>NC_042618.1:67121810-67444893 GCF_901001135.1 Rhinatrema bivittatum | reverse complement strand
CGAATGGAGCTTCTGAGAACATTGGCTGAGGACGACCCCAACTCCCATGGAGGAGACATCCACCTCGATGATGAACTTCCGGTTGGGGTCTGGGTGTTGCAGGCACGGTTACTTAAGAAAAGCCTCCTTGAGAGCCCAAAAGGCTGAGATAACTTCAGGTGCCAAATTCGTTGGGTCCGAGCCTTTCTTGGTGAGGGCTGCGAGGAGTGCTGCAATGACAGAGTAGTTGGTGATGAACTGGCGATAATAGTTGGCGAACTCCAGAAAGTGCAGGAGCTTGCGTAGGCTGGGCAGTTGAGGCCAATCTCAGATTGACTGAAGCTTGCTGGGGTCCATGGTGAAGCTGTTTTTGGATACAATATAGCTGAGGAAGGGTAGGCTCGACTTCTCAAACACACACTTGTCCAATGTGGAGTACAAGCGATGATCCCAGAGGCGCTGAAGGACTTGGCACACATCCTGGCAGTGCAACTGTAGGTCCCAGGATTAGATTAAAATGTCATCCAGATAAATGAGTACTTTGGTATAGAGGAGGTCCCAGAATATCTCATTTATCATTCACTGAAAGACCACCGGGGTATTGCAAAGACTGAAGGGCATCATGAGGTACTTGTAATGCCCATCTCGAGTATTGAAGGCAGTCTTCCAGATGTCCGTGGGGCAAATCCATACCAGGTTGTAGGCACCTCTCAAGTCGAGCTTGGAGAAGATGATGGCACCCTGCAGGTGGTCGAAGAGCTCGTTGATTAAGGGTAGCAGATATTTATCTTTGCAGGTGATGGCGTTAAGGCCCCTGTAATAAATACAGGGGCGCAGGGAACCGTCTTTCTCGGTTACAAAAAAGAATCCAGCCCCTGCGGAAAAGGAAGAGGGCCTGATAAAGCCCTTGGCCAGGTTTTCCTGGATGTAGTCGGCCATCGCCTCGGTCTCAGGAATTGAAAGTGGGTAGACCCAGCCCTGAGGAGGTGCGGTCCTGGTTAGGAGTTTGATGGCACAGTCGAACTTTCAGAGAGGTGGCAGGATGTCGGCCATCTGCTTAAAGAAGACATCGGTGTAGTCGGAGTAAGGAGCTTGAACTCCAGGGTCGCAGTGGCTAGTGAGAGAGGCTGGGGAACCTCCACAGGTTCCACAAGCTTCAGATAGGATCCCCGGCAGTGAGGACCACAGTCAGTAAGCTGCAGGGTGGCCCAGTCATACTAAGGGGAGTGGCGCTGGAGCCATGGAAGGCCCAGGACCACCAGGTGGATGGACTTCTCCAAAATGTAGAACTTGATTTCCTTGTAGTGGAGGGCTCCGACCTGCAGCAGAATAGGTACTGAGACCCAAGATATCCTCCCTGGCAGAGGATCCCCATGAATGAGGGTGATGGTCAAGGGAACTTCGAGTGTCTTAATGGAGACTTGCAAGTGATGCACCAGGTTTTCCCATAGGAAGTTCCCACCAGTCCCTGAATCGACCAAGGTTAAAGTTGGACAAGAGTGGGAGGTGCAAGAGAGTTTGGCTGGAAGGGAAAATTGAAGGGCCAGATTGGCAGTACCTAGGGTCAGGGCTTCAGCTGGCCCTAGGCCAGGGAGTTTCCCAGATGGACCAGGCATTTGGACAGACGATGCCCTGTGGCTCTGCAATACAGTCAGAGCCCCAACTGCCTTCTGCAAAGGCATTCTTTGAGGGGATAATATGCCTTGCCCCAATTGCATGGGTTGTTTGGGAATTCGAGGGATCGAAGTTCTCAGCGGAGATCCCACTCCGGTGGGGACCGAATGAGGAGCTTCAGATGGAGGACGACGAGAAGACTGCAACTCCTGGCTGCATTCTTGGGCCCGATGATCAATACGACCAGTTAGGGTGATCAAACCCTCCAGGGAGTCGGGTAGCTTGTGGGCTGCCAGTTTGTCCTTCAGTTGGGTGGACAGGCCGTACAGGAAGATGGGACAGATGCAATCCTTCTGACAACCCAGTTCAGAGGCCAGTGTGCAGAACTCTATGACGTAGTCTCTGAGGGGCCGTTGGCCCTGACGGAGGTGCAGGAGGTCGTGACTGGCATTCAAGACCCTCCCCGGGCCATCGAAGGTCTTCCAGAATTCAGCGATGAAATTAGGCAGGTCAGGAGGAGGGCATCTAAGCGCTCCCAGAGCAGGGAGGCCCGGGACAGGGTCCTACCCTCAAGTCGCGAGAGGTTGAAAATAGTCTTCGTCATAGCATCCGAGAAGGCAGCGGCATGAAGCATGAAGTGCATGTAGCATTGGTTAATGAAACCTCTGCACTGCTTAGGGTCCCCATTGAAACGAGATAGAACCTGGAGTGAAAGGGGTGACCTTGGAGGTGACGGCTGTGCTGGAGGGCTGGGAGTCGAAGCTAGCATGGCAGGAACAGGACCAGAGTCGACGCGGGCATTGAGCCGCTTGATGGAAGCCGCCAAAGCCTCAAGGTACTGCTGTTGCTGCTGGATCCTGAGGTCCAAGCCCAGAATGGCCTGCAGGCGGATGCCTCAGCCGGGCCATGGCCTTGGCAACCTGTTGCGATTGTGGACCCTTGGCCCAAGGTGGTGCTGGTGCCACCTGTGGGGGAAACCACAGGTCCCCACCATCAGGTGGCGAGGCCAGATGGGAAGCAGAGGCCAGCTGTAGCTTCGCCACTACCAGCCCATGTTCCCTGCAGGTTGAGCACTTGGGTGCCTAAGCCGGATGGTCTTATGTGGGCCTCTGCGTGGATGACCCCAGGAATGTGGCAAGAGAGCACGGAGGCAGCCAAGAGAGGAGCCCGAGGCCAGGGCCAAAGGCAAGGTTACATCCAGACCAGAAGTCAAAAGCAGGCGGCAGAGTGCATGGTCAGGAAGCAGTACTGGTCGAGAGCCAAGTTGCATCTGAGGGAGGAAGAAGAACAAGCAGGAAGTGAAGCGAGCAAACTGGAGCCTGGAATTCAGAGCAGAGGCAGGAACAGGAGACATGTGCAAGTGCAGGAATACAGGACCTGGAACAGCAACTCTGGAACTCAAGCAGACAACAGCGAGGAGACAAAATGCTGGAGACGTCATCACTAGGGGCCATGGGAGCTTTTCCCGCCGTGGCCCGTTTAAATCCCTGACAATGGCGCATGTGCACCTAGGAGCAGGGACCAAGAAGGAAGGCTGCAGTGGCCTGGACGATATGCTGGCATCCCTTCACCGCGGCTGGAGGGCAGCCTGTGAGGAGGTTGGAGCAGTGACACTTCCCTGCCGCGGAGGAGAGATGGAGGAGCAGTCTGGGACTGAGCCGGAGAGTCAGGCGGCAGCAGCGGCCCGCCGTGGCTGAGGAGAGGAGGGCCGCAGCCCGGGCCCGGTGCTGGGAGATAGAAGCAGGCACCTTGTGACCGGAAATTGTAACAGGGGAGGCTACAAATGGTCACAATTAATGGAATATATTCCAACTGAAATAATAGAAACGAAAAATATAAATGACGCTAGTTAAGGACCAATAGTCCATCCAGTCTGCCAAGCAAGCTTCCCATGATAGTATCTGCTGCGCCAAGCAGGTTCTCCCCATGTATCAGTCAGTGTTGTTTGGCATGCTTTGCAAATGGACTTGGCCATAGAAGCAGTCCTGTATTTTTTTCCTTAATGTCTGTGCATCAGTACCCCAGACTGTAAAAAAGTCTTAAGAACATGCCATACTGAGTAAGACCAAGGGTCTATCAAGCCCAGCATGCTGTTTCCAACAGTGGCCAATCCAGGCCATAAGAACCTGGCATGTACCCAAAAACTAAGTCTATTCCATATTACTGTTACTGGTAATTGCAGCAGTGGCTATTTTCTAAGTCAACTTAATTAATAGCAGGTCATGGACTACTCCTCCAAGAACTTATCCAATCCTTTTTTAACCACAGCTACACTAACTGCACTAACCACATCCTCTGGCAACGAATTCCAGAGTTTAATTGTGCGTTGAGTGAAAAAGAACTTTCTCTGATTAGTTTTAAATGTGCCGCATGCTAACTTCATGGAGTGCCCCCTAGTCTTTCTATTATCCAAAAGAGTAAATAACAGATTCACATTTAGCCGTTCTAGACCTCTCATGATTTTAAACACCTCTATCATAGCCTCCTCAGCCGTCTCTTCTCCAAGCTGAAAAGTCCTAACCTCTTTAGTCTTTCCTCATAGGGGAGCTGTTCTATTCCTTTTATCATTTTGGTCGCCTTTCTCTGTACCTTCTCCATTGCAACTATATCTTTTTTGAGAAGCGGCGACCAAAATTATACACCGTATTCAAGGTGCAGTCTCACCATGGAGCGATACAGAGGCATTATGATATTTTCTGTTTTATTCACCATTCCCTTTCTAATAATTCCCAACATTCTGTTTGCTTTTTTGACTGCTGCAGCACACTGAACCGATGATTTCAATGTGTTATCCACTATGACGCCTAGATCTCTTCTTGGATGGTAGCTCCTAATATGGAACCTAACATTGTGTAACTATAGCATGGGTTATTTTTCCCTATATGCATCACCTTGCACTTATCCACATTAAATTTCATTTGCCATTTGGATGCCCAATTTTCCAGTCTCACAAGGTCTTCCTGCAATTTATCACAATCTGCTTGTAATTTAACTACGCTGAACAATTTTGTATCATCTGCAGATTTGATTATCTCACTCATTGTATTGCTTTCCAGATCATTTATAAATATATTGAAAATTACAGGTCCCAATACAAATCTCTGAGGCACTCCACTGCCCACTCCCTTCCACTGCGAAAATTGTCCATTTAATCCTACTCTATGTTTCCTGTCTTTTAGCTAGTTTGTAGTCCACGAAAGGACATTGCCACCTATCCCATGACTTTTTACTTGTCCTAGAAGCCTCTCATGAGGAACTTTGTCAAACACCTTCTGAAAATCCAAATACATTTCATATACTGGTTCACCTTTATCTACATGTTTATTAACTCCTTCAAAAAAGTGAAGCAGATTTGTGAGGCAAGTCTTGCCTTGGGTAAAGCCATGTTGACTTTGTTCCATTAAACCATGTCTTTCTATATGTTCTGTAATTTTGATATTTAGAACACTTTCCACTATTTTTCCTGGCACTGAAGTCAGGCTAACTGGTCTGTAGTTTCCCGGATTGCCCCTGGAGCCCTTTTTAAATATTGGAGTTACATTAGCCACCCTCCACTCTTCAAGTACAATGGATGATTTTAATGATAGGTTACAAATTTTTACTAATAGGTCTGAAATTTCATTTTTTAGTTCCTTCAGAACCCTGGGGTGTTTACTATCCGGTCCAGGTGATTTACTATTCTTCAGTTTGTCAATCAGGCCTACCACTTCTTCTAGGTTCACCGTGATTTGGTACAGTCCATCTGGATCATTAGCCATGTAAACCTTCTCCAGTACAGGTATCTCCCCAACATCCTCTTCAGTAAACACTAAAGCAAAGAAATCATTTAATCTTTCCGCAATGGCCTTATCTTCTCTAAGTGCACTTTTTAACCCTTCAATCATCTAACGGTCCAAATTACTCCCTCACAGGCTTTCTGCTTCGGATATATTTTAAAAAGTTTCTACTGTGAGTGTTTGCCTCTTTGGCCAACTTCTTTTCAAATTCTCATATTAGTTGTCTCTGAATCAAAATTCCTCTTTCCTTCCCCCTCACCCTCTTCCTTCGAAGCAGAGAGTGATGTTGAGTTGTTTCAAAAGCATCAAAGCTTATTGGTTAAAGGTAATAAACCCATGTCTTATGTAAAGGGTAGTAACTGCTGCTCTATACTGGTTACCCTCCATGCTTATCAGACTGTAAAAGTCGGGGTCTTCGTTGGTTACTGTCTGAATCCAATTGCTCTTTTCCCCTGCCATTGAAGCAGAGAACAATGTTAGAGTTGCATCAAAAGTAACAAGGCTTGTTGGTTAAGGGTAGTAACTACCACACCAGCAAATTACCCCCATGCATGCTTTTTTTGTTTCCTTTAGGACTTGGCTGTAGAAGCAGACCTGTGCTTTTCCCCTTATGTTTGTGTATCAGTATCCCAGATCATGAAGTCATGTCCCTCGGTTGTTGCTTCAATCCAATTCCTCTCTTCTACCTGCTGTCTATGCGGGGAGTAATGTTGCAGTTGCATTAAAAAGCCTCAAAGCATATTGGTTAAGGGTAGTAATCTCCATGTCTTCTGCTAAAGTTAGTACCACTGTACCAGCAAATTACCCCTCTGCACGCTTATCTCATTTCCGTCTTCTAGCCTGTAGAGATCCACAATGTTTTTCCCATGCTCCTTTGAATTCTTTGACTGTTTTCTTCTTCACCACCTACTACGGAAGGGCAATAAGACAAAAAAAAAAAAAGGTAGGCAACAGGGTTTATGGGGTGGGGAGGAGAGGAGAAGAGGGAGGGAGTATGGATAGAGGGGTACAGAAGTTACCTCCGAGTCCGCTCCTTAATTGGAGTGGACTAGGAGGGAACTGGGGAAGGCTGGGATGCATTGCCATGCAGAAATTGCATTAGTCTACCCCCCCTTGTGCACGCCACCCACACATATGCGCGTGGATTATAAAATCCGGCACGCATGTGCGTGCGGCACATGGATTTTCTATTATGCACATGCCGGCGTATGCATGTTAGAAAATCGACATGTCCATGTGTGCATACCAGGAAGCGCGCGCACATGAACGCGCCTTGTGCACATTTGAAAATCTACCCTAATAGTCTTGCCAATAATTTACTTGGGGTCAATTTTCAAACAATGCTCAGTGCTTCACTTAGGCTCCCAAATTTTAGGCATCTAAGTTTAGGCTCATTTTCAGTCAAACTTAGGAACCTCAATTTTTGACTGAAAATTACCCTCAGTTTAGGATCCTAAACTTTATTTAAATTGATGTCATACCTTTCCTAACACTTTTACATTTACATTTATTGGAATTTATGAATTGCCTAACTCGGAAATTGGTCTAGGCGATGAACATAAAAACATACATAGAGATTGCAATAAAACAAAACTATTAAACATAAATAAAATATCAATGTGAACAATATCATTGTTATGGTTATGAGGTGATGGAGTGGATTCTTGGGTACTGCGGTGATGGCCACTCCCATGGGGAGGAGCCCCGTGAGGAACCGCAGTACTAGGCTAGACTCTAGACACGCAAACACAGAGAAGTTGTATTTATTGTACAGCTTGATGGTACTGCCCAGGGAGCGGGCAGCAGTGATGGTAACCCAGTGAAGTAGTCCAGGGGTCCTCAGCAGAGGAGACCAGTCTCACACTCAATAGGATAGACAGCACGGCGTAGCAGGGACAGGTCCCAGATGTAGATCCAGAGTGCTGAAGCTGAAGATGAGACAGACTGAAAGGGTTAGTACTCACTGAGGTAGAAAGCTCAGTTGAAGGTCCTGGCAGGCAGAAGTTGTTCAGTGGCAGGCACCAGATTAGGGAAAGCAGGCCCTTGAGGAGCGAGTACCCAGGTTAGAGAAGAATTACCCCGAAGGACAGAGAGAGCTTCCTGCGGCAGCTGGGAAACGGCAGAGCAGCTTAGACCGGAGGCAGTCCAATCCTTGCTAACTCACAGGCCGATTCAGTAAAGTCCGCGGGAGAGCGGGAGAATGCCCGCTCTCCCGGCACACGCACAGGCTACTTGCCTGTGCGCGCGATACAGTATGCAAATTAGGCCCGGCGGTAGAAATGGGCAAAAGGAGGCACTAGGGACACTAGCACGTCCCTAGCGCCTCCTTTTTCACAGGAGCGGCGGCTGTCAGCGGGTTTGACAGCTGACGCTCAATTTTGCCGGCGTCAGTTCTCGAGTCCGCTGACAGCCACAGGCTCGGAAACCGGACACCAGCAAAATTGAGCGTCCTGTTTTTGACACGACAGCCGCCGGCCTACTTCAAATTTTGTTTTTCTTTTTTTTAAACTTTTTTTACTCTTTGGGACCTCCGACTTAATATCGCCATGATATTAAGTCGGAGGGTGCACAGAAAAGCAGTTTTTACTGCTTTTCTGTGCACTTTCCTGGTGCTGGAAAAAATTAGCGCCTACCTTTGGGTAGGCGCTAATTTCTGAAAGTAAAATGTGCGGCTTGGCTGCACATTTTACTTTCTGAATCACGTGCGAATACCTGCTAGGGCCATCAACATGCATTTGCATGTTGAGGGCGCTATTAGGTTCGGCGGGTTGGACGCGCGTTTTCCGCCCCTTACTGAATAAGGGGTAAGGGAAAACGCGCGTCCAATGACAGGTCAACAGTGCGCTCCCTCTGAGCGCACTGTACTGTATCGGCCTGTCAGTTTGTTAGCAAACGAAGGGCAGGCTAAATAAACCCCCGAGATTCCCGCCATGACGTGGATATAGACATGGGTGGCGTGCGCGCGCGCACCCTAGGAGGCCCTCAGGAATATCATGGCGAACACCTTTGCCGTTGCCAATCCTGGGACGCCGGAGAGAGCAGCATGAAGACGCGGCAGCAGCCATCTTCCCCAAGGCTTGAGGAGAGAGAAGGAAGAAAGGTGAGGCACAGAGGTCGAAGCCGTCTGAGACTGACGGACGCAACAGTCATAATAAAAATCCAAGTAAAATATCATAATAACAAACAAAAAATTTTTAAATAAGATGTAAAAGTAATGATAACAAAGCTTAAACAAAAAAGTCTTAAGAAGCCCTCTGAATTTCTTTACTGAGTCACACTGACAAATCTCTATGGGGAAAGAAATCCAAATTTCGGCAATTGAAAATGAGCATCTCGAGTGATATGTAAACGTGCAACTCTAGAAGATGGAACGTCTAATAAGCCCCGCTGAGAGGAGCACAAAATTCTTGAAGGTTGGAAAATTTCAAGATAGCGCTAGCCCATGGGGAGGTCTGATCGTTGATTAGTTTAAAAATAGTCATTCCAATTTTAAATTAAATTCTTTCTTGAATTAAGAGTCAATGTAACTCAATCAAAACAGGAGTGATATGATCAAATTGCTTCGAACCAATAATTAGACGAGCTGCTGAATTTATCAATAGCTCAAAGGTCGAAGTGTAAAGACTGTTACAGTAGTCAAGTATTGGAAATATAGAGGCTTGCAAAACAGTGCGGAACTGAGGTGCATGTAAAAATTTTCTTAAACCTGAAAGAACATGCAATCTGAAAAAAACCCTGCTTAATGACAAGTTTAGCTTGCGGTTGAAAAGAGAGTGTACTATCTAATATTGAGACTTTTTATCTGACTTTTGATTTGAAAACTTGAGTTATTAATATGAATAGTACTTTCAGTGAAGGTAGAATATGGGCTGAAAATCGCTAGAAACTCTGTTGTATCATGTTTAATGTTAGTTTATTATGTTTTAACCAAGTGTCGATGATGGAAAAGCAGATTTTAAGGTGTTCTAAAGTTTCGCTCCAAGTAGAGCGTGTGTGCAAGACAAACTGAATGTTATCAGCATATACTTTATAAGAGTTTGACAAGTTGGAGAGGATTTTAAAGATTGGAGCTAGGTATAAATATTAAATGGCACAGAAGAAAGGGCAGACCCCTGGAGGACACCAGTTTTGAAATGAGACACAGAAGAGATTTCATTGTTTAATTTAATATGTTGAGATCGGTCAGAAAGATATGAATGAAACCATTCCAATACTTTTCCTGATATGCCACATTCTTGAAATCTGAAGAGAAGGATGTCGTGGTCAGTGGTGTCGAATGAGGATGAAATATCAAGAGACACAAGGGAAAACTATTAGCCATTATCAATTCCTCTCCTTAAAATATCTGTTAAAGAGAGAAGGAGTCCTGTGCTCATTGCATGCCTAAAACCAAATTGGTGTGGGTCAAGCAAATCTAATTTCTCAAGATAGTCTGTTAATTGGCAAAGAACAGAGGCCTCACAAATCTTTGAGAAGAATAGAAGTAAGAAAATGAGTCTATAATTGCTTAAGGCAAAGTATAAAAATGAAAGGATGAAACCATAATAATGATTCATTTGCCTAGATATAAGGTTCTACAGTTAGGTGCCTAGTGCTGAACATCTGTATTTAATTTCATCCTCATTGACAGTCAATTTTTAAACACCTAAATTTATGTTGCTAGTGGAAATAGGTTCCCAAAGGTAGGCATACAGCCTTAGTCAGTTTTCAAAAGGGCTGATTTAAGTTCCTTACACACAAGAAGGATAGGCCCCCAAATTATTAGTAGGGAGTTACATACATTAGTTAATCAGAAAGTTATGTTGGAATGCTTATGTGTGGGTAGTGCTACCATATTTATTTATTTATTTATTTATTACTTTTTTATACCGAGGTTCAGGTAACAGAGTTACTTATCACTTCGGTTTACATTCCAACATCAAACAAAACAATGACATAAGATATGAACCTTTCACTTCGAATTAAAACATTATATGACATTTATATAACACTATCTTCTCATTTCAATCAGTTACTTTCAATTACGCTAATACACCATGGTGTCATATTTACCTGTAATATGATTAATATGGTAATTATCCTTCAAATAATTCTGAACTTGAATATATCTGTACTGTTAATAATGTACTATTAAGATGATCTGCCAGCCCTATATGCCCTCAGCTATTTCTAGTTTGTTTTAATTATACTCTAATTCTAGTTTGGTTTATTTTAGTTATATTATAATTACAATGTTATCAACTATGTATCATTACCTAATTATGTTAGATTGTAAAGCCTGTTGCTAATTTAATGTTCAGTGTAAACCGAGGTGATGTTCGCTAACGAGCCACGGTATATAAAAACCCTTAAATAAATAAATAAATAAATAAATAAATAAATAAATGTCTTATAGTGAACAGGGAGGAAAACAACTTGGATATAAATAACTTGGTAGAACAAGGAGTAAAAGTAGGAGAAACTGGATTTGTGGGGCCTAGAACCACTGGAGTGGGGAAGGCTGACTAAGGGAGGGGTAGAGGGAAAAGTGCTGCTATAGATTTGTTAAATATGAGAACGGATACTTAGAGGTTTGCCCTGGGTGGGGCCAGTCCGTGGGAGCTGTGGAGGCAGAGAATTGCTAAGGGAAGGCTTGACAGAACAACCAAGTCTTGAGTCTTCTCTTGAACGTGTTTGGGCATTGTTCCAGCCTGAGGTCAGGTGGGAGCGAGTTCCACTGTTTGGGACCAGCGGTGGAAAGAGCTCTTTTTCTTAATGTCGTTTTGATAGGTGGGGCCTGTAGAGTGCCTCTCTGTGCTAATCTCAGCGGACGTGAGGAGGTGTGAAGTTGCAGAGGAATCCTGAGGTCCAGCGGAGTGATGTTGTGAATGACTTTGTGGATGATTGATAATAGTTTGAAGCGGATTCTAAATTTGATTGGGAGCCAGTGGAGATTCTTTAGAATGGGTGTTATATGGTCCCTTTTGTTGGGCTTTGTTAGAATCCTTGCTGTTGCGTTTTGTAACATCTGAAGAGGCTTTAGAGCGTTGTCTGGGAGGCCATGTAGGAGTGAATTACAGTAATCAATTTTTGAGAAAATGATTGATTGTAAAACTGACCTAAAATCGTGGGAATGGAGGAGGGGTCTTAGCCTTTTTAAGACTTGGAGTTTAAAGTAGCATTCTTTTACCGTGTTGTTGATGAAACCTCTGTAGTTCAGTTGATTATATATATATAATCATATATATATAACCATATATAACACTTAAAATCAGTAGCTGTCTTCTTTCAATTACAGATTTGCAATAGATTTCCAGAAAGATAATAATATTTACTTCCATTTCAATGCACGCTTTGAAGAATCAAAGATGGTTTGTAACACTCTGGATAACGATGTCTGGCAAGACCCCGAAGAAAAGTTTGACAATTTTCCATTTTCACCTGGCCAGGAATTTAAGGTAAATAAAGCATGTTAAAAAAATAAGTAAGCAAACTATTAACTAAGAAAATAGAAGAATAAATTGATTTTAAATTAGTGATGCATGAGAGGTGACTTTTCCAAGTTACATAAACATCTAAATAAAGTAGACACTTGTTTGCACTTATTGTAGAAAACATGGCATTTAAAATGTCTATTCCTATGTCTTGATGACCTCACAGTCAGTTGAGTTTTCAGGAAATCTACAATAAATATTTATTTATTTATTTATTTATCTATTTATTTATTTGATGAGTTTTATATACCATCATTCGGTTTTGCCATCACAATATGCCCAAGATTAATTGCATGCACTGAGTCTCCATTGTATACAGATTTATCTCATACTTAATCATGTAAATCCTGAAAACCCAACTTATCCTATATATTAACTAAGAGGTCCATATTCTAAGAGCTGGCAAGTAGACAAAGTCAGCTGCTGAATGTATCTAAAAAAGGTTATCTGATAACTTTAGGACAGCCTTTAGCTGGTTAGTGCTGAATATCAGCACTGATCAGCAAATGTTTTACCATGCCCCAGGAACACTTTCAACCTCACCTCTATTTTTGTGGGTTAATTTTATGCAGGCAACAATCTGCCCAGATAAAATTTGCCCATTCAGCAGGGGGTAATTTAAACCAAAAGATTTGCCCAACTAACTCCCAAATGTTTTGAATATGGATTTACATGGGTTCAAATCACTCAAATTTGAGATTTATTTGTGAACTTAAATGAATAAAATTGTAAAGAGTGGCGTGAGCAGGCCAGGCTAGAAATTCACCTGTACCAGCTGCCTCCCCTGCAGGTTGAGTGCTTGGGATCTGGCAGTCGGCAAGGCTTAGTATTTATGAGGGTGATCTAAGACAAAGTCTAGAAACAGGCCTAGGATCAGGGAAGGCAGCAGACAGGGTGTAGTTACGATCTGAGGCAAGGTCAGGTCCAGGTGGCAAGCAAGGGAATGATCAAGAACCAGGCCGAGGTCAAAACCGGCATATCAGGCCAAAACAGACATGATATGGAGGGACAGGTCAAGACAAGATGGACAAGGCAAGTAAGACTCCGAGGTCACGGCACCGAGACAGGACAGGAACAGGAACAAGACAAGGTAGGGAGAGGCAAGGCTGGATAAGGCAAGGCTGAAAGGCTGAATGAGGCACAACTGCAAGGCAGAGGACCTGTTGCTGAGGCACAGAAGAGCAGTCATGGCTGGGTTTAAATACCCAGTCGCATGATGTCATCAAGAGGCGCTTGCTGAGGGGATTCCTGTGGTGAAGCCTTCAAGAAGTACTGCACGGCATGCGCACATGCCTAGGGAAGTCAGAGGCACGGAAGCATCAGCAACATCAAGGGAAGACTGGGGTGAGTGCAGCCGATAGTGGTAAGCTGCTGTGACCAGCAAACAAAACAGTACCCCCCTTTCTAAGCCTCCTCTCCAGTCCTCTTGGCTTTGGATTCTGGGGAGAACATCAATGGGATCCTTTCACCAGCTGAGGATCTGGGAGGTTTGTCAGGTATTCCAGAGAAGATCCCGAGAATTCTTTTGTTTTGGACAGACATGGAAGAACATCCACCTGTTAAGAACATAAGAAAATGCCATACTGGGTCAGACCAAGGGTCCATCAAGCCCAGCATCCTGTTTCCAACAGTGGCCAATCCAGGCCATAAGAACCTGGCAATTACCCAAAAACTAAGTCTATTCCATGTTACCATTGCTAATGGCAGTGGCTATTCTCTAAGTGAACTTAATAGCAGGTAATGGACTTCTCCTCCAAGAACTTATCCAATCCTTTTTTAAACACAGCTATACTAACTGCACTAACCACATCCTCTGGCAACAAATTCCAGAGTTTAATTGTGCATTGAGTAAAAAAGAACTTTCTCCGATTAGTTTTAAATGTGCCCCATGCTAACTTCATGGAGTGCCCCCTAGTCTTTCTACTATCCGAAAGAGTAAATAACCGATTCACATCTACCCATTCTAGACCTCTCATGATTTTAAACACCTCTATCATATCCCCCCTCAGTCATCTCTTCTCCAAGCTGAAAAGTCCTAACCTCTTTAGTCTTTCCTCATAGGGGAGCTGTTCCATTCCCCTTATCATTTTGGTAGCCCTTCTCTGTACCTTCTCCATCGCAATTATATCTTTTTTGAGGGTCTATCTTAACTGCTTACCTTTGTTAGCAAGAACTGGGATATTCTCTATAGGAATCGTTCATGACCTAAGGGTATTTTTTGACCCTGGATTAAATTTGTAGGCACAACTGAACTTTGTGGTCAAAAATGGATTTTTTAAATTTTGAAAGTTGCATTTTCTAAAATATGTATTGGAGAAGAACAATTTTAACACATTGATGCATGTATTTGTTCTGTCAATTATAGATTATTATAATGCCCTCTGTATAGACTTCCTAAGTGCCATCTTAGAGCACTACATATTCTAATGAATGCAGCTGTTTCAGGCCATCCATTGTCTGCCCATATAACACTAATTTTGAAGGCCTTACAATTTAAAATCCTAACATTAGTTCATCGGGCTTCATATGCAAAGTGTCTGACTTATTTGAAAGAATTGTTATCAATGTACTGTCCACAGTATATGGCTTATAACAGACACGAGGCTGGAGATTTTTTACATTCATAGGTGAGATCTAGTGGCCTGAAAAGGAGGCTTCATGAGTTGAGAAAGGATAACAATCTAATCCCAGAGAAGTGGAAGGTTCTGCCTCAGAAGTACAATGCAGCACAAGCTCCTGCCGAAGGTGTTGATATACCTTCGGCAGGAGAGGATTCTTTGGTGAGAAATACGCATGGTTCATAAGTCCAAAAATCATCATATTGAGTGAGAAAAGCCCCTGCCTCAATGGCAGTGGCTTCTGCCTTCAGGACAAAGAGCTTCATGGAATCCAGGTAGTCAGCAGAGCCATAAGTCAACAGAGTCCTAGGTTGTTGTTTATAGCGCAGGTCAGTGATTGTGATGGAAGCTCTGTCAAAATGGTCTGGGCCATCATGACTGAAGGCAGGATCTTGGCAAAACAGTGCTTCTGGCAGGAGGGACCCCACTGGGTAATTTGCAAGGTAGACCAGTCAATAAAAAGTTGATGGCATCTGAGCTAAGGCAACCCCAGAATGACAGGGTTGATGGCTTTAGGTAGTACATACTGTAGAATTGAATGTTCTGGTGTGAACTGATCTTCATGGCGACGAAAACGGTGGCCATAGTCAGGTAGCCAGATGAAGGTTTACCATAGATTGACTAGATGATGCACGCAGTAGTCAAGGTGATGATGAGCCAGCCGTACTTGCTTAATAGCGACTCCTGAATACAATTGCTCCCTGCTGCAGAATCAAATAAAGCTTTGGTCCTCACGGTGTGTTCTCCGAAGGTGAGAAATATCAGTATCACTGGCTGTGGGGAGGGAGCTGGGTGACTTAGTACAATCTTCCTGACTAAGCCCCCATTCTGAGGATTTCTCAGCTTTTCAGGGCAGTGGTTAGCGAAATGCCCCTGTGCCGCGCAGTAAAAGACTTTGCCTATATTTCTCTTCTTCCAAGAGCTGGGTCCTACCCAATTGCATTGGTTCTTCAGAAGCAATGACCATCATAGGGTTATTGGCAGGTTTCGTTGAATACTGGAAGTCGGGGGTCAAATGAGTAGATTGGTGAGATGCCTTCTTCTCCTGAGCTTGTTCTTGGAACCTTAAGACCACACAGATAGCCAAGTCAATGAGAGCTTCCAAAAAGGGGGAAGATCTCGGCCTGCCAACTCATCTTTTATTCTCCCAGCTAGTCCTTGCCAGAAGATGGCTGTTTGACTATCTTCTCCCCAACCAAGCTCAGAAACCAGAGTACAAAACTGCATTGCACTCGCCCACAGGGCAAGTGCCTTGGCAAATGCATAGTAATTCTGTGGCTGTGGATGAGACTCGACTAGACTTATCAAAAATCAGACAAAAGTGTTGCACAAAGTTGTCCAAGCTCCGAAGGAGAGGATCATCTTGTTCCCAGAAGGAAGAGGCCCAGGCAAGGACAGCATCATCCAACAAGGAGAATATATATCCTACCTTGACATGGTCTGAAGAAAAACAAGCTGCCTGAAGTTCAAAATGCGTTTTGCATATACTGAGGAACCCTTTGCATCTTTTGGGGTCACCACCATATCTGGGAGATAGTGGAAGCTGCATTATCGATTCCAAGCTCTGAATGGGCACGGGTAGAGGATTCACCAGAGCTGGAGCTGGAGTTGGTAGTTGGGCCTGCGTAGCATCCAATTATTGATCCAGAGCTCGGAGTAAACCAGTCACATGGTTAAGCTGCTGCTGGGCGAAACCTTACAGGAGATCAGCCAGGGAATTTGCCTGGCCTTTTTGCTCCTATACTTGGAAGACCTCTCCGGCAAAGGTCTGAATCAGAAGCGCATTTGTCTAGCTCATGGCCTCGGCAACCTGTTGTGGTTTTGACATGTTTGTGGGCCCTTGGTTGCTATATTGATGACTCTTTCCACGGGGAGGAGCCCCATGGGGAAAATATAGCAATAGGCTGGCTCTCCAGTAACGAACACAGAGAGAATGGAAGCTTTATTATACAGCACTAGAGCAACGCCCGAGGAACGGGCAGCTTTCTTCAGCCAATGGAGTTGTCTCAGATGATAGAGTTCAGTCCAGGCACTGTGATGTAGTAAGTGCAGATGAGGTCTCACCCAATGCTGGGAACTGAGGGGTCCGGTAGTGGTCCACGGAGCGGGGAAGGCCAAGAACCCAGTCACATATGAAGTAGCCAGCGCTGGTAGTTCTGGTAGTGGTCCGCGGAGCGGAGTACGCCGAGGATCTGTTCTGTGGTGAAACAAGGCAGAGAGAGACTGAAGAATATGAGTACTCACGAAGGCTGGTAAGCTGTTGGAGAGATGACCTCTGCAGCATGAAAGTAGAGACGTGGCAAGGCCCGGAGTGCCGGAGCCAAGATGTCCTTGCAGGAACAAGTCGACCCAGGAGTGAGACAAGGCCCCCGGGGAGTGGGTACCTTAGGTGTCCTTGTAGAAGCTAGGTATCCTAGAGAGTAGACAGGAGCAAAGCAAGACCCCCAAGGAGCGGGTGCCTTGAGCATCCTTGCTGGAACAGCGTAACCCCAAAGGGAAGGTAGGAGTGAGCAAGGCCCCCGAGGAGCAGGTACCTAGAATGCCCTTGTGGAATCAGCGTAACCCCGGAGGGTTGGTATGAGCGAGAACTCAGAGCGGAACGCCTCTGAAGGAGTCGAAATTAGCTGGACCGGAATCCTTGCTAACTCATAGCTGGATTGGAGATCGGAGGCTAAGTACCCGGAGGTAGTGATGTCATGTGGTGGGGACACCCCCGAGCTTCCCGCCATGATGATTTCAAAAGGGAGGGTGACGTGTGCGCGTGCCCTAAGTGACCTCAGTGTAAGAATGGCGAACGCAATCGCCCATGCCGGTCCGGGGACGCCGGAGAGGTCAGCGAGGAGGGGTGGAGGCAGCCATCTTGCCCAGAGGAGAGGAAAGAGAAAGAAAAGAGGTGAGACAGAGGCGGCGAAGCCATCTGCGACCGACAGGCACAACACAACCTGTAAGGAGTGCTGTGGCATAGTTGATGTTGCCTCATGGACTCGCCCATGAGGCCTACGCTGACAGCTGGAGAATGCACCTTGAAGCAGGCCAGGCTGAAGTTTCACCTGCACCAACCACCTTCCATGCAGGTTGAGCCCTTCGGCTCTGGCAGCCAGCAGGACTTAAGCATTTTCCTAGGGCAATATAAAACAAAGTCCAGAAACAGACCTAAAGTCAGGACAGGTAGCAGGCAGGGTGTAGACAGAATTCAAGCAAGGTCAGGTCCAGGCTGAGGTCAAAACTGGAGAATCAGGCCAAGACAGACAAGACGTGGAGGGACAGATCAGGATAAGACAGAGAAGGCAAGGCAAGACAAGACTTTGAGGACATGGACAAGGACAAGGACAAGGCAATAGAGACAGAGCAGGAACAGGAAAATACAAGGTAGGGAGAGGCAAGGCTGGATGAGGCAAGGCTGGATGAAGCTGGAAGACTAGATGAGGCAAGGCTGGAAGGCTGGACAAACCAAGACTGTCAAGGCAATGCTGGAAAACTGGACGAGGCAAGGCTAGATGGCTAGATGAGGAACAACTGCAATGCAGGGGACCCGTTGCTGAGGCAAAGAAGAACACTTACAGCTGGGTTTAAATACCCAGCTGCATGATGTCATCAGTAGGCACCCACTGAGGGGATTCCTATGATGGGGCTTTCAAGAGGTGCTATGTGATGTGCATGCACATGCCTAGGGAAGCCAAGCTGTCAGCGACCCGGAAGCATCAGCATCATCAGGGGAAGACTTGGGTGAGTGTGGCCATCACAACCAGCAAACATAACAAAAATATTCAATTCATTGTACTGACCTGGTGCAGAAGATCCAGGTTCAATTCCAGAGAACATCCTGGAAGAAAGAAGGTGCAGGGGAGATATAATACAGACATTCAGATACCTGAAAGGTTTTAATGATGCACAAACTTCGAATCTTTTCCGTTGGAAAGAAATCAGTAGAACTAGGGGTCACAAAATGATACTGCAGAGTGTAAGACTCAGAACCAACATCAGAAAATATTTTTTCATGGAGAGGGTGGTGGATGCCTGGAATGCCCTTCCAGAGGAGGTGGTGAAGATGAAAACAGTCAAATAATACAAAAGGGGATTCAGATAAACACTATGAAGCAGATTTTATATATCTGCGCACACGCATACTTTTGTTCGCGCACCAGGCACGAGCAAGAGTATGCGGGATTTCAATAGATACGCGCATAGCCGTGCGTATCTATTAAAATCCGGGGTCAGCGCGCGCAAGGCTGCCCAAAATCGGCAGCCTGCGTGCGCCAAGCCCCGCAGCCTGCCTCCGTTCCCTCCGAGGTCGCTCCGAAATCGGAGCGGCCTCGGAGGGAAATTTCCTTCACCCTCCCCCCACCTTCCCCTCCCTTCCCCTACCTAACCCACCCCCCCCGGCCGTACCTAAACCTCCCCCTTACCTCTATCTCGAAAGTTACGCCTGCTGGAAGCAGGCGTAACTTTGCGCGCGCCGGGCCGGCTGCCGTGCTCCATGTTCCAGTCCGGGGGCTGGTCCAGGGGCAGCTGTCACGCCCCTGGAACTCCCCTGGGCCGGAACCACGCCCCCAAAAACCGCATCACCCCGGACACGCCCCCGAAATGCCACATCACTCCCGGTACGCCCCCCGACACGCCCCTCCATGCAAGCCCCGGGACTTACGCGCATCCCGGGGCTTGCGAGCACCGCCGAGCCTATGCAAAATAGGCTCGGCACGCGCAGGGTGGGTTTGGGGTAAGTTTTCGGGGGGTACGCATGTTTCTTACGCGCGTACCCCTTTGAAAATCTACCCCAATGGATCCCTAAAGGCTAGAGGATGGAAATGAAGAAAAGAGTGTTTGGGGGTAACTTACTGATGTGGTGGTTACTACACTTAACAGAAGTTATGGGGATTACTACCCTTAGGGGCGGATTTTCAAAGGGTTACGCGAGTATATTACGTGCATAACTCCGAAAACCCACTCCTGCACGCGCCGAGCCTATTTTGCATAGGCTCAGTGAAGTGCGCAAGCCCCGGGACGCGCGTATATCCCAGGGCTTGAAAAAAGGGGCGGGGTGGGGGAGGTCCAGGGAGGGGTGTGGCCAGAGGCCTCCAAAGGCCTGCTAGGCCGGGGAATCGCGCGCCAGCACTCGGCTGGCGCATGCATCCTACACCTGCCCAGAGACAGCGCAACTTAAATAATAAAGGTAGGGGGGATTTAGGTAGGGCTGGGGGGCGGGTTAGATAGGGGAACGGAGGGGAAGGTGAGGGGGGCGAAAGGAAAGTTCCCTCCGATTTCAGAGCGGCCTCGGAGGGAACTGGGAAAGCCATCAGGGCTCCCCTAGGGCTTGGCGTGCACAAGTGTGCACCCCCTTGCGCGTGCTGACCCCGGATTTTATAACATGCGCATGGCTGCGCGCGCATGTTATAAAATCGGGCGTAGATTTGTGCACGCCGGGTTGCGCGCACAAATCTACACCCGCGCGTAGGTTAGAAAATCCTGCCCTTAATGAATAAGCCTTGATGCAACAGCAACATTGCTCTCCGTTTCAATGGCAGGGGGGAAAAAGGGGACTGGATTCAGACAATAACCAACGAAGACCTCAACTTTTACAGTCTGGGAAACTGATAAGCATGGGGATAACCTGCACGGAGCAGAAGTTACTACCTTTAACATAAGACATGGGATTACTACCCTTAACTATTAAGCTTTGATTCCCTTGATGCAACTGCAACATTACTCTCCGTTTTGATGGTGGGGGGAGGCAGGATGGGGTAGAAAGAGGTATTGGATTCAGATGACCACCAACTCGGGCCCTGACTTTTACAGTTTGGGGTACTGATAAAGTTAGTCGTTGCTTTACACATGGGACTGTGAAGAGGGAGGAGGCCTTAGCTGCTGGGGGGAGCAGGGAATTGAAGTGGGTGAAAACGAGAGTCCCCCAAAAGAAAACAGGCAAAGTGCTGGAAGAAAGTGGAGGGAGGGGAAGAAAAAATACGGGAAAGCTTCAAAGCGTGTCAGGTCAATCCAGTAAAGTAAAGCAGCCTTGCTTCGGGAGGAGGGGAGAGAGGACTGGCCATCCCGACCGTCCACTTCGTTGCTACTTTTTTTTTTTTTTTTGCGCTTTTCGATTTTTAGATTTTTTTCCGCTTTCGTTGCTTCGGGAGGAGGGGGGAGAGGACTGGGGCTGCCCCGGAGACCAGCATCCATTGACGCGGCCAGGGCAGGTGAGCGTAGGAGAACCGTCCACTTCCTGGTACCTGTCATTTCAAATGTCATTTGAAATGACATTTGAAATGACAGATACCAGCGTGTCCGTGAAGCGTTAGGCCCGTGCACCCAGGTTACTGTATAGGCACTGTATAGCGCGCTATACAGTAAAATGGGTTGCGCGGGCCTAACGCTTCACGGACGCTTCTTAGACGCAGCTTGCATTTGCAAGCTATTTACATACAGGATCGAGCGGTAGGTGAGCTGGACTGTGCATGCGGCAACTGCGGGTGCGCCCAGCACTAACGCAGCTCTCCCTACCACTCCTTACTGGATTGACCTGTCTGTGATTTTCACCTTTCTGAGCTATATGGTTGGAATAGTCTTCCGGAGTTGATGTGTTATGCTCCCTCTTTGGCCTTTTTCAAATCCAGTCTAAAAACTCATCTATTTGAGACTGCTTTTAAATCTTAACCCCTGATTCTTCTTATCACAGCTTTTCTGGGCTGCTTTTTTTTAATTAATTAATTAATTAATTAATTTTCAAAGTCTCTTTGTCTTGTGTTTGTTTTGACTATCTTGAGAGCTCTACAAAGAAAGGGACTGTCTTTCACATGTATTTGTACAATATAGCTTACTAGTGAGTGTAAATAACCATTGAAGTTAGCTGCTGGAACTTTGTATGTCTTGTTTATTGTTTGACTTTATGAATGTAACTCTGGCTAGAGTTTTACGATACTGCGGAATATAAATCTGTTAAATAAATAAA
The DNA here is from genome assembly GCF_901001135.1 of Rhinatrema bivittatum. Classification (NCBI taxonomy): domain Eukaryota; kingdom Metazoa; phylum Chordata; class Amphibia; order Gymnophiona; family Rhinatrematidae; genus Rhinatrema; species Rhinatrema bivittatum. The sequence goes on along the minus strand of NC_042618.1, from coordinate 67,423,490 downwards.
TAGCGCTATAGGAATGATAAGTGGTAATAGCAGTAGCTTTATAAGGTTGTTAGAGGACTTTTAAAAGTCTGTGCAGGACCTCCATACTGCAACCCTAGCACAAGTTTCTTTATTGCCTGACTGATTCTAGACATGGCAGTTACAGGAATCTGTGACTCATTGTAAGGAGTCAAGACTACCACTCTGTGTCTAATTGGAGCTCTGGGACGAGTACAAGAACCCAGAGCAAGCACCCTAGAACAGTGGTTCTCAACCTTTTTATTGGCCGGGACACACCTGACAGATGGTTCTCACATGTGTGACACACTGAACACATGACCATCATAGCGCTAAATGTAAACATGCACTCTGCATCCACAGGAACCCCCTCGACCCCCAACAATAGGTGCAGAGCAGAGCTAGGGCATTACCCAATCAATTTAACATACAAAAAAGATATTCTGGTTCTGATGACATCTCAGTGACATCTCAGGCACAATAGCACTCCTTATGAAAAGACAGTAATTTATCACAAATGCATGTCCTATTGAGAAAACACAACATATAAGATTGATACAAATACCTACATGCTAATAAAATACCTCACCTCAGTCACACTCACAGAAAACAAAAAAAACACTGTACAAGTAATGCAAACCTGAAGAAATGGAAAGAGAAATATAGCACCTAACAAAGTCCCATTATCTTCAATAATGCACATAAACTAATCCACACTCAAATAGTAATAACCCTATCTATGAAAAGGCAACACTACAAATATTAAACCAGGCCCTAAACACTAATACACCTCCTATCAGGAAAACAGAACAAGCCAAGCTGCTATAAATCTTTACACAGAAATAATTGGAAAAAACTATACTAATAAATGTTACAAAACAGTTGAAGAAGAGAATATCATCCAACAATTAAAATCTCATAAAAATAATTAAAAATTGTCCAATATCAATAAAATATTTCAAAACAGCAGACACATCACATAATACTCAAAAATTAAAATGTCAGTCAATCAAGAAAAATAAAATTAAAAAGCCACCTTTACTTACCCTCTCCAGCAACTCTCCTACTCCTTGCCCTTGTAGGCCAAAAGCACACACCAGAGCTAGCAATGGCTGCTGAAGCTCTGTCCTCACAGTCCTCTTCCTTTGGGCCCACAACCAGTCACTAACACATAGACACACAGACCCCAATTAAACCCCATGACCAGTCTGTCTCTCACACACACCCCAGTCACCTCCCTGACCAGTCTCTGTCTCTCATGCTCACCCTAGTCACCTCCCTGACCAGTCTCTGTTTCTCTCACACATCCCAGTCACCTCCCTGACCAGTCTCTGTCTCACACACACACTTTGTTTTCAGCCCCAATGCTGTGTTCCCCTTTAATTTTGCAGTGGCAGATTTCCCAGTGCTGCTGCTGCCATTGCCTTCTGAGCCACACTGAAGCGGTGTACATTTATTTTTAAAACATATGCTACGGCACTCAGGCCTTTCTACTGGCTGCCGGGATATCCCCAGGCTCCCACAGTACCCCATCTGCCTTCTTTTATGGCCATTGGGAGCTCCAATGGCCTCATCTGTAATCAGCGTGGCAGAATGCCACTTTTACTTTAATCGCAGCCTTGCTGCGCTCACTGTTGCGTTAGGTGGGGGGAAGGAATCCCCAGAGCAAGCAGCCTCTTCGTGTTTGCAGCTCACTGGCACACTGGGGAATACTTGCTCTATCGTGGCTCCCTGCCAGTTTAGAAGGGAGAAATCCTGGTGCAGCTGGCCCCTTCTCTTTGCGGCTCACTACAGTGTTTAATTTCAGCAAGGCCAGCCTATGGCGGCCTTGCTTCGGCGGGGTCAGGCTTCTTTGCCACCACTGGCCTGGACACTGCCACTCCTCCAAGCCCCCCTCAAACCCCCCCCTGGGCTATGGGATGCCCCCCTTCTTCCTGCCCCACCAGCCAATCAGAGGCTTCCTCCCTTCTTCCTACTCCCACTGGCAGGAAGAAGGGAGGAGGCTTCCCATTGGCCTGCAGGTGCAGGAAGAAGGGAGGAAGCTTCCCATTGGCCCGTGGGGGTAGGAAAAAGTTAAAGGGACGCACAACTGGAGCATTGGGACATCGGGAACCGCAACACACCTGCCGCTGCTTGGCGACACACTGGTATGTTGCAACACACCGGTTGAGAATCGCTGTCCTAGAGGATACTCCTGCTTACTGCCATAAGCATTTTAATGTCTATTTTCATATTTGATCTTAGAACATACCAAAGTTTGGATGTACAGTTGGTATGTGCTATCTGTATCACCTACAATTTGTTTACTGATCTATTGTTTCCACTTATATTACAGATTGAATTTGAGTGTTTGGATGAGGGTTTCAATGTGAAGGTGGATGGTAAATTCCTGTTAACATACAGAGCTCGTAAGCAACCCCTCCGAGACATCAACAGCGTCCTCATATGGGGTGACATCATCCTTTCTAAATTTTCAATTAGTCTATTGTAATTTTGAAAGAAGTTTTAAAATTACTAAGAAGCAGTAAACTCACTGAACTAAAATTTTGTTTTAAGTACCTGAGATTGCTGGGTGCTGCTACAATTTTCTTTCAACAATGTATTTTAGAGATCATATCAATCTTGGTTAACATGTTTATTTTAAGACTAAGTTAAAAATCCTTTGGTAAATTTAATAAAATTGTGACCACAATGCTTTTATGAAAGTAGTAAATTTTCAATATGTGAAGTGTTTGTTGTTGTTGGGTTTTTTTCATATTGTCTGTGTGCTGGTGGCCCGGGTGGTAAGGGATTGTCCTCTGAACTCCAGGGGCCATGAGTATGAGTCCAGCTTAGGGAAAAAGGGAGGGGGGTGAGAAGTAGGTACTACTCAAGCTTTTAATAAGCACTAGTAGCTTGTGACCTAACTAATGTTTCGGAACTTGCCAAGTACATGTGAGTTGGATTGGCCACTGTTGGAAACACTGGTCTTGATGGACCCTTGGTCTGACCCAGTAAGGCATTTCTTATATTCTTACTACAAGCAAGACTTCTGTTTAACTCAGTTTGGAAATACCTTACTTCAAATGTGACAAACCACTAAAAACAAGCATGCAAAACAACTGAACATCATGATCACAAGCTTGCATATCAGTAGCATGGACCTCACTGATGTTTTTTGGGGAGGGGACCTGAGGTTAACATGAGTGGGCACTAGGCATACAGATCTGAGCCGTGTTCTCTTGGTCAATGCCCTACCTCCCCAACAGTTGTTCTCTCTCTTTCTCAACCCCAACCCTGCCCCTTGCAGTCTCACTCTCTCAAACCCCACCCTATCCTCAGCAGTCTCTCTTACTATTGCCCCTTTCACTCAGCAGTCTCCCTCTCTCCTCCCCCTATCCTGTCCCTAGCAGTCTCTTTGTCTACCCTGCTTGCCACTAGCCATCTCTCTATCTCATCCCCCATCCTGTCTCGAGCAGACCCTCCCTCTGGGCTCTTAATCCCACCCTGTCCTCAGATGTGATCTTTCTCTCTCTTGCTTGCTCCCAAACACCTTCCCTTCCTTTTAGCATTTCTTGTTAAGAGGCTGATATTCAGCAATACTTACCCAAATAAGTTCAGACTTATCCGGATAAGTCATGTCATTTCATTATTCGGCCACATTCAGCATCTGCCACTTATCTGCATAATTTTTTATCCAGATAAAATGTTATCCAGATAAATGAGGGGCAAGACAGGGATATTCAGGAAGAAAAGCTACTCATCTGGCTATTTATGCTTATCCAGCTAAGGCCTAGATTCTCAAAGCTGCAATATTTTATCGTGGGAGGGGCCAACTATCACGGAGGGAGGCCTGCAATATTTCACCTCTCCCTGACAAAACAAATCACAGCTGTATCACCGCATTACTTGTCTCGTGGAAAAAGGCTGCGAGACAAAAGAACGTGGTAAAGGCCTCTACAAAGCAATGGTGGCCTTGAATGCAAGGGCCGCCATCACTTTAAAGGACCATGTGGCCCAATATAGCACCCCCTAGAATAAAACAAAAATAAACCATAGGTCTTATTAGCACCCCCACCCACTCTAGGGCTGCTAATTGAGGTGGCCCTGCCAAAGATAAATGCAATTACATAGTAAATTAGCACATGATGATGCTCCATTCTGACCACCCAGCTCCTTATTTATCCAAATAACCTATTCCAAAGAGTAACCCCTCACTCCCTGCCCCCTTCCATTAGAAAAGTAGGTTAATAGGGCTTCCTTCAATCCTTCCACCCCCAACAGATCAAAAATACTGGTGGTAGCCTAGCAGCTGCCCCACCCCAAACCCCTCAGACCCCCTCCACACCCCAATACCTAAATATCTTCATATCAGCAAAGGTAGAGGACCCAGGGTGTCCCCTAGCCCCAGGCCCAGTCAGGACCATTTTCAAAAATGGCACTGAACAGACCTTGACCTTGTCATGTGACCTGGACCAAACTATGCTGAACAGACCTTAAGAACATAAGAACATAAGAACATAAGAAATTGCCATGCTGGGTCAAACCAAGGGTCCATCAAGCCCAGCATCCTGTTTCCAACAGAGGCCAAACCAGGCCACAAGAACCTGGCAATTACCCAAACACCTAGAAGATCCCATGCTACTGATGCAATTAATAGCAGTGACTATTCCCTAAGTAAACTTGATTAATAGCAGTTAATGGACTTCTCTTCCAAGAACTTATCCAAACCTTTTTTGAACCCAGCTACACTAACTGCACTAACCACCCTGTCCGGGAACCACCCTGTCCGGGAACCTGATCCAAGCCATGTGGGGTGGGCAGGGTTGGGGGGTTACTCTTTGAGAGGGCAGATTTGTATAAATAAGGAGCTGGATGATCGGGGGGGGGGGGTGTTATCATAAGCCAACTTTACCATTTAATAGCATTTATTTCTGGTGGGGCCGCCTCAATTGGTGGCCCCGAGGTGGGCAGGGGCTTGGCTAATAAGTCCCTGGTGTATTTTTGTTTTATTCTAGGGGATGCCATGTTGGGCCACAGGCCCTTTAAATCTACTGAGGGAGTACTGGGACCCGCATTAGGCTCTCTGTGCTCCCATGGTAGATTATCATTTTTCAAATAGCTGTAGATAAAATAACATGGCTGACAAATTTCTAAAAACTCACAAAAAGAGCATTCCTTCGGTCCTATATATCAAAATGAAAAAACAAAAAAAGGAAACCGCTGCTAAATTATTAAACAACAGCTCTACCATCAAATGTGTAGATATATTGAACTGGTGTCCATAAACCAAAAACTATATTTAAATTTTAAAGTGCCGCAGCAGAAAGCCTGTGAACGTGTTCTTACCCAAAGAACCGCCTGGTCTACTAATCATTTGCGGCTTATGCAGCTAAAAGCTTGGTAAAGTGTCTGCAGCTAGAAGCTTGACAAGATGTCACAGACTAATTTTTTTGGGGATTGTGATTATGTCTGTCTGTCCCAACTGGAAAAAATGAATTCTCTAACTCCAACAGCGGCCGGTGTTTCACTACATGGCACATAGCTTCCTCAGGGACAGATTATCATATTTCTCAAAGATATCTGTAAACAAATCAACATTCGATCAGAAATAAGATCTATAAAGATAATTGTAACTTAGCTTATTGATGGAGAAATGACCTTTTGTATTCGGACGTTGAGTCTCACAAGGGTTATCCAAAAGCGGGACAGAGACCGCATAAAACCGGATTGTGAAATTAAATATCCCGTGTCTGAGTTACGTGGTGACATCAAAACGTGCCGATGTCATGTCGCCTAAGTAACAGATAACAAAGAGAGAAAATCATAGAAAAACATGCAGATCTAGAGCTGTATTTAATCCGGCAGGATGTACTGTATTCAACCGATAGATCCAGCGCTGTTCTGCCTGCAGCAAAACAGCATTGAAATCACCACCTCGCCATTTTGGATGAAGTTGCTCTAAAACACATGCTTTTAATGTATCGAAAGAATGTGACATTTTCTGGCTATTAGATAGCTGAGTGTATTCAGTGGTGTGGCCATATTGCTGAATATTTCAGCCAAGTTAGCCAGATATGTTTTTCTGGCTAATTTGCTGAGCTGATTAGTGGCTGAATATGGATCCCAAAATCTTTTAGTTTTTATTGAGAGTTCACTGGCTGACTGAACTTCAGCCCCAGGGCCGCTGATATGCTGCCGCTGCTCGGATTACTGCGTCTTCCTTTTCATTTTCATCCTGTGCAGCACGGATTTTGATCCTGCCTCTTCAACGATGCCCATGTGATGTGAACAATGATGCTGCCTCATACACTTCAGTGACACTGACACCAACTTGCCGCCTCCTCATCAGCATCTGCCTGTGTGGTGGGAAGCTAATTCTGATGCCACTTAGCTTTCTCATGCTCAGGATGAGCCTACATGGCATGGACTTCACTGGCTGGGTGGGCTTGACTCCTAGCAGGTGGTTCGTGGGTCTGTCTGTTCTTACATCCCTGTAGCACATATTGCAATGAGAAAATAGAATGGTTAAATGTTTCTATGCGGATTCATACTCCGCATAGAAATAGTGAAAAAAGGTTTTTTAGCTGTTTCTTCAGATAGGTCTGCCCATTTGAGCAAAACCAAGGAAAGAGCACTATCTTTAGTGGGCCTAAGTTATGGAATTCCCTTCCTATTGATTTAAGACTTTAGTCTAATTATCAAACATTAAAAAAAGATCTAAAGACATGGCTATTTACGCAAGCATTTGGAAAGGATAGAACTTAATGGAGTCGTATTTTATTAAGGGCTGCACTTGATTGAGAGGGTAATGCTTTTATGTTCATGTTTTCTTTTATGCACCTTGATTGTATATTTTAACTATTTTATTAAATTATTTGTAATTTTTTAATTTTTAGCTTAGGACTTATTTTAATTGTATTATTATAGTTTTTTATATTTTTATATGATTTTATTTACATTGATGTTGTGAACCATTATAATTGTCATCAGAATATCTGTATATAAAATAATATAAACAAATAAATTGCAGAGAACAAGGTTACAAACCATGGTAGGTGGGGAGAGGGGAGGAGAGCTATACATTTTTCCAGTCTAAGATATTCCATCAATGACTTTAATGGGATACTGAAAGGACTATCAAAATTATTCAAAAACATAATCTGAAATTAAAATGCTCAAGCACTTTGCAACTAACACAAAGGGAACTAATGGAGACATTCTTTTTCTCTGTCTTTACCAAACTCTCAGGGTCATTATTTATTCTGCAATGAGCCATTATCACAGCGATGCCATGCTAATTAGAGGAAGGGGAGGAGTGTGGGTGGGATTTGGGCAGAATTATGTCCCGCCAGTGCTGCTGGTGATAATGTTTTCCCACATTATTGCCGACAGCACCGCAGGAAATAACTCCACCTTTTCCTGTGGCACTGTGGGGGCGATAGTGTGTGGCACAGTTGCACCACCGCGATGAGGCCAGCTGCCTACTATTGCCCCCACCCCTTTTTTTTTCCACGACTCATTATTCTGGTATAAATTTAGCAGAATGATGACTCGAGGGGACTGTTTTTTATTGTTTGTCTCCATCATCTTTCTTACCCATCACTAAACCATTTATGTAACCCTCTTTTGGGGCACATAGAATGACAGAGTATCTAAGCACCAGTCTCTGTAGGTCTACAAAATAAAAATGGTCAAGCAGATAGAGTAGTGGGTTTGGTCAAGAGGCAAGGCATGTACTGTATTTCCTATGCCAGATGGGTAAATGTTTTTGGTATGGCTTTCCTTCTTTGTGACCCCTCTGACTGCACCCCCAAATTCAAGGTCTTCAACTCCACTCTTCTGTTACTGATAGATATCTCTCACCAACCTACGTCTTGGGATTAAGGAGAGTCGCACTCATAGAAACATGACAGCAGAAAAAAGATCAGATGACCCATCCAGTCTGGCCATCTGCCCACTCAAAAGATATCTTTAAATGGGTGGAATCAAGATGGCGACTTGAACGGTCACACTGCGTTTATTGCTCTGGCATTTATCTGTGGAAAGGAATTTCTAACAAATTTAAAATGCCTCCGAAATGAAAAGGAAAAACTAGGAATTACCCCTCAATTCCAGCGTTTCCATCGGGGCAGAAGATGATCACGCAGTGCATTGGAAAACCATTATTTTTGGAGCTGGGAGGTCCGGCTTTCGGGTCACAGAGAGGAGAATGTGACCCAACTTCAGAAGAAGTTTCCCTCAGCCCGCTGGACGAACGTCTACCTCCGGCTGTGCGTGGAACCTTAACGCCGTGATTGGGTAAGAGCCCCGAAGAAGGAGCTCAAACTACACAATCGGAGGGGGCAACATCGATGGAAGATCCCGTGTAAACCTCCATGAATAATGGAGAGAGCCTCATTGGAGTTTTTGAACTGGTAAGAGGAGAAGATCAGACAAGAAGAGGAGGTGAGAGTTCTGAGTCGACACCTCTTCCCCTTCCTGATGGAGACTTAATTCCTCAGAAACCAGAGGTAGTTAAGTTGGATTTGTTGTGGAATCTGTCAGCCATGGCAAAGTCTTTTGCAGACTGCTCAGTGAAAATAAATTCTGTGTCGCAACAGATAGATATAGGGGTAGATTTTCAAAGGGGTACGCAAGTAAGATATACGGGTACCCCCCGAAAACCTACCTGAAACCCCCCCTGCGCGCGCTGAGCCTATTTTGCATAGGCTCGGCACGCGCAAGCCCCGGGGCTTGCAAAAAGTGGCGGTCGGGGGTGTGGCCAGGGGGCACGGTTAGGGATAGGGGGCGTGTTCGGGGGCGTGTGGGCGGTCCAGGGGCATGGCCGAGTGCCCCGACACAGCGGCCTGTGTCGGGGCCTGCCGCGCCAGCGCGCGCAAGTTACTTCTGCCCGGAGGCAGTAGTAACTTCTCCGATAAAGGTGGGGGGGGTCTAGATAGGGCCGGGGGGTGGGTTAGGTAGGGGAAGGGAAGGGAAGGTGCAGGGGGTATAAAAAAAAGTTCCCTCCGAGGCGTGCAGGGTTCGGCACGCGCAAGTTGCACAAATGTGCACCCCATTGCGCGCGCCGACCCCGGATTTTATAAGATATGCGCGGCTACGCGCGTAGCTTATAAAATCCAGCGTACTTTTGTTCGCGTCTGGTGCGTGAACAAAAGTACGTGCGCGTGTATGTTTTTAAAATCTACCTCATAATGAATAAGAACTTTGAGGTACATAAGCAGGAAGCTTCAGAAAAACTACAAATTATAGAAACTGATCTCAAACAAGTTAAAGATATACAAACAACTATTATACAGGACTGTGGAACTATTAACAGAAAAATTGAGAACATTGAAAATATACTGAGGCATTTGAATTTGAGAATATTAAACTTTCCCAGGGTGATTGGAGAAATTCCTCAGATAACTATAAAACGTTATCTCCTTGATGTGTTAGAAATTTCCCCAGAACAGACTCCACCCCTGGATAAAGTTTACTTTTTACCTATCCGTAACAATCAGCAAATGCAAGTGGCTCCTAATGTCTTAGAAAATCTAACAGGTTTCCTTGAGTTGTCTACTTGTGAGATAGCAGAAAGAACTAATATAGTTTTTCAATGAGAAGGACTTGGGAGAAATTACATGTGCCTACTGTTGCGGTTCCAACCGCCCCTCTCATGTTCGGGCTCAGGCCCGCTTCCCGTCGCTTCAGCTCCCTTAGGAAACCGCTTGAATCCAGGCTCGATAGGGCCGCCGGCCGAGGACTCCCCACGAGGAAGACGCCATTACAGGCCTATCCCTGCCTGGCCCCGCGCGCGCGCGCGAAGAGTCTTCTTAAGCGCACAGCACCCGGAAGCCCGGCTCCGCCTCGCTTACTGACTACTGACGTCACGTTCTACTCCAGATTTAACCAGCGTCCAGTCCCTCACTACACGCCTTGCAACGAGGTTTCCTGCTGACTAGTTGCTTCCTGTTCCTGTTCTTATTTGCTACTCTGTTTGTCTCCTGGTTCCTGACCCCGGTTTGCCTCACGGACTTCTTGCCAGCCTGCCGCCTGCCTTGACCCTGGTTTGCCTCACGGACTTCTCGCCAGCCTGCTGCCTGCCTTGACCCCGGTTTGCCACACGGACTTCTCGCCAGCCTGCCGCCTGCCTTGACCCCGGTTTGCCTCATGGACTTCTCGCCAGCCTGCCGCCTGCCTTGATCCCGGCTTTCCTCACGGACTTCTCGTCAGCCTGCTGCCTGCCTTGATCCCAGGTTGCCTCACGGACCTCTCGCTAGCCAGCTGACTGCCTTGGTCCCGGTTCGCCCCGGACTCCTGCGCTGGTCACTCTACTCTCCTGCTCCCGGGTAGGCCCACAGCCTGGCCTCCTACCCTCGGCCGGTTCAGACCCCGCCTTCATCAGTGACCTGCCGGCTACCCAGTTCCCTGACTCTTCTCTGGCAGCCATTCTTGAACTCTCTGAACCCTCTGGTCTATCTTGAACTGTGCTAGTCCCCAGAGCCCAGGTCCCTACGGGCCCCTCCCGGGGGGATTCCAGGCTCCGGGTGTTCCTGCCAAGCTCTGACTCCGCCTCCCGGCCTGCTCCGTGTCTACCTGCAGGTCGGCCCAAGGGTCCATTTCTTGCTTGCACACTGCCCAGTCATACAGTTTGCAAGGCCATGGACCCGGCGGAGGCCCCCACTCTACAGCCCATTCCCGGAATGGCGCAGCGCCTCCAACAGCAGCAGCATTGCATAGACGCCCTTGCAGCTACTGTGGAACAGCTGGTCTCCCGCCTGGAGACACCCTCGCCAGATCCTCGTCCAGCTCCGGCTCCTGCTCCGGTCTCCAGCTCCACACCAGTGACCCAGTTGCCTGCCTCAACCCGCTATGCTGGGGACACCAAAGCATGCCGAGGCTTCCTGAACCAGTGCTACGTCCAGTTCACCCTGCTGACCGGCACAGTTTCCTTTGGACTCCGTCAAGGTGGCCTACATCTTTTCCTTACTGGATGGTAGGGCTTTGGACTGGGCCTCTCCCATGTGGGAGCGGCAGGACCCCCTCCTGCACAACCTCCAAGAATTTGTGCTTAACTTTCGCCAAGCTTTTGATGACCCTGCTCGTCAAACCACAGCTGCGTCTGAACTGTTGCACCTCAGGCAAGGGCTGTGTTCAGTGGCGGACTATACCATAGACTTCCGCACCCTTGCCATAGAGGTCAGTTGGCGGGAGGACTGCCTTCGGGGAATATTCCTTGAAGGTCTGGCTAGCCGTATCAAGGATGAGCTGGCTGGTCGGGATCTCCCGGATGATCTCAATGATTTAATCGACGTCGCTGGAAGGGTAGACCGCTGGCTCCAGCAACGAGACAAGGAGTCACGCTCTTCCCGAAGGCCTCCCCCGGCTTCCCAAGGACACGCCCGGCCTATGGCCCCCAAGGTGCCACCCGCTTCCGCCCCACCCGGGGAGCCAATGCAACTGGGCAGGTCTCCGTTGTCTGCAGAGGAGAAGCAGAGACGCCGGACTCAAGGCCTTTGTCTCTACTGCGGAGGAAAAGGCCACTTCCTTGCCAGATGCCCGGAGCGTCCGGGAAACGCCCGTGCCTAGGTCATTCCGAGGAGCTACTCCTAGGCTATACGGGCTCAGCTCCTCAATGCACCATACCGGTGAAACTCAAGTACCCCGGAGGAGAACTCCAGACTCGCTCCTTCATTGATTCCGGGGCAGAGGGTAACTTCATTATAGCGGACTTGGTGGACCAACTATCCTTACCCACACGGCGCCAGGACCCTCCACTCCGCGTTTCTTCTATCCGAGGTACCTTGCTTCCTGGGCCCATCTCCTACCGCACAGATCCGCTGACCCTCCAGACCGGTCTGCTTCATACTGAAGAAATCTCGCTGCTGGTTTTGGAACGGGCTGTACACCCTCTGATCCTGGGCCTACTGTGGCTGCGCAACCACTCTCCGGTGATCCAATGGGACACACTCCAGCTGACCCAATGGAGTCCCTTTTGCTTCACTCACTGTCTGCACATACCGCGTTCCCCATCACCGATCCAGCTCTGCTCGTCCCTTCTGCTTCCAGAGCCGTACCAAGCCTTGGCAGATGTATTTTCTAAGGAGATGGCTGAAATCCTACCGCAACACAGACCGTTTGATTGTCCTATTGACCTGCTTCCCGGTACCACACCGCCTCGAGGCCGAGTATACCCGTTGTCCTTGCCAGAGACAACCGCCATGTCCCAGTACATAGCCGAGAACCTCGCCAAAGGCTTCATTCGCCCTTCACGCTCCCCTGCCGGGGCCGGCTTCTTCTTTGTAGGAAAGAAGGACGGTTCGCTCCGCCCTTGTATCGACTACCGGGGCCTAAATGCCATTACCAAGAGAGATCGCTACCCAGTTCCATTGATCCCCGAACTCTTGGATAGGCTACAAGGGGCCCAAGTCTTCTCGAAGCTAGATTTTCGAGGGGCCTATAACCTTGTTCGCATACGCCCCGGGGACGAATGGAAGACTGCCTTCAACACCAGGGATGGGCACTAAGAGTACCTGGTGATGCCCTTTGGACTTTGCAACGCCCCGGCAGTCTTCCAAAACCTCATGAACGAGGTTCTGCGTGAGATGTTACACTCACACGTCATCGTATACTTGGATGAAGTCTTGATTTTCTCCAAGGATCTGGAATCCCATCGTCAACACGTCAGACAAGTGCTACAAGCCCTCAGGGACAACCATCTTTACGCCAAACTCAAGAAGTGCGTCTTCGAGGCAGAATCCTTACCCTTCTTGGGGTACATCATCTCGTCCACAGGCTTCCGCATGGACCCGGAGAAAGTCTCAGCCATCACGAACTGGCCCCACCCAGGCGGCCTCAAGGCGCTGCAAAGGTTCTTGGGGTTTGCTAACTTTTACAGACATTTCATCCCTCGCTACTCCCACTGGGTCACTCCCCTGACTGCGCTGACCCGTAAGGGAGCCAATGTCAAGACTTGGCCCGACACTGCCATCGAGGCATTCACCGATCTGAAAAAGGCATTCCTGACTGACACCTGTCTCCGCTATCCGGACCCGACACGTCCCTTTATAGTGGAGGTCGATGCCTCCAGCGTTGCCGTCGGGGCCGTCCTCAGCCAGCATACCTCTTCAGGTCAACTCTTGCCCTGCTCCTATTACTCCAAGAAGTTCTCGCCCGCTGAAGCCAACTACTCCATTGGGGATAAAGAACTGCTGGCCATCAAGCTTGCCTTCGAGGAATGGAGACAGTAGCTCGAGGGGGCTAACCACCCGGTCACGGTATACACCGACCATAAGAACTTGTAGTTCCTGTCCCAAGCCCAACGCTTGAACCCCCGTCAGGCTCGGTGGTCCCTGTTTTTTAGCCGGTTCGACTTCACGCTCCACTACCGTCCCACGGGCAAGAACGTCCGGGCTGACACCCTGTCCCGGTCCTCTCAGTCTGAGGAGGATCTGGAGCCTCCACAGTACATCCTGGATCCCGACAAGGTCTGACTCTCTGCCTTGACCGTCCTCACATAAGACAGAACCGTGGGTCCCCGACGCCAGCGACTGACAGTGTTGCGTTGGGCCCACGATTTTTTTTACCGGAGGTCACGCCGGTCAAGAGCGAACTCTGGAACTCCTTAACCGGTACTACTGGTGGCCCAACGTGCGGCAGGACGTCCGCGCATACGTAAACTCTTGCCCTACCTGCGATCAACAGAAGCCCAGCCCAGGCCTTCCGTGTGGCCTCCTGCAACCTCTTCCGATCCCCACAGAACCATGGACCCACCTTGCTACGGACTTCATGGTGGATCTGCCGCCATCACATGGGAAGACCGTAATCTGGGTAACCGTGGATCGCTTCTCCAAGATGGCCCACTTTGTGCCCTTACCCAAGTTGCCTTCTGCACCCGAACTGGCCCTTCTCTTTGAACAACACATCTTCCGGATCCATGGGCTCCCCCTGGACATTGTCTCTGACCGGGGGCCCCAATTCACCGCTCGCTATTGGAGAGCTCTCTGCAAATGCTTTAAAGTTAAACTCAGCTTCTCCACCGCTTTTCATCCACAGAGCAATGGACAATCCGAAAGGATGAACCGCACCCTAAAAACCTTTCTGCGTGCGTTCATCAACGAGAGACAGGACAACTGGACCGAGCTCCTACCCTGGGCCGAGTTCGCATACAATAACCAGTGCCATGCTGCTACCGGAGTCTCGCCCTTCCAGCTGGTGTATGGGAAACAGCTCAAACCTCCGCTACCCATCACCACGCCCAGTGCTTCTCCAGCCGCGCAACTCACCACCCAGCAACTACAGTCTCTTTGGCAGACCACCCAGACCAACCTGGGCGCCTCTGCCACCTCGGCCAGACAGGCGGCCAACCGTCATCGGCGACCCGCCCCGGTGTACCAGCCCGGGGACTGGGTTTGGCTAAGCACAAGAAACATCCACATGAGACTGCCTTCTAAAAGATTCGCACCCAAGTTCTGTGGACCCTTCTGGGTAGCTGAGAGGGTGGGACTTGTCTCCTACTGGTTACGGTTACCGTCCTCCCTGCGGATCCACAAAGTCTTCCACGTCTCTCTGCTAAAACCTTTGGTTCTCTCACGCTTCCACCGTCGACTCCCGGACACTCCCACCACACCCGAAGCAGAGGATCGCACGTTCCAGGTACGTGACATGATTGACGTGCGCTTTTTCAATCGAAGATGGGAATACCTTCTGGCCTGGGAGGGTTGCGGCGACGAAGATAATACCTGGGAACCCGCTCGCAACATCCTGGACAAGTCCCTTCTTCGACAGTTTCACCTGGACCACCCGGGCAAACCTGGTCCTATGAAGAGGGGCCGTAAAGGGGGGGGTACTGTTGCGGTTCCAACCGCCCCTCTCATGTTCCGGCTCAGGCCCGCTTACCGTCGCTTCAGCTCCCTTAGGAAACCTCTTGAATCCAGGCTCGATAGGGCCGCCGGCCGAGGACTCCCCACGAGGAAGATGCCATTACAGGCCTATCCCTGACTGGCCCCGCGCGCACGCGAGAGGAGTCTTCTTAAGCGCACAGCACCCGGAAGCCCGGCTCCGCCTCGCTTACTGACGTCACATTCTACTCCAGATTTAACCGGCATCCAGTCCCTCACTAGACGCCTTGCAACGAGGTTTCCTGCTGACTAGTTGCTTCCTGTTCCTGTTCTTACTTGCTACTCTCGTTGTCTCCTGGTTCCTGACCCCGGTTTGCCTCACGGACTTCTCGCCAGCCTGCCGCCTGCCTTGACCCCGGTTTGCCTCACAGACTTCTCGCCAGCCTGCCGCCTGCCTTGATCCCGGCTTTCCTCACAGTCTTCTCGTCAGCCTGCCACCTGCCTTGATCCCAGGTTGCCTCACGAACCTCTCGCTAGCCAGCTGACTGCCTTGGTCCCGGTTCGCCCCAGACTCCTGCGTTGGTCACTCTACTCTCCTGCTCCTGAGTAGGCCCACAGTCTGGCCTCCTACCCTCGGCCGGTTCAGACCCCGCCTTCATCAGTGACCCACCGGCTACCCAGTTCCCTGACTCTTCTCTGGCAGCCATTCTTGAACTCTCTGAACCCTCTGGACTATCTTGAACTGTGCTAGTCCCCAGAGCCCGGGTCCCTACGGGCCCCTCCCGGGGGGATTCCAGGCTCCGTGTGTTCCTGCCAAGCTCTGACTCCGCCTCCCGGCCTGCTCCGTGTCTACCTGCAGGTCGGCCCAAGGGTCCACTTCTTGCTTGCCCACTGCCCAGTCATAACACCTACTTTAAGAAAACTAACGTTCTATTTATGGGATCACAAATTAGAATTTTTCCTGACTTAACAAAGGTGACACAGTTGAAAAGGAAACATTTTCTAGCTTTAAAACAGAATGCATTGGCAGTGGGAGCTTCCTTTTTCCTAAGGTTCCCATGTAAAATTTGAAAGAGATAACAACCTGAGCAGTTAAAAAGCTTTATCGAGGCTAAAAAAGTGCTGTGGCAAATAGGCAGCAGTTAATGTAGTCCATTGAAGTAAACTGGTTTACAAGTTGCCTTTTTTCCTATTTTGAAATGATGTTTTTCTATGAATCTCCTCTAATTTGCATGTACCCCCCCCCCCCCCAATACTTGGGATCTAATGGGTGGTATTAATAATTGGATATATTTCCATGAATAGTAATTTCTAAACTGTATTGGTTTCATTTTCCGATTGTTACACCATGTTTCATAACAAAATGGATGCTTTGTATGTAATTGAAAAACTAATAAAGAGAAAATTAAAAAAAAAAGATATCTTTAAACAAGAAAACTTGTATTTTCTATTCTGGGGATTCCAGCACTCAAAGAACATTCATATTGAAAATTTCTGAAGGTTGAGAGTTTCACAGCATTGAGTTAGCTTAGCAGCGACATCAACAAGAACACTCTTCTCCAAGTCCTTAGTGGAATAGCATAGAACAAAAAATGCTTCCTACTCCTCCTCAAAACAAACAATATTCAATAATACTTACATCCCCATACAGAATTCTTCTCAATCATAGTCCCACCAGTACCAGTACAGTTCACTCACTTCCTGATGAAGCCTGTTTTGGACCATAAGCCTTCTAAAGCACTACCTAGGAGCTCAGTAATGGTTCACTGGCTTCTCATGTATGGCCTTGCTGGGCTGAGACAAGCTTCCCACTCCCAATCTCCTAGAAAATCTGCAGAAACACCCCATTCCCACCCTGAACACTACTTTATATTATCCCAGGGAACACACCATTACTTAAAGAAATGTACACATCCCTTCTAACAGACCGGAAGCCGATCCAAGTTGGCTATGTAGCGACCAAAAAACAGGAGAAATGGATCGGTGTATATCAAAGAGACTTTATTCTGACACAGTGCAAGCCTCAGGGGCTACTAAAATAAAATTAAAATCAATATGGAATTTAAAACACATATCAAAAATACATATCAAAAAGACAATATAACATATATGTATGTTGAATAATTACATGAACTGAAAAATAAAATGGTATAAATCAACACATAGATAAAAAAAATTATAATGTGATTACATAAAAATCTGAATAAATTTGTGTGTGTAGGCATCACAATGGAAACAGCAGAAACACCAGAAGACAAGAATAAATTGTGTACATATAGATACGGTTAGGGTATTGTAGCTTGGTAGCGGGTGAGGTGGTATTTGATACTTGTCAAACAAAACAAATCTTAGTGTGACCAAGATCAGTGAACTTTCAATCAAATACTAAATTACTGTGCTATGGTGATGTAAAAAGTTATTAGAGAAACACAGAACAACTTGATGTCAGTGTGTAGCATATCTATACATTCAAGTAGGTGATAAAAAACTGTAAAAGAACGCTTACTGGGCCAGATCTTAAAAGATACGTGCGGGCGTAGATTTGTTCGCGCAACCCGGCGCGAACAAATCTAAGCCCGATTTTATAACATGCCCGCGCTGCCGCATGCATGTTATAAAATCCAGGCTCGGCGCATGCAAAGGGATGCACACATGTGCACCTTGTGTGCGCCGAGCCCGAGGGGAGCCCCGATGGCTTTCCCTGTTCCCTCCAAGGCAGCTCCGAAATGGGAGCGACCTTGGAGAAAACTTTTTTTTTGCCCCCCACCCACCTTCCCCTTCCTTCCCTTATCTAACCCACCCCCGATCCCTAACTAAATCTCCCCCCTACCTTTGCTCCAAAAGTTACGCCGGCCGGCTGCTGGCGCACCATACCCTGGCACAGGCTGCTGTGCTGGAGCACTCGACCCCACCCCGGACCGCCACCACGCCTCCAGCCATGCCCCCAGACCACCCATTTTGGAAAGCCCCGGGACATACACGCATCCCGGGGCTTGCGCGTGCCGTTGAGCCTATGCAAAATAGGCTTGGTATGCGCAGGGGTAGTTTTCGGAGGTTATGCACGTATCCCTTTGAAAATCTACCCTACTGTGTATATGCGAAACAGCAGTAAGTGGGTGTTAGAACATAAGAACATGCCATACTGGTTCAGACCAAGGGTCCATCAAGCCCAGCATCCTGTTTCCAATAGTGGCCAATCCAGGCCATAAGAACCTGGCAAGTACCCAAAAACTAAGTCTATTCCATGTTACAGTTGCTAGTAATAGCAGTGGTTATTATCTAAGTCAACTTAATTAATAGCAGGTAATGGACTTCTCCTCCAAGAACTTATTCAATTGTTACGCTTGGGCTGAGTTCAGGGGTAGTGAACACCACCCAAAAGGGTGGCTCCAGGTGGAGAGAGACAGGGATGGCTGGAAACCGTGTCTGGGTCCCGGCTGGGTCAGGGCAGACAGCAAGAAGCAGTGTCTGGGTCTAGGCTGGGTCAGGGCAGGCGGCAGAGCAAGGCAGGTCAGAAGGCCCGTAGGCCACACACACACAGAAGGCCCGTAGGCCAGACACCGTAAGCGGGGCAAGGCAGGTCAGAAGGCCCGTAGGCCACACACACACAGAAGGCCCGTAGGCCAGACACCGTAAGCGGGGCAAGGCAGGTCAGAAGGCCTGTAGGCCACACACACACAGAAGGCCCGTAGGCCACACACCGTAAGCGGGGCAAGGCAGGTCAGAAGGCCCGTAGGCCACACACACACAGAAGGCCCGTAGGCCACACACCGTAAGCGGGGCAAGGCAGGTCAGAAGGCCCGTAGGCCACACACACACAGAAGGCCCGTAGGCCACACACCGTAAGCGGGGCAAGGCAGGTCAGAAGGCCCATAGGCCACACACACACAGAAGGCCCGTAGGCCACACACAGTAAGCAGGGCAGAGAGCCCGTAGGCCAAACACACACAGACAGTAGAGCAGAGGGCCCGTAGGACCGCACGCACAGTAAGCAAGGCAGGGCAGGGCAGAAGGTCCAAAGACCATACACAGCACAAGGTAGAAGGCCCGAAGGCCGCGCAGGGCAAGGCAAGACAAGACAAGGTAGAAGGCCCGAAGGCCGCGCAAGGCAAGGCAAGGCAAGACAGAAGGCCCGAAGGCCACGCAAGGCAAGGCAAGACAAGACAAGGTAGAAGGCCCGAAGGCCGCGCAAGGCAAGGCAAGGCAAGGCAAGACCGAAGGCCCAAAGGCCACGCAAGGCTAGGCAAGACAAGACAAGGTAGAAGGCCCGAAGGCCGCGCAAGGCAAGGCAAGGCAAGGCAAGGCAAGACAGAAGGCCCGAAGGCCACGCAAGGCAACGCAAGACAAGACAAGGTAGAAGGCCCGAAGGCCGCGCAAGGCAAGACAGAAGGCCCGAAGGCCACACAAGGCAAGGCAAGACAAGGCAAGGTAGAAGGCCCGAAGGCCGCGCAAGGCAAGGCAAGACAGAAGGCCCGAAGGCCACGCAAGGCAAGGCAAGACAGAAGGCCCGAAGGCCACGCAAGGCAAGGCAAGACAAGGCAAGGTAGAAGGCCCGAAGGCCGCGCAAGGCAAGGCAAGACAGAAGGCCCGAAGGCCACGCAAGGCAGGGCAAGAGAAAAGGCCCGAAGGCAAGGCTAGGCAAAGCAAGGTCAAAGGACCACACGCACAGCAAGCAAGGAAGGCTAAAGCAGGGAGCCCAGGCGAGCTCGATGCCGAAGCACTGAGGGAACTGTCAGGCAGGGTTATAAGGGCAAGCCCAGAACATAGAGAGGAGAAGGGAGATAGACTGGGCCTGTCAGGAGAGCCAGCTGTAGAGGGACCCCTGGTGGTGAGGCGGTTGCACAGCAGCCATAGCCGTAACACCAATCCTTTTTTAACACAGCTATACTAACTGCACTAACCACATCTTCTGGCAACAAATTCCAGAGTTTAATTGTGCGTTGAGTGAAAAAGAACTTTCTCTGATTAGTTTTAAATGTGCCACATGCTAACTTCATGGAATGCCCCCTAGTCTTTCTACTATCCGAAAGAGTAAATAACCGATTCACATCTACCCGTTCTAGACCTCTCATGATTTTAAACACCTCCATCATAACCCCCCTCAGCTGTCTCTTCTCCAAGCTGAAAAGTCCTAACCTCTTTAGTCTTTCCTCATAGGGGAGCTGTTCCATTCCCCTTATCGTTTTGCTTGCCTTTCTCTGTACCTTCTCCATCACAACTATATCTTTTTTGAGATGCAGCGACCAGAATTGTACACAGTATTCAAGGTGCGGTCTCACCATGGAGCGATACAGAAGCATTAGGACATTTTCCGTTTTATTCACCATTCCCTTTCTAATAATTCCCAACATTCTGTTTGCTTTTTTGACTACCGCAGCACACTGAACCGACGATTTCAATGTGTTATCCACTATGACGCTTAAATCTCTTTCTTGGGTAGTAGCTCTGCCTATAAAGGTGCATGGACAGGGTGTTGGCAGTACAAGTGAACCCTTAAAAAAATTAAAAATAATAATAATTAAAAAGTAATTAAAAGAATATTGGTCTTACTGGGATAATTAAAATCTTGTCATATAAAAACTTTAGTGGTTAAACCATGGTCTCCCTATATCCCATTGATTTAAAATAAAAAACAAACAATAGTATCTATATGATATTATGATAAAATAATTTTAAAAAAATAATTTTTAATAACAAAAATAGGGTAAAGATCAATAAAAAGAATTTATAAAAGAAAAAACTTATTTAAAAAAACTGTCTACAAGAAGGGAAAGGGAGGGGAAAAGAGGGAAAAGGGGAAGGAGAGAGATGGGGGAGGGGGAAATGGAAGATGGGGGAGGGGAACGGAGGAAGCGGGATTGATGGTCAATCAAACTATACACTGTCATGTAAACTGATAAAATCTTTACAATACTGCCATTGTGATTATTCACAAGGTATAAACTTACTAAAAACCACAAATGATGAATAAACTTATAATTAAAAGTGTTAAGCACCATGCCATTTTTTATAACGCTTATCACCAGGGAGACAAGAACACTTAGATTTTGATAGAAAGCATAATTTTTTATTGCTCAGTATAAGTATTCTTGGGAGATGCTGATGCCATTTCTCTTACAAACTGTCCACCAGCATCTCGTTGTATACCGGAAGTGATCCTTATTTTATAGATAACATACAATATTGCAGAAGATTCTAGCATTGCATGACTGCCCAAAGAATCATTTACATGGGTTGTCATGTCAACTGCATGATGTGACTATTCCTGAACTGCCCTGATTAGTTTTCCCAGGTGGAGCTCATTTACCATCACTCTTTGGATAGTCTTTTATTCTGTTAGAATCTTGCTGGTCAAGGTAATTAACACAGCTGTGGCTGTGTTTATAGATACTCCTGAGAATAGTGCCTAGAGCTCCCACCGTTGGTTTCTTCTTTGTATGACCCTATGAATAGCCATCATCTTATGGAGTCAGCTTGACTGCCTGTCCAGCTGAATTCTGCAAGTCATTCTCAGCAAGTCACTTTGAGGTCACATAGGCTAAGAGAGCAGAGTATTCTGGGGTGGATACCATTCTCCATGTTGGTTTTCTGTTCAGGCACACATCAAAAGACAAGTACCTATTTAAAAACTTATTAGTAAACCATTTAACATACTGAAATGTGCACGACGGAGCTAAACTGCAAGTGTGGGTCTAAAAACAAACAGCACCGCAGAAAACTGTAAATAAAGGTTACATACTATTTAATTACAGATAACTCAGTGTTACTCCATCATATGTGATTCGGTTCATAGTGATTAATTTGTTTGATAGAAAGAGTATGTCAGTAAAAATTCTGTCCACCGAACAACTCAAAAGGACGGCTGTAAGAAGGAAACAAACAGCTAATAAAAAAAAAATATATCCAGATACCTGCAAAAACAGAAAAAGCAAGAAAGGCATGCATGTAAAACATCTATGGGACATTGGACTTAAATAACTGTATTGAAACATACATTGCCTGCAGCATACATCCAAAAGAATATTGCAGCTGTTCAGTTGTATGGGTGCGTCTAAAGGCTATTTTAAGGCAGTACACACGGCGTTTCAGTTAAAGGCTTTCAAAATTAAAAAGCGGGTTGAATCCGGTTTCTAAAAGCAAGGTTAAGCAAATAGTACTGTCGATTAAAACGTATCGCTCAAAGTGAAGTGGATTACTTGCATGAGTATTACTTCTTGTCAAAAATAGAGTAAAATGAACTGCTAACAAAAAAGGAAAAATTAGAAAGGAACGGTTTCAATTCATAAAAAAGACACAATGGTAGGATGAATGAAAATGTGTACATGAAAAACAAGAAAATAAAAAATGGAAATAAATGGAAAAAAATTAACATCAGAAGGTTTTGAAATGGTGTGCATAAAAACATCAATAGGGTTATTCCACCTTTGGTAACTTAAAATATAATTAGCATTACCTGCAGCATGGATTCACAGGAGTGCAGCCGCTATTGAATTCAACTGGTACAACTAGAGGATATTTATAGACCACGGCGTTTTGATTAAAGCCTGCCAAACTTCAGAGCTGGTTCAAGCCGGTATTTAGAGCCAGTATTACAGCATATAGCGCCATCAAAATGTATCGTGGCACTTAATTTTGAATAAATTGCTATATATCACTAGTAGCAACTTGCGATGGAATTAAGAAGCCACGGTTAAACGATGATGAATTTAAACAACGGAGCGGAATGGTAAAATAAATTAAAAAAAACATTAGAAAACATAAAGCTAGACTAAAGAAATGAAAATAAAAAAACTGTAAAAATGACTTAGAAGAGATGATTTGTATTGTTATAAAAGAAAAAATGAAAAGTATAGAAAATGATCTCTGAAATGGTTGAAGATCGTACTAAAATATGTGAATAAGGGCAAGGGCACAAAGATCATAACTATTGCATGATGGAAATTAGACATTGTATTGTGTTGTCTACAATGGATCAATTAAATTATGTCTGAATTTGCCTTCCCAATGAACAATTAACAACTGTAGCAATAATTAATATATGAAACATCACAGAAGGTCCAGTGATGAATTAAAAGCAACTAAAATATATTAAATATATATATAGAAAAAGTGGGGGGTGTGGGGGAAGGGGGAGGGGGGAGGGGGGAAGGAGCTGGGTGACGGAAGGAATTGGAATAGAGGATGGGGAAGGGGAAGGGGTAGGAGAAGAAAGGTGGGCATAGGAGGTAAGAGTGAATAAAGGGGAAGGGGAGCATACTATGTAGTGGATATACATATGATGGTAGATGAGCCACTGAAATAATTTTCTATAAATAACTTCACCTTAAAAACTAGTTAAGAGGTATTCTGTTGTCACCAAATTGTTTACAGATAAACGCCTAAGTCAATATCACAATTTAACCCAGATGGGGAAATGGCATTGAAATCATATATGAATTTCTGTTCCCATCCGAGTAACAAGTTATCAAAATTCCCTCCTCTCCAATTATTGTATGGCTTTTTAATAACACAGAAAATCTATAATCCTGGAATGTATGGCCAGTCTTGACAGAGTATTCTTCTAAAGGTTTACCTTCTGTACAACTATTAATCGCACTCTTGTGTTCTATTATTCTTTTGTTAAAAGATCTGACAGTTTTTCCTACATACATTTTATCACAGGGACAGATGGCAACACAAATATCGCCTGTACTCTTACAGTTAGTAAAACTCTGTAATTTGAAAGTCCTACCTGTTAGTCCAATTGCCAATGTTTGTGTTTCGAGATTAACAGAACAGACACTGCATCTGCCACAAGGCCTATGTCCTATAGGTCTTATGTCTAGTGGCCAATTTGTTGGTAAGGCTGACGGAGACAGGAATTCTTTTAGATTCTTATCATGCTTATTAGCTATCATAACTGATTTACCTTGAAATGCAGTTGTATTTGTAGTACATGCCAATATTTCCTAATTGTTTTGGTGATAGTATTGGAGAGACCTGTGTATGTAAGTGGGCAAATAATCCTGTCTTTAATCTCACGCTTTTTATAGGGGATTAGCAAAGAGGAGTATTCTTGTTTATTAGCCCTTGAAAAACATTCACGTATACATTCCTTAGGGTACCCTCTCTCAATGAAACGAGTTTTCATTTCTGTGGATCTTTTTACAAAACTATGTTCGACTGTGCATATTGGGGTAGATTTTAAAACCCCTGCGTGCGTAAATCCTCCCGGATTTACGCGCGCAGGGCATTCGCGCACCGGCGCGCCTATTTTGCATAGGCCGCCAGTGCGCGCAAAGCCCCGGGACGTGCATAAGTCCCGGGGCTTCGTAAAAGGGGTGGGAGGGGCGTGTCCGGAGGGCGTGTCCGGGGGCAGGGGCAGTCCGGGGCGGGTCCGGGGGTGTGGCGACGGTTCGGGGGCGGGCCGGGAGGGCGGTCCCGAGTCCCCCGGCACTGCGGCCTGTGCCGGGGGATGCCGGGGTGGCGCGCGCAAGTTACGCCTGCTTCAAGCAGGCGTAACTTGCCCAACAAAGGTAGGGGGGGTGATTTAGGTAAGGCTGGGGGGTGGGGTAAATAGGGGAAGGTGGGGGGACGTGGAAGGAAAGTTCCCTTCGAGGCCGCTCCAATTTCGGAGCGGCCTCGGAGGGAACGGAGGCAGGCTGTGCGGCTCGGCGCACGCAGGCTGCCGATTTTGCGCAGCCTTGCGCGCGCCGACCCCAGATTTTATAAGATACGTGCGGCTACGCGCGTATCTTATAAAATCTGGTGTACTTTTGTTCGCACCGGTGGCGCGAACAAAAGTACGCGTGCGTGTATGTTTTGAAGATCTACCTCATTCTTTTTATGCAGAGAAATTGACTGTAGGGTAAATTGCGCACTAAAACCTTGTTGTGGCAGCTGTCATATTGTAAAACTTGTTTGTGTCACTGGGTTTTCTATGTATATCAGTCTTAAACCCATCGCTTGATTTCTTGATCAGAATGTCAAGGAATGAAATTTAATTTATGTCATGATTCATTTTAAAATGTAGATTTTCGTCCAAGCTATTCAACCAATCTTTAAAATTCAGAAGATCCTCATCACTACCTTTCCACAATAAAAATATATCGTCAATGTACCGTTTCCAAAGAATAACGTTACCAGTGTATCTATGGTCTCTAAGGTAGGTTTCTTCGAAACTATATCCAAACCAAAGGAGTAGCTATGGGATCAGCAATGGCCACATCCATTGCAAACCTATATGTAGCTGATTTCGAGTGTGGCACTCCTTGTGGGAATAGTTATAGGGCCCCTTAGATATTGCTGGGTCTCTGTTGAAGTTAATGCAGAGCAATCTTGCACTACAAGTGTCCCTTGGGTAGGGAGAACTGTAATTGTGTGAGGGGCAGTGGACCCTTTCTGAGGGTGCAGGGTGCCTACAGGCCCTAAGGTGTACCGCACAGTCTTGTTATTGGTGAAGTTGGTGTTTGCAATCCAGTTGTTGCGATACTCTGTATAATGGGGTTGCAGGATTCAGATTTGGCATGTGGAGTATGCTCCCCGTACGGGGGAGGTTGTGGGGTTCCTTCTTAAGCAGAGGCAGCTGGAGTTAGCTGTAGCTGTATTGGTTGTGGTGGATATGGTTAAGGCCTCATGACTGGTGTCCTGGTTGGTTCAACTGGAGTTTCAGTGACTGTGTAGCCACAGGCTTTCAAGACCTCTTTGGTGGAAAAATGGATAGATCTTGGCCTGTTTTCTTGCTTTCTGGATTTAAGCATGATTGCTGGAAAAATTAAAATGTAAAAAAAAAAAAAGCAGAGGTACGTGTATCCAATTTTGCAGAATGAACAGTGGGTGTTGAGAGTGTATGTGTGTGAAAAAGAGGGGAAAATGCCAGGCCCTAACTTACGGTAAGCTGCAGTCAGTGAATTGAGATTTTGGGTTTGGGTTTTTTTTGTGTGTGTGTTTGGCTTTTACACAGGCATTTTTTTTTTAAAGGAAAAAAAAAAGGTTTTATAAAGAGGCCTGTTTTCTACGGCCTATGCTACAAAAAAGGGGTGGGGGGAGAAGGAACTCAAAAAGTTAAAGGCCTTCTTGGCCAAAAAAGAAATAAAAAAATTATTCCCACGGCCCCAGTAAAGATGTTAAAGAAAAGTTTCTACCTTACAATTTGGAGCAGCAGGAGTGAAGATGGTGAACCCGTTCCTGGAAGGAACCAGCAGCAGGTGCTTAGCCTGGGAACAGTAGCAAGCAAAAAGAATAGGTGGGGGAGGGGAAAGAAAAAAGCAAGCTTGTTTGCTTTTTAGTGGGAAAAAGGGAGGTAAATTAGTGTAGTAGTTGGAAGGGGGGGAAAAAGTGTTTTTTTTCACCACAAAAACTGCTACCACTGCTGGCCAGCTGCCTCCCGCAGCCTGCTCTGAGTAGAGCTCAGCAGTAATTGCCTGGGCTGAAGTCAATGCGTAATTATTTACAAGTGTGCACCGTGGTCTTCTACTGCGTAACTTTACTTCTGCTATGGACAGCGTGTAAATCATGTAACAAAAAAAAGATGGCTAGTCTGTGGGATTTTAAGGGTCGGGGCTGATAGGGTAAAATGGAGGCAAGTTAGCTAGGGATTTTAGGAAGTCCTATTCTTTACTGGGGAGAACTGGGAATGAACTAGGGAAACAGGTAATTGTGTTGACGTGCATATCTACTAAAATTGCCCCCACTTATGTGCTCGAGTTGGCATTTGTGCGCACGTCAATATAAAATCATGCATATATGTATGCGTATATAGCAGATTTTATAACATGCACACCTTTACGAGCAGATACGCACGTATGTTATAAAATCGCCACATCTATATGCGCGAGCTGACAAACACATGCACATGTGTACCTGTGCACCAGTTACCGTTCCCACCCATATAAGTGGGCTTTTGAAAATTGCTACAATATATGCCATTGAATTGTTCATAGGATTTACTCATGTAAGTGTTTGAAAATTGCTACAATAGCAGTTACATTTACACATGTAAATCTTTTTTAAAATTACCTTCAATATTTGAATTTGACTGCTAGTCTGATCAGACCTAGGATGTGATTATTGTAAATTTGTGCACAAACATATCTGGGATCCCTCGGTCTTGATGGAATCTCAGTCCATTGCGATACAAGCTCCAAAGTCTCTGGCACAGCAACTGGCTCCTCTGTCAATAGGCCCTGTGATCTCTGGTGTTGGGCCTTCATCCACTGGCACCTACTACCTGGCTATATCAAATCAAAAGCAAAGACTGCATCCCTGATACCGAGTATCTTCCTCCTGCTAAGAGTCTTTCTAGTGAGGGTGTCTGGTGGCCTGTGAAACTGTTTTATCTGGCTAAAGAAAATAAATGAAAAGCAATAATTCCTTGTCTTTTTTTTTTCAGGGAAACAGCATTTACTTTTCCACAGTTTTCCAAACTTCACACTCCCTTCTTACTAGAACAGGCAAAATGACCGCATTTCTGTTCAGCTACTTTACTCTTAACTACCTTGTCTCCATTTTTATTTTTACCTTCCAGGGCACAGGAATTGCCTTGGAATAAAACTCACAATTTTCTTCATCCTTCTCTCTTCCAGTCTCCTCAGGGACACAGTAACAGAAGTGTTACTGGTGCCTGTGGCTGTTCCCATCAGGTGCAGGCTGACTCTACCACAGATTCTTTGGAGTCTGGCAGAGCTGCTTCTCTAAAAAACATCCTGCCTTCTGTTATAGTCTCCATGTGCAGATCCTTGCTCTGATGATATCACCCAAACTAGTGTTACTTTTAAAAAGTTTTAACTTCCTCTGACGCTGCAACTTTCAACTTTCCTAGTAACAGGGAACAGATGCCAACCACCTGCATCTAATTTCTACAATTTTTTTATGTAGCTGTGCTGTTCATAAGGTCTCCAGGAGTTGATCACCTCACTCTTTTATGTCCCTACGCTGGGCAATTTACTGCAAAAGCCATGAGGCTAGCCCTCATGCTTTTGGGTATGCTATAATAAAGATGCAATGAGCTGCAGGCAAAACCTAGACTGAATTCCTGCTTAGACTGGAGACCCTGCACAGAAGGTCTTCCTGGCCACCTTAAAGTACCAAAACACCCTTGCACATGTCATCACATGTAGTACTGGCTACCCCATCACTGAAACTGGCTCAAACATTTAATTTTAAACTATTTTCCTGGGAGTTGAATGGACTTGCCTCCCAGGTATTGTCTCTCTCTCAAGCACAATCTGTAACAGCAGCAGGGACTCTCCCAGGATCTCTTGCTGCTGTCCTGGCTCTCCTCTATGCTCCATTACATTACTGGGATAGGGAAGGTCCTGCTCCATATATCAATGCTTGTCAAGTGCCACCTTTATGCTTCACATACCCCTCCCCTTGCCTTTATTTTATTTTGCTTTTGGTTTTCTTTTTTTTTCTTATATTTTATTTTTTATCTCCCCTTTTCATTTTTTTGTTTTATTTTATTCCATGTCTGCTCCTGTGGTGCCAATGTAATCCAGCCCCTTTAAGAGGGTGCTGAGTGATGACATCATCACTGGGCCTCCTGTCCAGCCACAGCCTCTTTTATTGCCTCTTTCTGCTCAACCCCATGCTGCTATAACCAGCGACAGAGTCCTTCTTCACTGCCATGGCCTTTGCAAAGAGCTGTGGCAGCAACATTTTTTGCCCCACACCCCCCCCCTCCCAAGGGACAGGGGGACTGGAGGAGGCAGGGGAATGCCTGCTCATGGCTGCTGGCTTTTCTTCTCACTCTGCCACAACAGTCAGGTGAGCAGTGGCAGCACTCGATTGTTCCATCTCCTTTTGGAGCATAGTCAGAGCCACGGGAGGCAGAGGAAAAGCCTCTCCATGGCTGCCGATGTTTTCTTCTGCTCCAGCCTGGCCAGGGGCCACTACCAGGGGGTTCCCTTCCAGGAGGCATGGATTTCCCCCTCCCTAAGGTAACCATTTTTATTTTTTAACCTGTCCACACTAGCAGTCAATAAAAGTCCATGCATGTAATGAAGCAAAACCAGGACTGACTCAAACTGCCGCTGATGACATGAACATTTCTGCTAACACAGTTAGAGAATTTAGTTGTTTCTTCATGAACAAACCCTTCTCATTGGTTCTTCCTCAGAAAACGGTCTCTTAGCACTGATGCCTCATTCATTCATTCATTCATTCAGGTAATGAATGAGAGGAATTCTTTTATTGGCTATTTGTTAAAAGGCTATGAAAAATGAGCAACCCTATTGGCCACTAGGTCTGCAATTCAGCTCATCCTGTTCTCTCTGCCATTGTTCCATGAAAGAGCAATTTCAATTGGCTCATTCAATCACATGCCCTATAATACAAGCAATCCTATTGGTTTCCTTGTCTCTTAGCGACTTATTATTTTTAACTTAAGTGATGACTAGGAAGGGCAGTAATGCAGGCTGCAGAAGGAACAGGCCGTGTCCTAAGGTAAATCTATAAAATGTTTAAACCATTTATGTTTCTTATTTCCTTTTCAAGTGAAACCTGGTTTGGACTTTGATAAAGTTGCTTCAGGTATTCAGCGCCCTCTACTGGTGCATTTTGGACTAATAAGAAGCCTGGATAGTGATTGTTAAACGAAATAATTAAGAGGTAGTGTACCACCTCTTCAGGTTTTAGCTGCTGTTCTTTGCATTTTCAGTCGCGGGCATACAAATTACTTTTTTAAAATTCTTGTTGAATTTCAGGGATGCAACACTCAGGAAGGCAGCAGCACATCCTCACACAGAAAACTCTCCCACACCAAATAGTGGCTCCAATTTGACTTTTGCTACTGAGGTAGACATATTTTCATAACACTTTATTTTTTTATGCTATTCTTGGTCTATCTGGACCACCTTGATTTAGGGTGATTTTTTCAAATTGTAAAATTTGTATAAAGAATATTAAGTTGTTGTTTTAGACCAATATGTCTTCATTTTTATTTTAACATTTTATTTATATAATTTTAATAATTTTCCACAAGAGTATCTTGTTACTGAAATATTGCAAGTAAAAAATTAAGCCTCAACTTATAGTCCCAAACTACAGAAAGGGAAAGGAACAAGGGGGGGGGGGGGAAAGATGATAGAGAGGGTAAAAAAAATAAGGTAGTAAGATAAGGCATAACAGAAGTCTGGACTCCATTTGCATTAGATCAACCGAATAAGTCACATGCAGAACCAGAAAGCTTCTTTACAAGAAGGAAAGCACGCAATTGTTCTGGAACCACAAAAAAAACCCATAATCCACCTGCTCACATGAAACTAAACATTTACATGGATACTTCAAGAAAAAGGAATCCCCAAGTCTAGTTTCTTTAGATTTTCTTCTCTCCCGAGTTACTGTAGTATCCGCATAAACAGATCAGAAACCTTTTGAAAATGAGAACACAGAACAAATCGTCCTTAAAGACTAAAGAAGCTAATAAAGTAACTCTAAGGGTTTCTTTTTGTTTTGATGCTTCCAGAGATCCATAGAATCTAACCTTTCCCCAGATATAGAAGTTAATCCAGATTGCAATATTTTCTTCTTAGAAAGTAAATAAAAAAAATGTATTAAGAAGTGGAATTGCTTCTTCTGGAAGGGAGAGAATCTCCAGAAAATATTGCTTTAAAGTATCCAAAGGAGCTAATGTGAGGCATCAAGGAAGACGGTGCTCTCCTAGGTGTGCTATGCTGATGGTAGAACAATGGAAAGCAGTAGTGCGGTTATTGTTCAGGTCTGGTGGGCTGTGTCCAGATGAGGTGGGGATGAGGGCAGGAGGATTCATTGGCCTGGAAGTGTGACTAGCAGGGCGTTCTCTGCTGGCCCAACATTCTTCCTCTCCTGTAGGGCTGGGTCTGACAAAGGCTGTGTTGGATCAGATTGAGCTGCTGGGATCTCACAGTGCCCAGTAAGGGAAGCCTGCTTGGCTATTTTGTTTTCTCCCTCTTGTATATTATAAGTCATGAACCTGTGCTATGCTTAAAACTTTATTTCTTCATGAAAACTATTGGTGAAGCAATTTTTTTTGTTTTTGCCTGAATCAGACCCTAACAGATTGTGCCAGCTCACCTGGGAGATCCAGCAGTTCAAGAGCTGTTTTTTTTCTTTAGCCTGACTGACTGGCTGCAGCTTTTTTTTTCTCCTGTTTTGTTTTGTTTTTATAGAGACCAACAGACTGATTGCTGCCTGAGATGAGAGGGAAAATATATTCAGTTAAGTAAGAGCTCTGCTGAGCTAGATATTTGTTTCTTTAGTTTTGTTTTTGAAAGAATATTTTTGCTTCTGTATACTTTCTGGAATCATGCTGCTGCCTCTACTATTTTGTTTTTTTACAATAATGAGGTAAGTGAAGAAACAATAGAAAAATAGCACACGTAATCTCGCTATGAAGTTTCCTTGCAAAACTTTTATCTACACTTCACTAAAGTGTAGTTAAAGTTTTTGCAATTTCGTATTTGCAAAGATAAATTTGTACAGTTTTACTATGTGCTCATAGTTAATGAGCTGCTTTGCATAGTTATACATC
This sequence comes from Rhinatrema bivittatum, assembly GCF_901001135.1. NCBI lineage: Eukaryota > Metazoa > Chordata > Amphibia > Gymnophiona > Rhinatrematidae > Rhinatrema > Rhinatrema bivittatum. The sequence continues at coordinate 67,392,203 of NC_042618.1, read as the reverse complement.
ACAGTGACTCAATTCATTTGAATGAAATTTTTTATGTCTACAATTACACAAAATTTAATTATTTGCAAAGCAAATAGCTACAGTTTGTGGGCTAAAAGGGGAAATAGTGCATGTTTTCACAAATACTACACACTATTAACCCTTTTAGTGTGGGAAGCGGCCTTTGCACAATTTTGCACTGCTTAGTATATCGGCCTCATTATCTGACAGTGGGATAGTCAGTTCAGTCAGGAGCCACCTTGAGTTTCATAAATTTTTATTTTGCTAAGAAATTCAAAGAAATTTTTTTTAAAAACTGACTTTAACTATTGAACTAGTTAGCTATGATCAGTAAATAAATACAAACTAGATGACATACAGCAAATCATAGATCTTATTTTAATAGTGTGACTGAGCTTTGGAAATCAAAAAACATCTATGGAGCCAAACCTGGATGTATTTATGTGGTCCATGTAATAATAATCCGATTTTAAAAGGAGAAAAGAACACTTTTTGGAAATTCAACTATTTTCAGCTTCTTATTTTTGGAGGTTTTGGGGCAATAGAGAAAGATGGAGCTTAAAGCTCTGTATACTGTTAAAGGGCAGGAATGGTCAGATTAAAGTTTTGAAAATCCTTGCTTTTTCTAAAAGGGTTTTTTATACCTCTGGGGAGTCAGATTCTCTTCACTATAACATTATTTTAAAAGTATTATCCATTTATTATAGATGGAGTGGAGATACCAATAGTGACAGAGGCAAAAAACCTTGGAATTGTTATGGACTCTGCTCTGTCTCTACAATCTCACAGATCAAAAGTTGTGAAAGGGGCCTATTTTAAACTCCATATGTTGCAAAGATTACAATGTTTTTTAAGTAAGACAGATTTAAAAACCATAGTACATTCTTTCGCATTGTCTTCCTTGGATTACTATAATACCTTGTATCTTGGCCTTCTGCAAAAATCCATAAAGGTTTTGCAATATGTGCAAAATTCAGCTGCAAGAATAGTGGCTGGGCTATGGATTCATGAATAAATCTACATTGTCTTCCTATTAAATGGAGGATCTCTTTTAAGATCCTAATGTAAGTCTTTTAAGGGGTTAAATGGTTTAGTTTCTTCTAATATTAGTGCTGCTTTAAAGCTTTATTGTTCAGTAAGAACCCTGAGATCATCAAGTCAGAATCTTTTATAGAAACATAGAAACATAGAAATGACGGCAGAAGAAGACCAAACGGCCCATCCAGTCTGCCCAGCAAGCTTCACACATTTTTTCTCTCATACTTATCTGTTTCTCTTAGCTCTTGGTTCTATTTCCCTTCCACCCCCACCATTAATGTAGAGAGCAGTGATGGAGCTGCATCCAAGTGAAATATCTAGCTTGATTAGTTAGGGGTAGTAGGGGTAGTAACCGCCGCAATAAGCAAGCTACACCCATGCTTATTTGTTTTACCCAGACTATGTTATACAGCCCTTATTGGTTGTTTTCCTTCTCCCCTGCCGTTGAAGCAGGGAGCTATGCTGGATATGCTTGAAGTATCAGTTTTTTCTTCTCCCATGCTGTTGAAGCAGAGAGCCATGCTGGATATGCATCGAAAGTGAAGTATCAGGCACATTTGGTTTGGGGTAGTAACCGCCGTAACAAGCCAGCTACTCCCCGCTTTGTGAGTGTGAACCCTTTTTTCTTCTCCCCTGCCGTTGAAGCAGAGAGCTCTGCTGGATGTGTGTAGTATCAGTTTTTCTTCTCCCCTGCCATTGAAGCAGAGAACTATGCTGTATATGCATTGAAATTGAAGTATCAGGCTTATTTGGTTTGGGGTAGTAACCGCCGTAACAAGCCAGCTACTCCCCTCTTTGTGAGTGCAAATCCTTTATTCCACATTTCCTCTTGCTGTTAAAGCTAGAACGATGTTGGAGTCACAGTAAGCATGTGTACGTTTATTGAATAAGGGTATTGTCTCCAGGCAGTAGCCATCATTCTGGCGAGTCACCCACTCTTCATTGGCGGCCTCTTGACTTTATAGATCCACAGTGTTTATCCCACGCCCCTTTGAAGTCCTTCACAGTTCTGGTCTTCACCACATCCTCCGGAAGGGCATTCCAGGCATCCACCACCCTCTCCGTGAAGAAATACTTCCTGACATTGGTTCTGAATCTTCCTCCCTGGAGCTTCAAATCGTGACCCCTGGTTCTGCTGATTTTTTTCCTATGGAAAAGGTTTGTCGTTGTCTTTGGATCATTAAAACCTTTCAAGTATCTGAAAGTCTGTATCATATCGCCTCTGCTCCTCCTTTCCTCCAGGGTGTACATATTTAGATTCTTCAATCTCTCCTCGTACGTCATCCGATGAAGATCCTCCACCTTCCTGGTCGCCCTTCTCTGTACCGCTTCCATCTTGTCTTTGTCTTTTTGTAGATACGGTCTCCAGAACTGAACACAGTACTCCAGGTGAGGCCTCACCAAGGACCTGTACAAGGGAATAATCACTTCCCTTTTCTTACTCGATATTCCTCTCTCTATGCAGCCCAGCATTCTTCTGGCTTTTGCTATAGCCTTGTCGCATTGTTTCGCAGACTTCATATCATTAGACACTATCACCCCAAGGTCCCTCTCCTGCTCCGTGCACATCAGCCTTTCCCCCCCATCGAATACAGTTCATTCGGATTTCCACTCCCCATATGCATGACTTTGCACTTCTTGGCATTGAATCTCAGCTGCCATATCTTCGACCACTCTTCCAGTTTCCTTAGATCCCATCTCATTCTCTCCACTCCTTCCGGCGTGTCCACTCTGTTGCAGATCTTAGTGTCATCCGCAAAAAGACAAACCTTGCCTTCTATCCCGTCTGCAATGTCGCTCACAAAGATATTGAACAGGACCGGTCCCAACACCGATCCTTGCGGTACACCACTTAAAACCGCTCTCTCTTCAGAGAAGGTTCCATTTACCATCACACATTGTCTTCTGTCCGTCAACCAATTTGCAATCCAGGTCACCACCTTGGCACTCACTCCCAAGCTTCTCGTTTTATTCGTCTCCTGTGCGGAACAGTGTCAAAAGCTTTGCTGAAATCCAAGTATATGATATCGAGCACTCTTCCTTGATCCAATTCCTTGGTTACCCAGTCAAAAAAGTCAATCAGATTTGTCTGACAGGATCTTCCCCTGGTGAATCCATGTTGCCTCTGGTCCATCAATTCTCCGGACTGTAGATAGTTCACTATTCTCTCTTTCAGCAGTGACTCCATTACTTTTCCCACCACCGAAGTGAGGCTGACCGGTCTGTAGTTGCCAGCCTCCTCCCTGTTCCCACTCTTGTGAAGCGGGACCACCACCGCTCTTCTCCAATCACTCGGCACCACTCCCGTTTCTAGGGATCTATTGAACAGGTCACACAGCGGAGCTGCCAGAACATCTCTGAGCTCCCTCAATATCCTTGGATGAATCCCATCAGGCCCCATGGCTTTGTCCACTTTCAGGTTCTTTAGCTCTTCCCACACATTTTCTACTGTAAAAGGATGTTTTGTCATTCAAAATCATTCGTTTGGATAAAACCCATGAAAAACTCTTTTATGTCCAGGGCCCTGAAGTATGGAATGCCTTACCCCAAAGTTTAAAGGAAGAAACTTCCCTTTGAAAATTCAGGAAAATGTTAAAGACTTTTCTGTTTTCTCTGGCCTTTCTGAGTAGTACATGATCAAGTATTAAAAAGAAAATTAGTTTCCATCAAAATGGCATACCTGGCAGAGAATCCCCATGATGTAGGAGGACTTTCTGTTCAAGTTACGGTATTGTGAAGGTCTAGTGTGATATAAGTAGACAATTATACTAGATAAGAAGAAGAGTATTTTATTTATTTGTGTGATTTGTTTTATTTTATGTAAATTGGATATTGTGAATGTTTTTCTGTTAACCACTTAGAATTTATGATTTGTGGTATATATATTTTAAATAAATAATTTACATCGTAACATACTAAATGATAGCAGATAAAGACCAGAATGATCCATCCAGTCTACCCAGTTGAGATTCTAACTTATCCCGTTAGCATGTGGCACATTTAAAACGAATCGGAGAAAGTTCTTTTTTACTCAACGCACAATTAAACTCTGGAATTTGTTGCCAGAGGATGTGGTTAGTGCAGTTAGTATAGCTGTGTTTAAAAAAGGATTGGATAAGTTCTTGGAGGAGAAGTCCATTACCTGCTATTAATTACGTTGACTTAGAAAATAGCCACTGCTATTACTAGCAACAGTAACATGGAATAGACTTAGTTTTTGGGTACTTGCCAGGTTCTTATGGCCTGGATTGGCCACTGTTGGAAATAGGATGCTGGGCTTGATGGACCACTGGTCTGACCCAGTAAGGCATCTTCTTATATTCTTATCTAATTTGCCCCTAGATTCATCATTTCGCATGGATAACACCTGTAATAAGAAAAAGGGGTGTGTTTATGATAATTTTAGAATTGTGAGAGAGAGAGAGAGAGAGAGACTCTTTATAATGCCTTTCTAGTAGTCTACTATTTATAGCACTATAGGAGGGCCAGTTAATAACTCGAGGTGAGGTTTTGGTGTTGGTTTAGGGTTTTGGGGCCAGTTTTACATGCAGAGTGAGATGTGCGAACACCTCAGTGAAGATTTGACATCATTTAGAGTGAGGAAAGTCTCACAAAGTTGAAATTTCTACAATGTTCTCTCGGCCTAGCTTGATGGGCTCTATACCAGGGTGCTATCAAACTAGGTCCTCCCCAGAGGCGTTCTCTCTCTCTCCCCAGCCCCACAAAAAATGCCCTTTATTTTCATTAATCCCACCCAAAACCCTCCCTATAAAAAATGTGCATTTGCACAATGCGATACCATGAATGACCCTATTGGGTAGATACTCATAGTAAATCACTTATACAGTCCAACACCAATTCCTCCTTCCCCATGTCTTTTTGCCTGTCCTCTTACCCCTTTTCCCACCACTGTCCTCCACATCTGACCCAAGCAATACCAAAATCTGCCAAAGTGATGGCCTCCACCATGTCTGCTAATAGGCCATTTCAGGCCTGTGCTTCTTACAAAACCCATACTTAAGCCAACACCCAGGCCCCTATTTCTGACTAGAACTATGTTTTTGTAAATTTCTTGGAAATTTAAGCTTGCTGGTGCAAAATGCAAACTTCATTCATTACAACGTGAAGATTTGGGCAACTTTAAAAATACCTGATCAGTTAGCTGGCCATGATAAAATATTTCTTGCATCAATGTACAATGCTGTGCATCTTTACCTGGATACATTGCACGCCGACTAGAATCGTAGATAGGTGGCATATACATTTTATAAATAAATAAACACTTTAAAAGTAAAACCAGGGATAGTAACTTTCAAACCGGTGCACAGGCACCCCATATACATACATTGTGATTTGATATCCTGCGTGCATGCATGTTATAAAACAGCCCTGGTGCATGTATGTGTGCCCCTAATTTTACAAGTGTGTGCACACAGCCATGTATTTGTGCCATGTGTTTGTGTTGCAAATAAAAATGGAAACCTGGGATGTGAAAGCCTTAAAATAAAGCAGTGTCTGGGATTCAATTTGACAAGGACTTCAGTTATAATCATTTGTTCCATACAGTTCATTTTTGTGTTTTGATCATGCAAATAAAATACTTCCTACTACCAATTTGTCTTTTCAGTTCATTCTTATATCATTTATGTCTTGTACAATAAATAAAGTAGAAAATACTCTCCACAGTTGCAAATCTTTTCTCGCATGGTGCTGGACTTTTCTGATTGTGATTTTGAATGTCTAAATAATAAGCCATTAAAATTATTTTGTACACTGCAGTAGAAGATGCAGCTCTTGTTAACTGGAGATTGTATTTATGCTTTCAGGATCATAAGAATTGAAATCAATGCTGTAAGTACTCTATCTGAGTATATCTCAGGACCTATTTAATGGCTCTTTTTAGCTAACTGTTGCCAACATCCAAATATGTCACATTATTGGAACCTGTGCTATTGGTACACTATACAAAGGGCAAATCTGAAATGTTCTGAGATCTCAGTGTACAGTAAATCTTCCTGTAAGAGGTGATGGATTGATAAATATGCAAAACAAATGAATATTGTGATTTTTAGGGGATAAAACCCATAGGGGTAGATTTTAAAAATTTGCGTGATCGCGTACTTTTGTTCGCGCACCAGGCGCGAACAAAAGTACGCTGGATTTTATAAGATACGCGCGTAGCCGCGCGTATCTTATAAAGTCCGGGGTCGGCGCGTGCAAGGGGGTGCACATTTGTGCAACCTGCGCGCGCCGAGCCCAGCGCGCTGCCTGTTCCCTCCGAGGTCGCTCCGATTTCGGAGCGGCCTCGGAGGGAACTTTCCTTCGCCCTCCCCCCACCTTGCCCTCCCTTCCACGACCTAACCCACCCCCCCGGCCCTATCTACCCCCCCCCCTACCTTTGTCAGCAAAGTTACGCCTGCTGAAAGCAGGCGTAACTTTGCGTGCGCCGGCCGGCAGCCCCGCTCCGTATTCCGGTCCTGGGGGCTGGTCCAGAGGCCTCGCCCCCAAAACATCCACGGGCCGAAACCACGCCCGCGTCGCCGCCCCCGAAACGCCACGTTACGCGCGTCGCCGCCCCCAAAACGCCGTGTCGCTCCGGCCACGCCCCCGACACGCCCCTTTTAGAAAGCCCCGGGACTTACGCACGTCCCAGGGCTTTACGCGCGCCGGCAGCCTATGCAAAATAGGTGCGCCAGCGCGCGAGTGCCCTGCGCGCGTAAATCCGGAAGGATTTACGCGCGCAGGGCTTTTAAAATCCGCCCCTTAATGAAGTCTTCCGTTTTTTGTTGTTTTTGGTTTTTTTTACCATAAACACTGAATGGAAGAGAAGACTTAATAAATCACACCCCAGAGTACTCATTTCTGCCAAATTCAGAGGTAGTGCAAAAAATCTTCTACAGGAATATTCAAGGTGACTAACAAATTAAGGGCCTGATTTTAAAAAGCATTTTCATGTGTAAAACTGGGTTTTACTTAAGTAAATGCAGTTTATTAGAATAAGTGGGCTCTTGAAAATTGCTACAATACGTGCCGTCGAATTGTCCATAGGAGTTACTCGCATAAGTGCACGCTACTTGAATAAATGGCTTTTGAAAATTGCTACGATAGTATGTTACATTTACGCATGTAACTCCTTTGAAAATTCAACTGTTTGATGATAACTTTCAAACGAGTGGGCAGGCGGACATTGGTGTGTATGTCAACGTGCACCCAGGGATGCAGCCATTTTATAATTTGCGCGCATGTTATAAAATATCCTGGGCATGTGCACATGTGCACCCAATTTAAAATAGGTGTGCGCATAGGCACACAAATTCTGCCTCTGCTACATAAATCAGGGGATTTTAAAAGGGGCGCAGGCCAATGCCATTGCCAGTTTCACCAGTTCATCCACTAGTTCGCCCAGTTAAGAGCTAGGTCCTCCAAACCCCCCTCCCCCCCTAGTTTAATAGCCTACTCTTCCCCCAGTTACCCCAGAGCCTTAAAACCCCTCATGGATGGTTACTCTTTTGGGGTTTTTTTAACTTGTACCCCTCTATAGCAGAAACCCAGAAATAAACTTACGCTGCATTTGACCTGGGCGCGTGTCCATACACGTAAGTATTTGCATGCACATCTCTTAGCCCCGCCCTCAAATGCACAGACTCCGTCCCTTTTTCAATTCGAGGGAAATGTTCACGCTGCCAGAGATGCACGCGCATCTCGGTGGCTTTCAAAATTTGCGTGCCAGCCTGACTTGTGCGCACATCTCCTAACTGAAGCCTGCGTCAAATTTTTAAAATTCACCTTTAAGAATTCATTCCCTAAGGACTCCTGGGCAGGATGCATGTGCAGAACGTGTGTGCAAAACAGCAACTTTTCACGTAGATAAGCAGCTGAATAAGCCATGCTGTCTGGGTACGTCTTCCGTGCCACTAGGTGGCGGAGCTCTCTAAGTCTAGCAAAGTCTTTCAGCTAGGTGCTCCCTCTTATACCTTCTCTGATCCACCTCAGGCTCCTCAGTCGGGTTTTTTCCGCGCGGCAGTTGGCACGCGGAGTTCTGCTCTCCTGTGAGAGAACTTTGTGAAGAAAAGAAAATCTACTTAAACTTAAAGGTTTGGTCAGAAAATCATAAGCAGACAAAGAATGCCACGTCCTGGCTTTACATTTTGCTCCTGCGGCAAAATTATGTCGGCCACGAATGGCCACATTCTGGGGTAGATTTTAAATGCCCTGCGCTCGTAAATCCTACCGAACTTACATGTGCAGGGCACTCGCGCGCCGGCGCGCCTATTTTGTATAGGCCGCCGGCGCACACAAAGCCCCAGGACGCGCGTAAGTCCCAGGGTTTTGCTTGAGGGGTGAGTCGGGAGCGTGTCAGAGGCAACGCGGCGTTCGGGGTGGGTCTGGGGGCGTGGCCGCAGGCGTGGTTCCGGCCCAGGTGTGTTCCGGGGGGCATGGTCGCGGCCTCCGGACCAGCCCCCCGGACCGGAACATGGCCGCCGGCAGCCTGATCGCTCCCATGAGTTACGCCTGCCTCAGGCAGGCGTAACTCGCGGAATAAAGGTAGGGGGGGTTTAGATAGGGCTGGGAGGGTGGGTTAGGTAGGGGAAGGGAGGGAAAGGTGGGGGGGACAAAAAAAGAAGTTCCCTCCGCTCTGTTTCCCTGGCTCTGTTTCCTTCCCTTGGAGGAAATAGAGCCAGGCTGCACAGCTCGGCGCGCACAGGCTGCCGATTTTGCGCAGCCTTGCATGCGCCAACCCCGGATTTTAACAGATACACGCGGCTACGCGCGTATCTATTAAAATCTGGCGTACTTTTTAAAAATCTGCCTCATTGTGTTATATCTGTCTGGGAACATTCCATGACCAGTTAAATTGTGCGGACTGCAGATGCATGTCCCCACGCGTCTAGCCTCAGCGGGCTGCAAAAATGCAGGAGCTACAACTAACTGCTTCGGGTTCTTATGCCCCTTCTGAGGCCTCAGTGCGATCCTCCCCAGGCACAAAGAGAAAAAGAGCCCCCCCTCATCAAGGAGGGCTTCTTCTGTCGACCTTCCTTCATCAGGACACCCACAGTTGCTCTCCCGGCTTGGATCGGAGCTCAGAGCGTGCGATGCGTTGGCGTCATCGCGGCCGCATGCCTCACCGACGCATCCACTCTTGGAGGACAGACGCGTTGAAACTGCTTTGAAGCGTCGACTCATCAAAGCAAGGCCAAGCGGTCGATGCATTGGTGCACCAGCGCAAAGAGGATTCTGCGCCAAAGCTTTACCATGCCGGCGCATCGTCGAAGCATTCGGCACATCGATGCAGGAGCACCACTGCAACACACCCTCGACTCACCGACGCACCACTGACACAGACAATGTGCATAGGTGCACAAAGACACAGACACCTCACAGTCAACACAAAAAGCACTATTCTGGCCATAAGAGACCTAGGGAAGTGTCGCTATCATCTATCGGGGATCTGGACAGGGATATTTCATTCACTTCTCCTTCTTCACCGGAAGAGATGTCTTCTACGTCCCTTCCATTGGAAGTACCTCTGGCTCCCGAACAACCTTTGAATATTCCACAACTTCTACCACTAAAACTGCCTCCACAGAAATGGCAGCTGCTACAAGAAGGGCTTCGTCCCACTCCACCTCAACCTGTGCAGACACCTTCCACTTCCGGCTTAGCTACACAGGCCATGAACCAAATCACAACCATATTGACTCAGTTCTTACAGTCAGTAGAACATTCTCAACTTCCACCTTCATTACCTACGGACACACCACAACCTGCAGTGGAGCCAGTCATTCCAGGACCAGCACCAAAGGTCCCTTTCACTCAACCACCATCTCCAACACACGAATTATCAGATATGGATACCTCATCTATGGGCTACCCCTCTGACCCGGCAGAGGTACCCCCATAACTGTCTTCACCTCCAGAAGATTTGACGTATTCACATTTTATTGAAAATGTCGGACAACTCTTGAATGTAGAAACGCATCGACTTCCTGATCCCCGCCAAGAAATGCTTCGCATACTGAAGATTTTTGATGCTCCTACAGAACCTGTGGCCCTCCCGCAGCAGCTGGTATTAACGTCTCTGATGGAAAAATCCTGGGACACGCCACTGACCAGTCCTCCTACATCAAGGAAAATTGACTTAAAATACAGGATGAAAGATTCCTCCTTTCATACATCAGTTCAACTACCTCATAATTCTGTGGTAGTTGAGTCCGCAGTGCAAAAAGCCAGAAAATCAATAATTCATGCTAATACACCACCACACTGGGACCAAAAGTCGCTGGATGATTTTGCAAAGAAAACCTTCCAGTCTGCAATGTTGAATGCACGCATCCAGAACCATCAATTCTACATAGCCCAATACCTGTTTGAGAATCTCCAGGCATTGAAATTGTCTATGCAACAAGCTTCACTGGATGTAGCTCTTCCTCCTCAATATCATAATATCGAAGGAGGTCTTCGTCATTTAAGATCAATTTATGAGGGATTTGATATTTCCTCAAAATTCATCAGCAAACGCAGTTGCAGTGAGACGGTTGGCATGGTTGCAATCCAGCACCATACGGGACGATGTCCATGAGAAATTGGCAAATCTACCCTGTCGTCCTGAAAATTTGTTTGGAAACAAATTTACCAAAATGGTAGCTAATCTCAAGGAACAAAAGACGGCCATCCTTTCCTTGACCAATCCTCACATTCCATCGACCTCAAGGCATCCTTATACATCCTCGACAGCATACAGAAGGGCCCCATTTAAATCTTTTAAGCCCTTTTCGTACTTTAAGCCTCAAACCTACCAGCAGCCTCACCAACCACCCTATCAATCTCAAGCGCCACATCAACGTGCAAGAGCTGCCCGTCCACCACGACAGCAGGCAGATCCTCCACCCGCAATGCCTCAATCCAGTTTTTGAAACTACCTTCGCCACCGTCACAACCCTCTCCTGTGGGAGGCAGATTAACCAAGTATCCACCAGCCTGGAATCAAATAACCACGGACCAATGGGTCCTTACAATCATACACCAGGGTTAAACCCTTCACTTTTCATCCCTCCCGACCCTTCCTCATTGGGTTCCACAGAAGCAATTAACATCTCACAAAGAACCTCTGTTGAAAGAACTTCAAATGCTTCTGCCCAGCAAGTGCATTCAAAAATTACCTTCCGAAGGATTCTGTCAGGGATTCTGTTCCCAAAATTTCCTAATTCCCAAGAAATTGGGAGGTCTGCGTCCAATCTTGGATCTGCGTTCCCTCAACAAGCACCTCTACAGGGAGAAATTCAAAATGACTTTGCTCAAATCCATCCTTCCCTATCTTCAATCAGGGGATTGGATGTGTTCGCTAGATCTGAAGGATGCGTATGCATATATCCTAATGCACCCCAGTTCCTGGCGGTACCTATGCTTCCAAGTGGACAGCCAACACTTTCAATACAAAGTCCTTTCTTTTGGCCTTTCTTCTGCCCCCAGAGTTTTTACCAATGTATTGCAGTGGCGGTGGCGCTCCTTCGTTGTCAGGGGGTGCAGATATTCCCTTATCTGGACGATTGGCTTCTAGTAGCACCCAATTGAGACCTACTGAGATCCAATCTTCTTCTCACAATTTCTTGCCTCGACAACCTAGGTCTTCTTATCAATTATGAAAAGTCGAACCTAGAGCCTACACAGCCTTTGCAATTCATAGGCACCTTCATAGACACGATTCAGGACAAAGCTTTCCTCCCTCATCCGAGAGTTCTAGCCCTCTCCTCTCCTGCTACATATCTACTGCACAGCACATCAACAACAGCTCACCAGATACTAACTGTTCTGGGACACATGGCAGCAGCCATATATGTGGTCCCTCACACACGCCTACACATGCGTTGGCTACAATGCGGCCTCAAGTCACAATAGATCCAATTCTTTCATCCACTGTCTACTCCAATTACCTTGACAGACAGTATGAAAAAAGGCCTCCAGTGGTGGCTTTCTCCGTCAACTCTACAGATGGGCTCACCCTTCGTCATCAGATAATACTCACCACAGATGTGTTCCCCAAGGGTTGGGGAGCTCATCTGGATCACTTAATGACTCAAGGTCTATGGACTGCATATGAAAGAACACAACACATAAGCCTCCTAGAGCTCAAAGCAGTGAGAAACGCCCTTCGAGCCTTCGAAGAATCTTTATGAGGGAAAATAGTAATGATTCACATGGACAACCAGGTAACAATGTTCTACATAAACAAAGAAGGAGAGTCCAGTTCTTGGAACCTTTGCAAAGAAACTGTCCTGATCCTGGAATGGGCTCACCAGAGATACATTTCTCATCAAGCAACTTATCTGCTTGGCATCCAAAATGCCAGAGCGGACAAGCTCAGCAGGATTTTTCATCCCCACGAATGGGAACTAGACCAGGCAGTAGTTCAACAAATCTTCTCCATATGGGGTCTCCCTACTATAGACCTCTTTGCAACAGGAACAACAAGAAAATGGAAGCCTTTTGTTCAGTCTATCCGAGCCCTCATCGACTCGCTCCAGACGCCTTTCTAGTGAGTTGTTCTCATGACCTCCTTTATGCATTCCCTCTGATTCCGCTTATATCCCGCATGATCCAGAGATGCATAGAAGACCAAGCAGATTTAATTCTAATAGCACCAGCGTGGCCCAGACAACCCTGGTACAGCTACCTATTATACCTATCAATTTGCGATCCCATACCCCTGGACAGTAGCCCCCAACTACTCACCCAGGACAAGGGATCTCTTCTTCACCCGCTTCACTCGTCCCTACACCTCACGGCGTGGAGATTGAACGGATCGCATACCAACACCTAGACATTTCACCTGATCTTCAGGATATCTTACTGTCTTCTAGGAAACAATCAACAAGAATTAATTACAATAGAAAATGGGCACGCTACGCTGCCTATTGTTCCACCAGGGATCTTGACCCTTTATCTTGTTCACCTGAGCAACTTCTATCCTACCTCCACTTGCTCTACATGAGAGGCCTTGCGACATCATCACATCGGGTCCATTTAAGCGCTATAGCAGCTTACCACAAACCTCTCAACGGAAACCCCATCTCATGAATTAGTATCCAGATTCATGAAGGGTTCCTTACACCTACATCCACCTTTACAGAAACCACCAGTACCGTGGGACGTTAATATTGTCATTCAACAACTAATGCTTCCGCCCTTTGAACCATTAGATAGTTGTCATCTCCAATACCTGTCATGGAAAGTGCTCTTTCTAGTAGCTTTAACTTCTGCACAACGGGTTAGTGAATTACAGGCCTTGGTCCACTACTCCCCTTATCTTCAATTTTACCATGATACTTTGCGAACTCACCCCAAATTCCTACCAAAGGTGATTTCCAGTTTCCACATCAACTAAACCATAACCTTACCCATTTTTCAGCCAAAACCTCATGCGAAATATAATGAGAAAAAACTCCATACTTTGGACTGCAAGCATGCGCTTGCCTACTATAAGCAGCGCACCCATTCACCTACCAGACCATCTCAACCTTTTCTTTCCTTCAATCCCAACACACAAGGATGTCCAGTAACGGAAAGAACTCTATCCATCTGGATTTCCTATTGCATTCGATTCTGCTATCAGCAACGCTCGCAGACTCTACCTACAACTCCAAAAGTGCACCAAGTACGTGCACTAGCAGCCTCAATGGCTCATCTACATGATGTTCCGATCATAGACATTTGTAAAGTGGCAACATGGTCGTCGCTGCACACTTTCACATCCCATTACTGCTAAGATAAACAAGCAAAGGATGACGCAATAATGGGCCTTACTATCCTACAGAAGAGCACACGTTCTTCTCACATACCATCAAAAGGGATTACTACTCCACCAAAATTCACCAATTTCAATACAACCCACGTGCCCTATATGACTACGTTGCCTCGCTAACTAAATCATCACCCTCAATTATCCCAGATGAAGTAGTCAAATCAAAACATGAAGAACTAGCAATATTCTTCCAAAACAAAATCAACAAATTGCTTACAAGTTTCCCCACCTCCCCCTCACCAAATCAAACCTCGCAAAAAGACGTCCCAATTTCTCCAAAAAAATCCACTAAAGTCCTGAACTCAGAACATACCACCGCTTTGGAAATCAAATCTATACTCAAGAAAGCCAGACCTTCCTCTCATCCATCAGACACAATCCCTACGAAACACCTTCTCTCCATCCCTAACATTATAGCCCAACCCATAGCCAATATTATAAATGCTTCTACCACCACAGGCACAGTACCCCACCCCCTCAAACAAGCAATAGTCAAGCCAATATTAAAAAAAACCTAAGCTAGACCCCAATGACCTCTCTAACTACTGCCCCATCTCAAATCTCCCATTCATTGCAAAGATTCTTGAAAAAATGATTAAACAACTCACTGAATACCTGGATGACCATAGTCTCTCTCTCCCTCTCAATACGGATTTCGGAAATTCCATCGCACAGAAACCCTCCTCCTTTCCTTGTCAGACCAACTCATTAAAGGACAAGCATATATCCTAGCCTTTTTAGACATATCCTCAGCCTTTGATACTGTCAGCCACAATATCCTCCTCCAGCGCCTGAAAGAAATTGGAATAACAGGCACTGCACACAATTGGTTCAAATCATTTCTCAGCAATCGAAACTTCAAAGTCAAAATTGGAAACCATGAGTCCTCTAGAACAAGGAGTCCCTCAAGGTTCCTCACTGTCCTCCACCCTCTTTAACATTTACATCCTTCCTCTCTGTCACCTCCTATCCAATCTCAATCTTCCTCACTATATTTATGCAGACGACGTACAGATACTTATACCAATTTCTGACACCCTACCCAAAGCCATGAAAATTTGGGAATCCACGTTACTTGCAATCAACAAGCTCTTATTTAACATTCACCTTGCCCTTAATACGGCAAAAACTGAAATTATACTTATTGCTCCATAAAACCACCCTAATATACTTCCTCTGCCCCACACCCTATCTCCACCCATAGCATTCACCCAACAGGTACAAGATCTAGGTGTCACTTTAGACAACCAATTCAACCTCAAGAAATTCATTAACTCTACATTGAAAGAGTGTTTCTTCAAATTTCACACTCTAAAGAAATTAAAACCACTGCTCCAACTATCTGACTTTCGCACAGTTCTACAAGCTACAATATCTTTCAAAATCGATTACTGTAACTCTCTCCTCCTAGGCTTACCCAAAAATGCCATACACCCCCTCCAAATTCTTCAAAACACAACTGCCTGGATTCTCACTAACACATGCAGAAATGAACACATCTCTCCCATACTAAAGGAACTACACTGGCTCCCTATTGCATATCGAATCCAATATAAGACCCTCTCCATCATACATAAGGCTCTTCACAATCCTGAAATGAAATGGTTTAACGATTCTTTATCTTTACACAACTCATCCAAACCTACTAGAAGCCAATACCTTGCCACTATACGTACGCTATCCCCCAAATCCACCAACTTGGCTTCCACAAGAGCACGTGCGCTTTCTGTAGCCGGCCCAGCTCTTTGGAACACAATGCCAGTTGACCTATGCCAGGAGGACTATCAAAAAACCTTCAAACAAAAACTAAAAACGTAGTTATTCACTCAAGCTTACTCCTAATCCTACCCTCCCCTATCACACAATCACTCATGTACTGCCTCTATGCCCTTAATGTATATACACTTGAGACAATTATCAACATTGTTCTCACAAATTTGTAATGATTTAACGATGTGTAAATAACCCGTGTATATAATTACTTGCCTCTATTTACCCTCATATGTACCCATATACTCAAATATACATATACATATCTTCATACTTTTGTTTACTACTTTGTTATGTATACGGTCTCTTGTTACATGTCAAGCACGCCATAAGCGTAGTTATTGTTCTCTGGAAACAGATGTGATATCTCTATTGAATGTCGGTATATAAAACCGTTAAATAAATAAATAAATAAACATACAGCCTTCATAGGACCTGTCCGCCATGAACTTTGTTATTGAGCTACACTTTAACTCTCTCATGCTCAATACATCAGCTGGGGACTCCCAGACAGCATGGCTAATTCAGCTGCTTATCTACGTGAAAAGAGCAAGTTTGCTTACTGTAAACAGTGTTTTCTGTAGATAGCAGATGAATTAACCATGCTGACCCGCCCGCCTCCCCTGATAGTTCCAGCATACATTGCACTTGCTTTAATACTGACTGAGGAGCCTGAGGTGGATCAGAGAAGATTATAAGAGGGAGCACCTAGCTGAAAGACTTTGCTAGACTTAGAGAGCTCTGCCATCTAGTGGCATGGAAGACATACCCAGACAGCATGGCTAATTCATCTGCTATCTATGGAAAACACAGTTTACGGTAAGCAAACTTGCTCTTATGTCCGTATGTTACTGAAAAAAATTTGTCACTGAAATTATTTGCTAACATAGAGGAAAGTAAATGAAAGATAAAGAAACCCCAAAATATTAAAAGACTAAGGGGTTGATTTTAAAAGGCACGTGGGCGTGATTTTATAATCGGCTTGCACATGTGCAGGCAGACGCCCCATTCGCCCGCGCCGGGGGGGGGGGGATTTTTCAATTATGTTCAGCGACGCAATCGGCCTTTTTCCCAGTTCCCTCCCAGTCTGCTCCAATTAAGGAGCGGACTGAGAGGGAACTTCCCTAACCCTGTTCTTCCTCCCTCTTCCCCTTCCTCCCCGATCCCTAAACACTCCTGAGAAGTAAACTCCACGTGCCAGCCGGCTGCCAGAGCGCGATTCCTCGGAACAGCGTCTAATGGCGCTGTCCCAGCCTGCATTCCACCCCAACCCTCCAGACCCCACCCCGGCCTGCCCCTTTTGACAGGCCAGCATTTCTGTGCTTGTTATGCACGTCGCCAGACCTGTTTTAATATGCGCAAGGCCCAGTCACACATGTAACCTCCAAATTCTCACACACAGTGCTTTTAAAATTCAGGCTTAAATGTTTATCCTACAAATATGTAACTCCTTTAGTCCTTAATAGGTTACCATTTAGTGCAGTGATAAAAATGTCTAAGATAGTATTCATGAACATATCAGAAATTTCCTGAAATTAATTCAGCAAACCCAATGTGGGGCAGTGCAGAAGATTGCTGCAGCTTGCATGGTTATTACTTCTCTGAGTTTGCAACCCCAGTCTCTTTGCAGATGGTGCGGATAGAGGGCTGTCAATTTGGACCTGGCAGTCCTGTGGTACTGGCAAAGTCTTGGAGCAGCAGGGCCTTCCCAAGTGGTGGGAATACCGGGGTAGCATGTCCCTGGATTCTCTCCGAACTTCCAGACCCAGTCTTGTAGCAAATAGTGCTGACAAGGTGTCAGCATC
Source organism: Rhinatrema bivittatum (assembly GCF_901001135.1). Taxonomy (NCBI): domain Eukaryota; kingdom Metazoa; phylum Chordata; class Amphibia; order Gymnophiona; family Rhinatrematidae; genus Rhinatrema; species Rhinatrema bivittatum. The sequence continues at coordinate 67,374,791 of NC_042618.1, read as the reverse complement.
CCTGGCTGAGTGGTTGTCACTGATGCTGGCCACAAAAGAATGGCAGCAGATCCAACTGGGACATTGGAATTCAGCAGGGAGTTCCCACCGTGCATTGCATCTGCAACCCCATATTCCCTCTCCCCCCCTCCCCCCCCCCCCCCCCCCTAGGGCCATGCCATATTTGCTAGAGTGTGAGCCCCTGACCCCTGAGAAGTCTGACTCCTTCTAACCCTCACTCAAATTCAGCAGAATTAGACATTCCAAGAAATGACTTTGGGACATCAGAACAGGAGTCTGAATCTGAGACTCTAGCAGAAAAATCAAGACATCTGGTCACCTTAATCTGTCCACTTTCCTGTTTTCTTTTAGGATCAGGGTATGGTCCAGGTTTTAGCTTTTACTAAGGTTCACAACAAACTAAGGCCTGGATTTTCTAAGGTCGCAGACCTTAGAAAATCCTGCGATAATGGGGGGCGGGGTGACGAAGTAGGGGGCGGGCCTGCGAAAGCCAGCAGTAATCGCACCTCTGCGGTGCGATCGCTGCTGGCTTTCGCATCCAATAGCGCCATCATAAAAGGTGGTGCTATTGGATGCGAAATTGGCAGCGAAAAGGGTTCTTACATTTTCGCTGTCCACGATGTCTTCGTGGCATCCGCCCCGGTACCACCCCCAACTGCTTCTGTTCCGGTCTTGACACTGCCCCCATTTAGTGCTCGCACGCGAAAAAGGACCCCCTAAATCTCATTCCTCCTTTAAGTTTTGTAGTACTCTCCCATCCGAGACTTGAGCAAATTCCAGGTATTTTTCATTCTTTTCTCACCTGTACATTGCCTCCAGCTGATCTTGGGCTGATCCAAGTATAATCCTTTCTCCCTTGTGATTTGTCATCAAAGCCAGGGAAAAGTCCTAGTCACTGACCCGAATGAGGCAAGCAGCAGCTAAAGTAGAATCATCACATAGCTCCACATTAGCCATTTCCACGGGTACATAGCGATTTACATGCGTAAATTGGCCTGCCTGAAAATAACGCTCCTTCAATGAGGCTAAGAGAATGCCACATATAGAGAAAGCATTCCCAGGGGGCTGCAGGAAAATAATGCACACAGATTGCATGTTCAAATCTATGCACGGTATTTTCCATTCTAAAAAGCACTCAACAGGGAAAAGCAGACACAAATGTCAAGTTTCAAGTACGTGCCTACTTTCACTTTGAAAAGTGGTACAAAGTTTATGGGTAAATGTACCCCCAAACTTTGTCCCGGTGCGGGCAGATTGAAAATTACTTCGCAAAAGGGACAGGCTGAGCCTCACTGTACACATGGAGATGTAATTCTGAGCTCCTACAGAAAAGTAAGGTATCTGCAGGCATGCAATAGAGTAACGCCACAACCTCTTCAACCTGTCCATTTTGCCATGTTATAATATGGTAGGGGTGTGCATTCGGATTGACCGCATTAGTAAAACGCAACTCATATTTTTTTTTTACTTAAAAAATTGATTCGACATAAACGATCGGATTTCCCACATATCGAACATAGATATGTTCGATATGTGGGAAATCGCGATTGTTGAGCCAAAATAAAAATATAAACCCCCTCACCCTCCTTAATCCCCCCCCCCGACTTACCACAACTCCCTGGTGATGGAGCGAGGAGTGAGGACGCCATTTCTGCAATCCTTGGTGAGAAGCATGTGACGTCGGCGGCACGTCGAGTGACGCCGGCGTCACGTGATTCCCGGCTCGTTCGCGCCGGACGGCTCGTTCGGCCCAAAAAGAACTTTTGGCCAGCTTGGGGGGGCCTCCTGACCCCCCCAAGCTGGCCAAAAGTTCTTTTTGGGCCGAACGAGCCGTCCGGCGCGAACGAGCCGGGAATCACGTGGCGCCGCGTCACTCAGACGCGACGTCACGTGATTCCCGGCAAGTTCGCGCCGGACGGCTCGTTCGGCGCGAACAAGCCGGGAATCACGTGACGCCGACGTCACGTGATTCCCGGCAAGTTCGCGCCGGACGGCTCGTTCGGCCCAAAAGAACTTTTGGCCAGCTTGAGGGGGTCAGGAGGCCCCCCCAAGCTGGCCAAAAGTTCTTTTTGGGCCGAACGAGCCGTCCGGCGCAAACTTGCCGGGAATCACGTGACGTCGCGTCTGAGTGACGCGGCGCCACGTGATTCCCGGCTCGTTCGCGCCGACGTCCGGCGCGAACGAGCCGGGAATCACGTGACGCCGCGTCACTCGACGTGCCACCGACGTCACATGCTTCTCGCCAAGGATTGCAGAAATGACGTCCTCACTCCTCGCTCGATCACCAGGGAGTTGTGGTAAGTCTGGGGGGGGGATTAAGGAGGGTGAGGGGGTTTAATTTTTTTTTTTGCACATATGTACATATACCCAACTCATTGGATTTTTTTTATGTCCATATTGGCCGCAAGTGGGACCCCCTTTCGGACATAAAAAATATGAACATAAAATTTTGCTCTGCACATCCCTATAATATGGTCACCCTAAGCCAAGACATTCCCAACCACTGATGAAATTTTCCCTAACCAGGGTCATTTCCACTGCAGTAACTGTCCCTTCCCCATGGAAGATTAAAGTCTGCCACCTAGTGGACCAAAATAAGAACTTTCTTTCTGGGAATTCTTACTGAACATTCAGATGCAAGTTGTCCTGCTACCTAGTACAGAGGACAGGAATAAATAATTTACACACTGAAAAATGTTATAAGCTGCAGGGATTTTTCTGCCAAGAAGGTTATAGAATTTGGGTTTTTTTCTTATCTCTTATATCAGGCAGTCACAAACATACCAGATGTTCTGAATTTATACTTAATTTTATTACATCCTCATTGTTTTTGCTTGCAGATTTCGGGCTATGACAAACCACTCGGTCCAGGATTTGGTCCTCCTTCATTAGTGACAATTCAGGGTCTAGTGAAAGCACATGCAAAGAGGTGATTTTATTATCATTAAAAGCTATCAGACTGTTGTTTTTTTTTATGAGGTCAGTTGCTTGTTGAAATGAACAACATAAGTAAGATCATTTTTCATTCTGATTTTTATTTCATTCTGGGCAAGAGATGTGCGGTTAAAGTTGTTGAAAGATTCTGATTCTTACCCACTTCCAGTGTCAACTGAGGGTGTTACCATTCCACATCACGCTCTGACTCTTCATATGAACATGAACAGCCAAAGAGCAGGGGACGTCCCAGCTCAGTTTTAGTGCTGCACACTGCCATGCAGGAGTGCTGGATTCAATTTGCAGGCCAGCCGGGACCTTGCTGAGGCAGCACCCACAGTCCAGCCAACACGCAGCAGCAACACCTTGAGGCAATATCTAGGGCCTGGTTTTTCGTCCATTCTGCACCTACTGTATGGGGAAAGCTCTCGATGAATCTGGCTCACTGTCAATCACCCTTTAGTAAATATACCGCATAATAGACATTGGCTTCCAGATTTTATCCCAGGCTTTTAACTGAGAGGAAATCCCTAGCCATAGGTGCTTATTGCTTGGTTTTAGGCGAGGATGTCAGAACTCCAATGCTTTGGGTTTTGGAAAACTTTTTTGAAAAGTTCCAGTTGCCTCATAAAACACTATAGGTTGTGCAAAACACATTTTGGTTTGTGACTCTATTGCATGCTAGTGTAAATACAAATTTGAACAAAATAAACATCCTTAAATTATCTCCCTTATCTTTCCTTAGCCCACGGTAACCCATCCTGTTCCCTCCATGGATGGAGTTGACATTTAACTGTTGCATATAGGCCCCTATAACCAGCTACTGGAACAGCTAGGTGATCTCTTCCTCTGGCTGAACATAGTTCTACTTTTGTCACTATCCACTATAATGGAAAATGAATCTCAATAAATCCCAAAAGGTTTTGCAAAAAAAAAAAGGAACCCTTAAAAATCTAATGAATTCTGAGTTTGTAAACCTGAGTTTTATTTTAATATTATTTTTATATAATATCACAGACTTGATTTTCTATTACTCAGACACCTGCAAGTCTAAGCACATCATAAGGCATAGCTTAAGTGGTAGTTCTGACCCCCCTCCCCCATCCCCTGACAGTTCCTATTCCTGAGCACTGACGGGCCCAGGAGTTGCAGTGACAGATGCAGCTGTGGATGTAAAGTGGCAGATGTCCTTTGATCTACAAGAGAGCCCCCACCTCCTTGTTCATCATTCTAAGGTGAGAAAGGAGGAAAGCCCATTCCAGCAGATTTGCCTTGGCCCTGCATCCTTTGTCCCAAAGTTGTCTGGCCCTTTATGCCTTGGGATAAAAAGAGCTAACATGGGATGAGGTAATGAATGGGACTGCAATAGATTATCTTTATTAAGAAGGCGGAAGACTGAGATCTCCTCCTGGAACATTCTGTGGATCAAGAGCACGTCCGTGTTCTCCATCAAATCACTCCCTGTGCACCTGTCTCAGAATTAGGGATGGACATTCACCAAGAAGTCTGTTTCTACATCACCGGCCAACAGCAGCCACATACGACCTTGAAAATATGTTTTGCTCTCTTTAGATTCAAGCCCTTGCATTTTTGCAGTCTTCTGAAATCTGAAACTGGTATTCTTCTCTCTTTTAGATTCTTTGTAAATTTCAGAAAAGATAAATCAAATATTGCCTTTCACTTAAACATTCGCTTTGATGAGGAACGTGAACCAGTTATTGTTGTCAATACCCAAGTAAATAAGACCTGGGGAAAAGAAGAGAGAAAGAGGACTAATATTCCTTTTGCACCTGGAGATTATTTTAAGGTAAATTCAGCCCAATATAGAACTTTGAAATTAAGAAATCTGATTGGCTGATTATTAATCTAAGAATGGAATGGTACAACTTCATGTAAACAACGAGTATATCATTCCAACACTGTATGAAATCTTAATGTAACCACCAAATACAGTGTAAAGTTTTGGTACCCTGTTTTAAGTGAGATACTCTAACAAAATGAGGAAAAAGTACAGCCAATAGCAATACTGGGGCCTCCTCTAGACCTATCTAAAAGATTTATTAAAATGTCCATGGCACAGAATGTGACTGTAGCCCCGTGGCCAGGTATTGTAGTGCAAGAGACTTTGTGTCTGTTGTCTGATGGAACCAGCAAGGGTCGCATTTGATCTCTAGGACAAAGTGAAGAAAGCTGCTACTACTGATGCAGCTCCCCCTGCTGGCCAAAGGCACCACAAGGTAGGTGAATCTCTAAAAAAAAAAAAAAAAAAAAATGCTTCCCTCCTGGCCAGCAAAGATGCATGCATCACCCAAACATGCTGTCTGGGGTGGGAGGTGTGCAAAAGGAGTGGAAGATACAAGTAGAAATAATAATAATAATATTAATAAAAAAAAGTTTCCCCTGATCCTGGGAAGACATGTATTTCTTTCCTCTGAAGTTTTCCTTTTTCCTTTTTAACTGAAGATTAGTTTTCTTTTTATAGCAAATGACTATTAAATAATATAAAAATAGAAATGAGTAAAAATCAGCTCTCAGTCAGGAAAATTAGAACTTCATACATTTTAAAATGAAATGGAAAGTATTTTTGATGAATTTAATTTTTTTATTTAAAAACTGTGTTGTCCAGCTATAACCATTTGAAAGTGTTTGGCTTCTTTTTCATGCAATGCACAATTAAGCTCTGGAATTCATTGCCAGAGGATGTGGTTAAGGCAGTTAGTGTAGCTGGGTTTAAAAAGGTTTGTACCACAAAAACAAGCAGATTGGTGTGCAGAACACACTTCAAAAATGAAAATAAAGGACAAATGTGTGTTGTGTTAACATTTAACCTGGTTGCATGCAAATCAGTAAGTCCTCTTATCATTCAACAATTGTCTTTTAAATATTTTTAATTAAAAAATGTCTTTGAAACAGAATGCTCAATCAGTGTCCCAGGAAGTAAACTGGTAGGCTCAGTTCTCAAAATAAGTTTATAAAATAAAGCTCATTCCCCCGACAAGGGACCATGGGGGTCATTTATCAAAGTGCTATATGGTGTTTTCGCATGCAAAAAACGCCTTTAACGATTAGTGTGATGCAAATTAGAAAAAGGGGAGGAGTTTGGGGCAGGATTTGTGGCCAAGCTTCATAATTTGTGGAGCCATATCACATGGCTTTGACTATACCTTTTTCATTTGTGTAAAGCTGTGATATAGGGCTTTATTGTACTATTTTTTAGTAGTTTTAAGCTCCTGCCTAGCTATCAGGGCCCTTCTATAGCCACTGGGGGGGGGGGGGGGGGGGGGGGAGAGAGAGACTAGCCATAGTGCCCTCACACTAGGTATGTATTTATACCTCTATATGAGGCCTACCTAGTCACTTGAGGTGAGGTTTAGGTATTAGTGTAGGGGTTAGGGGCCACTTTGACATTCAAAGTGACACATACGAACAGAACAGTGCTCTCTTGTGAAGATTTGATGACCTTCGGAGTGAGGAAACTCACCCAAGGATGAGATTTGTGCAATGTTCTCTCAACCTAGCTTGATGTTACCCAGGTAGAGAGTCCATCAAGTTAGGTTGAGAGAACAATGCACAAATCTCATCCTTGGGTGAGTTTCCTCACTCCGAAGGTCATCAAATCTTCACAAGAGAGCACTGTTCTGTTCGTATGTGTCACTTTGAATGTCAAAGTGGCCCCTAACCCTACACTAATACCTACTAATGACTAGGTAGGCCTCATATAGAGGTATAAATACCTACCTAGTTTGGGCATTATGACTAGTCAGTCTCTCTCTCTCTCTCTCTCTCCCCGCCCCCCGTGGTTGTACATAGGAAATACAACAATTCTGCCAGTTATCACAAAGTGTGAAAAAAAATACCTGTGCTAAGATAATGCACTTTGTGATAAACTTCCTATTACCATAAAACACACCCCTTTTCCTATCACATGCGATATTTAGTGCATTTTGATAAATTCAGGCCCCTGTTTTGCAGGGCTGCATTGGGAGGGACAATATCAACTATGAACTAGTGATTCTCACATGGAATGATGGTATATAAAACACATAAATAAATAGAACTCTCTGAAAATGAATTAAATATAAAAATCTTAAATTGCAAACCAACAAAAATAGTAAGCACAAGCAGGAAATGTAAAGCAGTTATACATACTCAGATCAGAGAAACACTAAATAAACACCAGCTTACTATGTGAAAGAATGAGTATAGAGCAATTTTTGACAGCAGGCTTAGAAACAGCTGCCTAAAAAATAAAGATAAAAAGACAAAATATAAAGACAAAAAAACAGCAAAATATAAAGACAACAAAATATAATAATATAATTGAATTGTTTCTTGATTATGACATATTTATTGTAAACCATTATGATTATATACAGAATGATGGTATATAAATAAAAATAGACACTGTAAAGTGAATATTATAAAATTCAGACTGGCTCATTAAAACAGCTTACTAAAGATTTAAGATTAAACAAGAAAATTAAAGTTGTATATATAATTGGTAAAATGTATGCAATTTCGGGGTATGTAACAGCATTAAAAAATGTCATAAACAAGAGAAAACTATTTAAACAAATATACATATGTTACGCTTAGTAAGAGCTTTAAACGGGGACTGAGATGAGTGTAGAATTGTGGCTTAACAAGCAGGAGAATGAGACAGCTTGGCGTTTTAAATACAAAATAAACACTCTAAAGGCGCCAAAATGAGCAGTTAATCAAAGTGCCATCAGCCAGCATGATATCAACCTGCAGTGCGGAGTGAGCAGGTTACCAAAATATCTTAATACCCATAATATAATTCTGGGAGGAATCAATTTTCTAAATCTTATCATACTCACTTTACAATGTCTGTTATTATATTTTGTTGTCTTTATATTTTGTTGGGGGGTTTTTTGTCTTTATGTTTTGTCTTTTTCTCTTTTAGGCAGCCCTTTCTAAGCCCAGTGTAAAATTGTTCTATACTCATTCTTTCATATTGTAAGCTGGTGTTTATTTAGTGTTTCTCTGCTTTGGGTACGTATAACTGCTTCACATCTCCTGCTTGTGCTTACTACTTTTGTTGGTTTACAATTTAAGATTTTTATATTATTTTATTCATTTTCAGAGAGTTCTATTTGATATTGTCCCTCCCGATGCAGCCCTGCGAAACACGGTCCCATGTCAGGGGACTGAACTTTAATTTGTAAACCTACTTTGAGAATTGAGCCTACCAGTTTACTTCCTGGGACACTGATTGAGCATTCTGTTTCAAAGACATTTTTGAATTAAAAATCTTTAAAGGTTAATCGTTGAATGATAAGAGGACTTGTTGATTTGCATGCAAGCACGTTAAATGTTAAAGCAGCACACATTTGACCTTTATTTTTAAAAACATTTGGACAAGTTTCTGGGGGAAATGTCCATAAACTGGTATTAAATTGACTTGAGGTCGATTTTAAGACCCGCGCACGCGTCCATGTGCACGCAGTTCCCGGCACGCGCACATGGACGCGACGATTTTATAACATGCACGCGACGCCGCACGCATGTTATAAAATACAATGTCCACGCACACATGCACGCCAGATTTTAACATCCACGCACGCATGTGCCGGCAGCCCATGACTCACGTGCAGGGGGGGATTTTCAAATTATGTGTGGCAACGCAATCACCCTTTTTCCCCAGTTCCCTAACCCTAACCCTATCCTTCCTCCCTCTTTCCCTCTTTCCCTCTCCTCCCCGACCCCTAACCTAACCTTACCTAGCTCCAATTTTTTTATTTTTATACTTACTGCTCCTCGGGAGCAGAAGTAAACTCCGTGCGTCAGATGGCTGCCGGCGTGTGCTTCCCTAAGACAGCGTCTAATGGTGCTATTCTGGCCTGCCCTGCCCCTTTTGAAAGGCCCGGCACTAGTGTGCGTAACGGTGGTTATGTGCGTGGTGTGCACAGGGTCCGGCCATACACGGACCCCCCATAATGCACACAGGCAGGGCTTTGAAAATGTACTTGTTAGGGAATAAGCCACTGCTTATTACTAACATTAGAAGCATGGGATTTATTTACTGTTTGGGTACTTGGCAGGTACTTGTAACCTGGATTGACAACTTTTGGAAACAGGATGCTGGTTTTGATGGACCCTTGATCTGACCCAGTATGGCAACTTCTTATGTTCTTAAAATCAAACTCTAAACACCAGATATTATGCAAATCTTCAAAAAATGGCAAGTAATTTCCATGCTGCAACAATTAAAAATGTGATCTTTAAACTGCTGTGATTGAAATTCTTTGGCCAGTCCCTGGGAGTGATCATACAATGGCGCTTCCCTGCCCACACCCCACCCAAGCACCGCCCTCAGTTTGCCCCTTTTTCCTCAAGCCGATCTTTGATACATATCTGGAGATACGCACGTGGCTGCAGGCATTTGAAAATCCCTGCAGTGCACGCCAAGCCGAGCCACGCGCATATCTTCCAGTTTCCACGCACGCTGGGGTTTTTTTTAAATCTGGCCTTAAATTTCATCTGCCATTTTGATGCCCAATCTTCCAATCTCACAAGGTTCTCCTGCAATTTATCACAATCCGGTTGTGATTTAACTACTGTGAATAATTTTGTATCATCTACAAATTTGATTACCTTACTCGATGTATTCCTTTTCAGATCATTTATAAATATATTGAAAAGCACTGGTCCAAGTATAAATCCCTGAGGTATTCCACTGTTTACCTTTTTCTACTGTGAAAATTGACCATTTAATCCTACTCTCTGTTACCTGTTTTTTTAACCAGTTTATAATCCACAAAAGGAAATTGCCTCCTATCTCATGAATTTTAAGTTTTCTTAAAAGCATTTCATGAGGGACTTTGTCAAACACATTCTGAAAATCTAAATATACTACATCTACCAGTTCATCATTATCCACATGTTTATTAATCTCTTCAAAAAAATGAAGCAGATTCGTGAGGTAAGACTTCCCTTGGGTAAATCCATGCTGACTGTGTTCCATTAAACCATGTCTTTCTATATGCTCTTTGATTTTGATCTTTAGAATAGTTTCCACTATTTTTTTCTGGCACTGAAGTCAGGATCATCAGTCTCTAGTTTCCCAGATCACTCATGTAGCCCTTTTAAAATATTGCGGTTACATTGGCCACCCTCCAGTCTTAAGGTACAATGGATGATTTTAATGATAGGTTACAAATTTTAACTAATAGATCTGAAAGTCCATTTTTTAGTTCCTTCAGAACCCTGGCATGCATACCATCCAGTATAGGTGATTTGCTACTCCTTAGTTTGTCAATCTGGCCTACTACATCTTCCAGGTTCACAATGATTTGTTTCAGTTCATCTGACTTGATCATCCTTGAAAACCATCTCCGGAACCAGTATCTTCTCAACATCCTCATTAGTAAACACAGAAGCAAAGAATTAATGTATTCTTTCTGCAATGGCCTTATCTTCCCTAAGAGCCCCTTTAACCCATCAGTCATCTAACGGTCCAACCAACTCCCTCACAGGTTTCCTGCTTTGGATATATTTTTTAAAGTTTCAATCTAGAATTCTTGCCTCTACGGCCAACTTCATTTCAAATTCTCTCTTTAGCTATCTTATCAATGTTTTACACTTAACTTGACAATGCTTATGCTTTTTCCTATTTTCTTCAGATGGATCCTTCTTCCAAATTTTGAAGGATTTTTTTTTTTTGTTAAAATAGCCTCTTTCACCTCACCTTTTAATTATGCTGGTAATCATTTTGCCTTCCTTCCACCTTTCTTATTATGTGGAATACATCTGGACTGCTCTTCTAAGATGGTATTTTTAAACAAAGTCCATGCCTGTTGTTCACTTTTAACCTTTGCAGCTGAACCTTTCAAGTTTTTTTTCCTCATTTTATAAAAGTTTCCCTTTTGAAACTTTAGTGTTAGAGCTGTAGATTTACATATTGTCCCCCTTCCAGTCGTTCGTTCAAATTTGACCAAGTTATAATCACTATTGCCAAGTGGCCCCGCTACCGTTACCTCTCTCACCAAATCCTGTGTCCCATTAAGAATTAGATCTAAAATATCTACCTCTTTTGTTGGTTCCTGAACCAATTGCTCCAGGAAGCAGTCATTTATTCCATCCAGGAACTTTGTCTCTAGCATATCCTGATGTTACATTTACCCAGTCAATATTGGGGACATTTAACTCTCCCATTATTACTGCACTGCCAAATTGGTCAGTATGGGGTTGACGCAACCCGCAGGCAACAGCCTACGGGTCCCCACCTTCAGCAGGTGGAGTGGGTGAAGCTAGAAACCACTAGAGCTTCACCTATACCAGCTTCACCTATACCAGCCCTCGTTCCCTTCGGGCCTTGGGATTGGACGTCGAATATCAAGAAGTTCATCCCAGAGACAGCAACCAGTAGGTGGCTTAGTTCTATCCTAGATTGGTCCCAGTACAGGAACCCAAGCACCAAGGAATGAGGATTGACTGAAGGTCCTTGAGCAAAGACAGGCTGGAGCCTTAGGAGACCAAGTCCAGAGGATTATTATTATTATTATTTATTATTTTATTATACCGAATTTCATGACTGTAATCACATCAACCCGGTTTACAATTAACAATGTGTGTAAGGCAGGATAGGGATAGGGACAGAGGCGTCACTGTCGAACTTGAAAGAGAGCTGGCGGCAACTGGAAGGTGTAGCAAGCAACGTAGAACTCTGGACACCAAGGAGTCTATAGCGTAGTCATGTGTAGCAATGGTCAAGGCACGGAGAAGGCAGGCATGGTCAGGCATAGCAATGGTCAAGGCACGGAGAAGGCAGGTGTGGTCAGGCGTAGCAGTGGTCAAGGTTCGGAGAAGGCTGGCATGGTCAGGTGTAGCAATGGTCAAGGCACGGAGAAGGCAGGCAAGGTTGGATGTAGCAGAGGTCAGGCTTGGAGAAGGCAGGCAAGGTCGGATATAGCAGACGTCGGCACCAGGAGGTCAGTCAAAGTACAGACAAGACAAATGAAGACACAGTAACTCGGAGACAAACTGGAACATGGATCAAGGAAGCATGGAGGCAACGAGTACTCAGAACCAAACAGGGAACTGAGGAGACCTGTTTCTAAGGCAACGCTTCAGTGTGAGGCCTGAGCATTTATACGCTGAAGGATCTGACGTCAGCATCCGGGTCCGTGGCCAGGTTCCTGCTGTGGGCCCTTTAAAAGGTTTACTGATGCGTGCACGCCTAGGGAAGGGTGCGGCGCTGCTGGCGGCGTCTCTCCGCAAACCCAGCGGAGAGGCCCCACGGATGGAGGCATCCTGGCTGGAAATCCCGGGAAGTTGAGCAGGGCTGGACGCGCTGGAAGGAGTCTGAGGTCGGAGCTGCCGCAAGCGACGGGGAGCTGGAGCCTGGACGTTGCTTAGAAACGTGAGAGGGGCGTGGGCAGCAAGCGTAACACCCTCCAAGTTGATCCTCCCTATCATTGCAATATATACCCTGATATAGCACTGTCCCATTTGTTATCCTCCTTCCACCAGGTCTCTGTGATGCCAATTATGTCACTCATCATTCACTGCTATAGTTTAACTCTCCCATCTTACTTCTTAGACTTCTGGCATTGGCATACAGACATTTCAAATTGTGTTTTTTGTTTGTATTAATAACCTGTTTTTTAGTTGACAGGGATAATTTGGAATCCTTTTGCTCAGGTGATTCTTCACTTATAGGCACATGGACTACTTTTGCTTTTATTGGAACCTCTCTGTCGGGATGCCCTAACTCTCCCGTTTCATTAGTATCCTTCGAAGATACCTTCCTCTGAACCATGCGCTGCTGAGTGACTGTCTGCTTTCCCTATTGTTCTAGTTTAAAAGCTGCTCTATCTCCTTTTTAAAAGTTAGCGCCAGCCACTCCTTTAACGAAATGTTAAAGGCGTGAAACTGTAAAGCTAACAATGTAGCAGATGGCCATAAACTCAGATTGAGTGAAAAGCCTTTTTGAATCAGGCCCAAAATGGGAAAAACCTTGAGTAGATCTTGCCCAATGAAAGAACTCTCAGGAGTTAATTTTCAAAGATTGTAAGCCCTCTGGGGATAGAAAATACCTACAGTACCTGAATGTAAACCGATGTGATATCTCAGATCGAATGTCTGTATATAAAAATAATAAATAAAATAAATAAAGAGCTTACTTTATGCATGTAAATTTTGAAAATAAACCCAGGAGTTCTGTGTGTAAAATTAATCCCAATTTTGTGCATACTTTTACCCACAGTTTCCATAGGCATTCTGGGAGATAGCATTGGAGCAGGAAAAAAATGTATGCACACAAAGTTGCAGGTGTAACTTTGTGTGTGTATGTCTATGCACATAACCAGTGAACCAGCAGGTTTTCAACGTGGACTTATGTGCATAATTCTGCTCTGAAAATTCAGTCTAAAGTCTGTGGGTAGGAAGCACCTGCAGACTTTAGTCATATGCAGGCAGTTATTAAATTACTCTCCCTATGCTCACCTTTCTAAATTATCAATGCTGCTAATGAGTGTTATTTCTAGTCTCAGATCAGCATTATCAGACTTAAAACTGAATGATAACTTCCACAATGATAGGATCATGCCTACTTTAGAAAGATGAAAGTATAAGTCAATCATGATGGGTCTGAGTTTGTCAACAGGTCTGTAGAAGTATCTGAAAACAAATTCCAGTGTGGCAACTATGACCACATATTCATTTGCAGCTGAACCTTCAAGGGATGCTGTGCAAACCCAGACAAAAACTTATGAGTACATTTTCAAAGGGGTTCTGCATGGAAAAATAGCATACATGCATGTAAGTGGCTACCTTACAAACATCAAAAGTATGCTCATATTTTCGGTTTCACGCACACATTTTACCAGCGCAAAAAAGGGGCGTGCAGAAGCATTCTGGAGTGAGATCAAGAAGTGCATGGAAGTACGTGGCAATTGCAATTATAGGAGATATGCACATAAATTATTGCACCTAGTATTTACACAATTTTACACCTGCTAATCGATTAGCACAAGTGAAATTGGACATGTCTGTAGTCTGCAATTTTGGGTGGGAGATCTGGGTGAATTGGTGGGGGTTTAGGATGATGTGCTAGAGGCTGAAGGTGAACTGGAGATAGACTGGGTGAACTGGCAGTGCTATCGGTGAACTGGTGATTTCAAGTACATGTACAAGTAAGTATCTTCAAAATGATATTGTGCGTATACTTTATGAAATCAGTTCCTCTTGATATTCCCTCAGCAAAACACATTAGGTTCACAGCCACATGTGAAAGAACCTTTTCCATATCAGGACCAACCATCTGGAACTCACTTCCACTAGATGTACACTCAATAACCAATCCTAAAGACTTCAAAAAGTCAGTAAAACCTACTTATTCATGTAGGCTTACCAAACCTGCACCATCTACCTGATACTCTATTACTCCAGCAAATTCTTATTGGATGCTATAGCCGTTAGTTTTTGATTGATTTTTGCCGTTTGTTGTTTTAAACTGTGTAAGTTTGAAGTGTAACCCACCCTGAACTTTGGAGGGCGCAGCCTAGAAATAATTTTTGAATAAATAAATGATACGCACTTATGTTTATATAATAGGTAGAGAATGTAAGTGCTTTCTTGCATTGGAAATAGTCATGCTTACTGAAACATGCGTGCATATTTTTAAAGCAGAAGTGTTTGCTATTTTATAAATATGCAACTCCTGTTGTACAGTTATAAAATACTAGCAAGAATCTCTGTGCCTCCTCTTACATGCGTAAATTCTGTTCAGCAGATTTGAAAGTTAGACTCATAAGTGCAAGTCCCTCCCCTACCTCACCCCCCCCCCCAGAAATGCCCCTTCATACTGGGGTAGATTTTAATAGATACGCGTGTGCGTCCATCTGCGCGAGCTACCCGGCGCGCACACATGGACACGCGATTTTATAACATGCGCGTGTAGGCACGCGCATGTTATAAAATCGGAGGTCAGCTCGCACAAGGAGGTGCACAATTGCGCACCTTGAGCGTGCCGAGCCGCACTGTCTTCCCCCGTTCCCTACCCCCCACCCCACCCCACCTTCCCTTACCCTGCCTCCCTCACCCTTTCCCCCCTACCAGAGGCTCCCGGCCGCTGTGCCGGGAGCTTCTGGTCCTGCCCCGGGACTTACACACGTTCCGGGGCTTTTACGCATGTTGCCGGGCCTTTTGAAAATCATCCGGATTTACGCGCGTAACCTTTTTGAAAATCTGCCCCACTGTGAGTAGAAGAACGTACGCATAGGCCCTATGCACATATTGATACTTGCATAGAGGGTGGGCAATTTTCAAAAGCCCATTTCTGCAGGTAAAGCAGTGTTTTATCTGCAGGAATGGCTTTCAAAGTTACCGTCCCTATGTGTGTGATTATATGTTTCATGAATATTTTGTCAAATCAAAACGTGAGAAATTTGAGGTAGAACTCTACCTTAGAACCTTTTGGCTTATAAATCACATACGGGCCGATACAGTAAAAGTCGCGGGAGAGCGGGTGAGCGCCCACTCTCCCAGCGCACGCACAGGCCACTCTCCTGTGCGTGCAATTTAGTATCAGCCCGCATGCAAATGAGGGCCCGTGGTAAAAAGAGGTGCTAGGGACACTAGCGCGTCCCTAGCACCTCTTTTTTGACAGGAGCGGCAGCTGTCAGCTCAATTTTGCCGGCATCGGTTCTCAAACCCGCTGACAGCCATGGGTTCGGAAATCGGACACCGGCAAAATTGAGCATCTGGTTTTCGAGCCGCGGGCCGATTTTACATTTTTTTTTTTTAATTATTTTTAACTTTTGGGACCTCCGACTTAATATCACCATAATATTAAGTTGGAGGGTGTACAAAAAAGCAGTTTTTACTGCTTTTCTGTACACTTTCCCGGTGCTGACAGAAATTAATGCCTACCTTTGGGTAGGCGCTAATTTCTGAAAATAAAATAGACCTGGGGGAATGGGAGGGGGGAGGAAGGGGGGAGGGTAGGAGTAGGTGGGAAGGAGGGAGGGGGAGACTGCAGAAGAGTGGAGACCTTGTGTACTCACACTTATGGATTTAGGGTATGCTCGCTCACTTCATTGATGAGAGGGATGTATCAGAGTTCAGCATCCTCAACGCTATCTGATTGGGTTATTATAGTGGGCTTTCCGGGTGGTTTATGAATGGGGAATGGGAGCACAAGGATTCCGATATTAGAGTGGTTCTGTTATACCCTTTGAAAATGGTTGTCTGTATTTGTACTTTGCTGCATGTATTTCGGATATGCATGATAATGTTATTTCTATGTGTTAACCACTCAATAAAAATTGTTATATTAAAAAAAAAAAATGTGCGGCTTAGCTGCACATTTTACTTACTGAATCGCACGGGAATAACTAATAGGGCTATCAACATGCATTTGCATGTTGGGGGCGCTATTAGTTTCGGGGGGGGGGGTTGGACACGCGTTTTTGATGCACTATTACCCCTTTCTGAATAAGGGGTAAAGCTAGTGCATCAAAACCGCGTCCAAACACGGGTTAACAGTGCACTCCGCAGTGTACTGTATCAGCCTGTTTGGCAGATGGTTAAAAAGCAGCGCTATCATGACTTGAAGCATGTACTGTGTCTCATTGGAGCTTCATCCAACTCTTCCCAAATGATAACAATTTCAAAATTAGAAAATTGACTGGCAAAATTTTGCTAGCACCTTTATGTGTGCACCTTCAGAACTATTTTTTTCACCTTCATATTATGACCATGCTGCCTTCCAATAATGGTCCTCCAACCCAATTAGAAGCTATTATAATTCTGATATCACACATTCATTTTCCTGACCTTCATGAACCTTTTCTTGCCCCTCCTGCACATGTGCATGTGGCATAAGCAATGCAGAGACATTTCTTCATGCAGAGTGATAGATTTCCTTAAGGGTTCTCAAATCCAGGCCTTGTAAGCAGCAAACCAATCAGGTTTTCAAGATTTTCATAATGAATACTCATAAGGTATATTTGCATACAGTGGAGGCAGTGCAAGCAAATAATTTTCATGCATATTCATTGTGAAAATACTGAAAACCCAACTAATTTGCAGCCATCGAGGAATGGATTTGGGGAATGCTGAAATGCAAGCAGATATCCAATGCTCTAGAGTCTCATGACAGGACAAGTTGCCAAAGACTGTATGAGACAGTAACAGTTGCCACCTCAATATTCCCAGGCCCAGGAGACCAAAGGAGCACATAACTAAGTTAAAAATGTATTTGCAACTGGAGATGTGAGAATATTTGCACCTGAAATGGAAGTGGGAATCTTCTGTTTGTAATGTTTACGAACATAAGAAATTGCCATACTGGGTCAGACCAAGGGTCCATCAAGCCCAGCATCCTGTTTCCAACAGAGGCCAAAACCAGGCCACAAGAACCTGGCAATTACCCAAACACTAAGAAGATCCCATGCTACTGATACAATTAATAGCAGTGGCTATTCCCTAAGTAAAATTGATTAATAGCCATTAATGGACTTCTCCTCCAAGAACTTATCCAAACCTTTTTTGAACCCAGCTACACTAACTGCACTAACCACATCCTCTGGCAACAAATTCCAGAGCTTTATTTCGCGTTGAGTGAAAAATAATTTTCTCCAGTTAGTCTTAAATGTGCTACTTGCTAACTTCAGGGAATGCCCGCTAGTCCTTCTATTATCCGAAAATGTAAATAACCGATTCACATCTACTTGTTCAAGACCTCTCATGATCTTAAAGACCTCTATCATATCCCCCCCCCCCCCCCCCCTCAGCCTTCTCTTCTCCAAGCTGAACAGCCCTAACCTCTTTAGTCTTTCCTCATAGGGGAGCTGTTCCATCCCCTTTATCATTTTGGTTGCCCTTCTCTGTACCTTCTCCATTGCAACTATATCTTTTTTGAGATGAGGCGACCAGAATTGTACACAGAATTCAAGGTGCGGATTCACCATGAAGCAATATACAAGCATTATGATATTTTCCGTTCTGTTAACCATTCCCTTCCTAATAATTCTAACATTCTATTTGCTTTTTTGACTGCTGCAGCACCCTGAGCTGACGATTTTAAAGTATTATCCACTATGATGCCTAGATCTCTTTCGTGGGCGGTAGCTTCTAATATGGAACCTAACATCGTGTAACTACAGCAAGGGTTATTTTTCCCTATTTGCAACACCTTGCACTTGTCCACATATATATACACACATTTTTTATGAATGTTTTTATGTCCTCTGCCCTGCACTGTGGATTGTGCAGGTTGCAGATTTCCTAAATAAATAAATAAGTAAGCAAGAAAAATGAAGTTTTCATATTTGCAAATTATTCACAACAGTCTCACCTCCATTGAGGCACATTTTAAATCATCTGTTAATCTAGTATTATTTCCACAAAATCTCACTACTTCTCCCCTTTTTATGAAAACCTTTGACATTAAATCCTGAGAAGAAAATTTGGGAAAAGCAACAAAGTTTCACAAAATTAATTGCATAATACCCTTGCATAATCATGACCTCTTTTAATTAGGAACATTTTCGCTTTAGTCTGTACTAGAGTATGTACAGTACTGTGGTCTATATGTATGTATTGTACTGCACCTGAATGTTAAAATTAACCCATTTTGTATAATTACAGATTGAAATTCAATGTGAAGAGAAATATTACAATGTGACAGTAAATAATGAATATTTGCTACAGTATGCGAATCGTGCAATACCCGTGAATGAAATCACCTTACTGACTGTGGAAGGAGATGTTATTGTTAAAGAAATGATTGTTGAGATTTCAGCAAAAACGGAAAATAAAGAGTGTGAACAGCCATCCATAAATGAATAAATTCAAGGTACCATAATTTGAATCTCATGGCTTAAAATAAATTTACTTCACAAGAAATGGTGTTCAAAATGAATCCTTATTGACAGTGCACTATTCACTTCAGGCTGTACAATGTAAAATCCATGGGTTCGGGCGTTAAGAGGGTGGCATGAGTCTGGGTAGTGTTTTGGCTCTCTGCTTTCACCTCTGAAATCTTTGCCTTTCAGTTCCGCTTTTTCCCCATTTTTGTATTGTGATGCTACCTAAACATAAAGGGAAGGATCAGCTGTTTCCTGAGATGACTTCAATGCCTCTTGTGAAGCAGAGCTTGGATGCCTTCCTGGAGGGGGTTTTGGATTCAACGGAGGAGAGGTCTGTTGTTGAGGCTGGTGGGCTGAGCCCACTTTGGCTGGAGAAGAAGCTTCTCTCTCTCCTCCAGATTCTGTACCACCATTCTCGAAGGCCAATATCCAGGCTCCTTGGCTCCTCTTTTGTTTCCTGATGATGCAGACAGCTGTACTAAGGAGAGGATAGAGGTTGCTATTGGAGGAGCTGCTTTGGCATCTAAGGAGATTTCTGAGGAACCAAACGTTATGCATTCAGATTTATAGAGCTAACATCTTTTAGAGGAAGATGTTGATACAATATCCAGAATTTACTCAGTTGCCTCAATAAGTGAGTCTTTTCACCCCCTTGTGAACAGTGGTGTAGCCATGGATGGGCCCAACCCACAAACTTTGGGCTCAGGTTCACCCTATCAGGGTTTTCCAGCATTAGAAGAGACCTGAAAAATGGCTGAAAAAGGAGAGGACTGCCATGGGATCCCATCTCCATGGTGGCGAAGGAGAAGGCCTACCCAAACAAGGCTGCTGTGGAATCCCATGATTGCCAAAGCAAGACCACCATGGGCTCCTATCCTTCAGCATCAGAAGGGGTTTGGCATGGATGAAAAAGAGGCTGCGTGTGTATATGTGTGTGTGCATGTGTATGTGTGTGAGAATGGGTGCCTGTGTTTGTGTGTGTGAGAGAGAATGGGAGCCTAGATATGTGTGTGTGTGTGTGTGTGTGTGTGTGTGTGTATGACAGAGGGACAATTAGAGTCTGTGTGTATGCGTGTGTGTGTGAGAGAGAGCGAGAGAGAGAAAGAAAAAATGGGAGCCTGGCTGTGTATGTGTGTGTGAAAGAGAAAAAGAATGGGAGTGTGTGTGTGAGAGAGAATGGTAGTCTGTGTTTGTGTGTGTATATATGTATGTGTGAGAGAATGGGAGCCTGGGGATGAGTGGTATGTGTAAGAATGGGGGCATGCGTATGTGTGTGAAAATGAGAGACTGAATTGTGTGTGTGTGTGTGTGTGTGTATGCAAGAATGGAAGCCTGGGTGTGTGTGTGAGAGAGAATGGGAACCTAGATATGTATATGTATGTGTGAGAGAGACAGAGAGAGAGAGAAAATGGAAACCTATGTTTGTGAGAGAGAGAGAATGGGAGCCTCTGTGCATGAAAGAATGGGAGCCTTGATGTGTGTGTGTGTGTGTGTGTGTGTGTGTGTGTGTGTGAGAGAGAGAGAGAGAGAGAGAGAGAATGTAAGCATATGTCTGTGTGAGAGAAAATTGGAGAGGGTGGTATGTCTGTGAGAGATTGGGAGCCTGTGTGTGTGTGTGTGTGTGTATGTGTGTGTGTGTGTGTGTGAGTGAAAGAATGAGAACCTGGGGGTGTGAGAATGGGAGCTGGAGTATGTGTGTGTGAGAGACAGAATGGAAGCCTGTGTGTATGTGTGTGAGAGAGAGAATGGGAGCGGGCAGTATATAAGAAAATGCCATACTGGGTCAGTCCAAGGGTCCATCAAGCCCAGCATCCTGTTTCCAACAGTGGCCAATCCAGGCCATAAGAACCTGGCAAGTACCCAAAAACTAAGGCTATTCCATGTTACCATTGCTAACGGCAGTGGCTATTCTCTAAGTGAACTTAATAACAGGTAATGGACTTCTCCTCCAAGAACTTATCCAATCCTTTTTTAAACACAGCTATACTAACTGCACTAACCACATCGTCTGGCAACAAATTCCAGAGTTTAATTGTGCGTTGAGTAAAAAAGAACTTTCTCCGATTAGTTTTAAATGTGCCCCATGCTAACTTCATGGAGTCCCCCCTAGTCTTTCTACTATCCGAAAGAGTAAATAACCTATTCACATCTACCCGTTCTAGACCTCTCATGATTTTAAACACCTCTATCATATCCCCCCTCAGTCATCTCTTCTCCAAGCTGAAAAGTCCTAACCTCTTTAGTCTTTCCTCATAGGGGAGTTGTTCCATTCCCCTTATCATTTTGGTAGCCCTTCTCTGTACCTTCTCCATTGCAATTACCGGTATATCTTTTTTGAGATGCGGCGACCAGAATTGTACACAGTATTCAAGGTGCGGTCTCACCATGGATAACACATTGAAATCGTCGGTGCAGTGTGCTGCGGCAGTCAAAAAAGCAAACAGAATGTTGGGAATTATTAGAAAAGGAATGATGAATAAAACGGAAAATGTCATAATGCCTCTGTATCGCTCCATGGTGAGACCGCACCTTGAATACTGTGTACAATTCTGGTCGCTGCATCTCAAAAAAGATATAATTGCGATGGAGAAGGTACAGAGAAGGGCTACCAAAATGATAAGGGGAATGGAACAACTCCCCTATGAGGAAAGACTAAAGAGGTTAGGACTTTTCAGCTTGGAGAAGAGACGACTGAGGGGGGGATATGATAGAGGTGTTTAAAATCATGAGAGGTCTAGAACGGGTAGATGTGAATCGGTTATTTACTCTTTCGGATAGTAGAAAGACTAGGGGGCACTCCATGAAGTTAGCATGGGGCACATTTAAAACTAATCGGAGAAAGTTCTTTTTTACTCAACGCACAATTAAACTCTGGAATTTGTTGCCAGAGAATGTGGTTAGTGCAGTTAGTATAGCTGTGTTTAAAAAAGGATTGGATAAGTTCTTGGAGGAGAAGTCCATTACCTGCTATTAAGTTCACTTAGAGAATAGCCACTGCCATTAGCAATGGTTACATGGAATAGACTTAGTTTTTTGGGTACTTGCCAGGTTCTTATGGCCTGGATTGGCCACTGTTGGAAACAGGATGCTGGGCTTGATGGACCCTTGGTCTGACCCAGTATGGCATTTTCTTATGTTCTTATGTTCTTAAGGTCACGAGAGTGACCAAGTCAGAAAGCCCAGGGTGACTTCATGAAGAGGCATCGAGGTAATGGCAAGGATGGACAAACAGGGCTTAGGCTTGAGCATGCTGTATCTAGTGAGGAGATGCTTGGCAAGGCTATAGACAATGCTCACTGAGGTTTTTGCTGGTGGGGAGGCATCATTGCAATCAGGTACAGTGAAGCTGCACAACAGGCGAAACAATGACATTTATTTATTTATTTCAACAATTTATATTCCGCTGATCCACCATTCTCAGCGGAATTGTTTGTTGATTAAAACAAATCACATTTAATCAAGTTCATGTTCAGACCTTAGGCATCAGATAGCTTTTTAGCCTGAACTGCTAAGAAACATGAAGCAGGGGCAGCCCCCCCTCCCCCAAATCTCCTTTTCAAGACAAAACTGATAAGAGAAAATATTTTAACACTAAGCATTGATCATTTTTATAATACTGAAGTAAAATATTATAGGAGTTTCAGCTAATTTCATGTACACAAATAGAGTACATGGTGGCAATGCAAGCTAGCCACAACTTGCTTTAAGGGAAAAAACAGTAAGTTTCAGCTGATTTAATAAATATAGAGCGCTTATTTTTTGCCAGGCATTATTAAAAAAAAAAATACACAAGCGCTAGATTTCCCAGAATTTTACTTTCAGTGCTACATTTCACATAATGGACTGGACATAGAGACCGCACAATGAGTAGGACTCTTAAACAACCCTTACAGAAAGACACATACACTCACACAAAACTCCGTAGCAGGTTTGGTTCTGCTGGATTCACACACACACATATAAATCACCACTCCCACAGAGCTAGAATGCGCAGAAATTTTCAAATAAACAGAAAAATTCAATTACACATATGTGGCAGCTGTATTTCACAAGTGTTAGTACAAACAAGGTTACTGCTTCTTTTACCCATACAGTAAGCTTGTTTATGCACACACTGAGGAACAGCTTTATCAAATGAAAGCAGAGGGTTAAATTATCATGGAAGCAATATGTATAAGCACTACTATGCATGTGAAAAGACTCCAGGTGTCTTTTCAATTTACTCTGAAATGAATTGTATTTATATTGTGTTCATATTTCATGACATCCTTCTGAAAATTAATCTTATCTGGATAAACAGCTTATATTTATCACTGAATTTTATCTCATATTGTTTTAATGTCAACAAATGGACCCTTTGCATGACTAATCTTGTTAACTAGCTATTATCAAAGGGGCATTCATAGCATATTTGAATATTTTTGTAATATCAGAAATTTTGCTATTTTTTTATCTAGCTATCGAACAGAATTAGTCTGCTTACTATGGCAGCAATTTTGTCTCCTAATATAAAGTGAAGAACCTTTATGCATGCTTTTTAGCAAGGAAAACTCCCTAATCCTAATTATTATCAGATTGTGCAAGCACATTGACCAAAGAGACAGACATAAAACAAAACAGAAACAGATAGACAGAGCAATACAGAGCATAAAACACCTTCAAATACTGATCATTACTTTGAATGTATAAAATCTTATTAAAACTGTTACCTTAAATTACATCATACATTCAGACTAACAAGTACTGCAGTTTTCCACACCCTTGCACACACAACACATATTGACATGCACTGCAAAGTTTTCTCTCATTCATTAATACTGGATGTCCCATTATACCTTACCTTGAAGTTGAGTGCTCTACCCATATAACCAGTCAATTCTATGACTTAAAACTAAACTTAACAGTTAACACAGAATATAATCTTCTCAAATCACCAGCCTGAGTATGAGACTACTCTTTGCTTTGCTTCTTTTTCTTCCACCTATGGTTACCTCAACATAAGTGGGATAGTCAATATTGAAGATAACTTCCCTGTCTAACTCTATAAATCTTAACCTATAAATCTTAAACTTATCCTAATAAAGTTTCCTCTAGCTGTGACACAGCAAGACAAAAACTCAAATCAATGGGTTTCCTTTTTGGAGTAGAGGAGAGAGAAAGCCAGCTGGCGTGAAGAGACGATAAAGGTAAGGAAAAGACCATCATGCCTTTCTCCCTTAAAAACCCTTAAACAGAGCAGCTAAGCAAACAATTGCTGCATCGGAGGTGGACCCTTGGGCCGAGGTGGGGTTGACACAACCCGTAGGTGATGCCTCGAGGTTGGTTAACGAGAAAGGTTGCTTCAGCCCAGAGACAGCAGACACTAGGTGGCATAGTCCTATCCTGGACTGGGTTCGATACTGGAACTCAGGTGCCACTGGAACTAGGATTAGCTGGGGGCACTCGAGCAAAGATAGGCTGGAGCCTAAGTCCATGTCCAGGGAGTAGGCTGTAGGGGGCATTAATGACAGGCTTGGATCAGGACTGACGGCAAAGTGGAGGTATGGCAAGCAATGCTGAGTTCAGATCTCGGAGAAAGTCAATAGCATAAATCAATCAAGGCAATGGTCTGATCATGGAGAAGGCAATAGCATTAGTCACTAACATTAGTCAATCAAGGTAATGATCTGATCACAGGGAAGTAAATAGCAGTAGTCAGGCGTAGAAAAGGTCTGGGTCTGGAGACAGGCTGAAGCATGGTCAAACAAAGCAGAGTCAATATCCGTAGAGTCAGTCCAACACATAGCCAGGGCAGGAATGAAGAAGACAGGAACTGGGAACAACGGAGGTCAGGAACTAGAGAGAATTCTCTAGTAGCAATGAGTACTCAGATAGGGAGGAGACCTGTTGCAAAAGCAATGCTATGGAGCGAGGCCTGAGCTTAAATACACTGAAGAGTTTGACGTCATCATCCGGGGCTGCGGCCAGGTTCCCGCTGTAGGCCCTACATGGAAAAATTAGTCAATAAACAACTTTCCGAATACCTGGAAAACAACAACCTCCTTTCATCATCTCAACTTGGTTTCCGTAAATCTAGAAGCACCGAATCCCTCCTTCTATCTCTATCAGACAATATTCTCTTGAACCTAGAAAAAACCATTCCTGCCTCCTCATTCTTCTCGACTTATCATCAGCCTTCGATACAGTGAACCATGATATCCTCTTAGATCGCCTATCAGAGATTGGCATAAAAAACACCGCACTCAAATGGTTTTCTTCTTTCCTCCAAAATAGATTTTACAAAGTCAAGATCAACAGTAAAGAATCACCACCTTTCAGATCCACCATGGGAGTCCCGCAAGGTTCGTCTTTATCTCCTACATTATTCAACATTTATCTTCTCCTCCTATGTCAGCTCCTTTCCAATCTTAATCTTACACACTTTATTTATGCAGATGACGTCCAAATCCTTATCCCAATTAAAGATTCATTACAAAACACCTTACAATTCTGGAATTCCTGTCTACTATCTATCAACAATCTCCTAACAAATCTTAATTTGATACTCAATTCCAACAAGATAGAGTTTCTGCTCATCACTCCAGATGGCAACCATTCCTCACTTAACACACACTCCTTATCTCCTCCAGCCTTCTCCACCCAGGTCATAAATCTTGGGGTCACCATGGACAATCTGCTGAACTACAAAACTTTCATCAATAACATCATAAAAGATTGCTTCTTTAAACTCCAAGTATTAAAGAGACTAAGATCCCTCTTATATTTCCAAGACTTCAGATATGTAATACAAACAATAATATTCTCAAAAATAGATTATTGTAACTCTTTACTGCTTGGTCTACCCGCTAACACTTTGAAACCTCTACAATTATTACAAAATGCCACTGCGAGGATTCTAACCAAATCCAACAAAAGGGAACATATTACGCCCATCTTAAAGAACCTTCACTGGCTCCCCATCAATCAGAGAATCTTCTCTGAAACCATAACAATAATCCACAAAGTCATCAATAACTCTTCTCCAATTGACCTCACCATCCCTTTACAACTTCACACCTCTTCCCGTCCAACGAAGCTAGTCCAGAGAGGCTAAAGGCCCATCCGCTCAAAACTACACTTAGTAAAAGAGCTCTTTCCACCGCCGGACCTAAACTCTGGAACTCTCTCCCTCCTGACCTGAGAATGGAACAATCGGCACCCATCTTTAAAAAGAGACTCAAGACATGGTTGTTTAACCAAGCATTCTCCTAATCCCTATAACTATTCTGAACTTTTCAACAATCGACCTCAGGCCCGACATAGTCAATTCCGAAAATATATTCACCTATATTATATTGTATTTAAATTGTACTCTCCTTGCTCCGTTGAAGTTATTTATTGCTCTCATTAAGTTATTTTATTTATTTCCAAGTTCAATCTTCCCTGTTCTTTGTAAGACATTATTCTATATACTGTCAATTTTATTGTTGTAATGTAAACCGAATTGATTAGTAACTTTGTTACTAGAACTTCGGTATATAAAACTGTTAAATAATAATAATAATAGTAGCGTCTCTCCGCGGGCCACGCAGAGAGCCCTGACGAGCAATGGCATCTTGAGTTGCAGTACTGAGGGCCAAGGCAGAGCCGGAGGCACAGGGGCAGGCCAGAGGTCTGAGCCGCGGCCCACTACCACTAGCAAGGAGGAACCAGGATCTGGCGTCTGTGTGAGAAGGTGAAGGGGCCGTGCCGTGGGTCTTCCATGGATGGCCCTCTTAAAAGTACCCCCCCCCCTTTACGCCCCCCTCTTGGAGGTTGGGGTTTGCCTGGATGGGCACGTTGGTAATGCAAGAGGAGAGTTTTGTCCAGGATGTTCTGAGCTAGTTCCCACAAATTCTCTTCGGGTCCGTAACCCTCCCAGGAAAGGAAGTATTCCCACCGGCGGCCCCTACGGCAGACGTCTAGGACTTCGTGTACCTTGTACGTCGTATCGGTTTCCGCCACCAATGGAGGTGGCTTAAGGGCTTTCTGGGCAGGCCAAGATAGAATCACGGGTTTTAAGAGCGATACATGAAATGTATTATGTATTCCCAGCGAAGGAAGCAGCCGAAGCTGATATGTAACATGTCCAATGCGTTGGGTAACAGAGAAAGGACCAATATATCTAGGGGCGAATCTCTGGGACGGTATTCGAAGTCGAATATACCGATCAAATAATTCAGAAATGAATGGCAAGGGATATTTATCCTTACGGGTGATGGCGTTTAGGCCACGGTAGTCAATACACGGCCTAAGTGACCCATCTTTCTTGGCCACAAAAAAGAATCCCGTCCCAGCAGGAGAAGTAGATGGGTGGATGAATCCCTTTGCGAGATTTTTCTGGATATATTCTATCATCGCCTTCATCTTGGGCAGAGACAGAGGGTAGGTGCGTCTTCAAGGAGGCGTGGTTCCTGGAAGGAGATCGATTGGACAATCAAACCTTCGAAGAGGCAGAAGGAGGTCAGCCTTTTGCTTGGAGAACACATCTTCATAGGCTACATAGGGAGCAGGTATGCCTGAGGATGTAGTAGCCAGAGAAACCACGGATGGCGGTATCACTTTCTGGAGACAGGACTGGTGGCAGGAGGGACCCATTCCACCAGTTGCAGCAATCCCCAGTTGAATTGGGGAGAATGCTTCTGTAGCCAAGGGAGTCCAAGAATTATGGGATGGATGGATTTCTTCAACACTAGCAATTCGAGTTCCTCGGTGTGTAAGGTGCCAGTACATAGCTGGACCGGTTCCGTAGTCAGGGAAATTCAGCCAGGTAACGGCTCTCCGTAGATAGAGGCAATACATAGAGAAGTTTCAAGTGAGCGGGTCTTTATGCCCAAAAGCTGAACAAGGTCCTTAAGAATGAAATTACCTCCAGCTCCGGAATCTACCGGAGCACGAACCAGGAAGGACCAGGAATCCCAAATCAGGGTAATGGGTACAGATAACTGAGGGGCCAGAGAGGTTGCGCCCAAGTTCAGGACCCCTACTGAACTCGAGCCAAGGAATTTCCCTGACGGATAGGGCAAGTCTGTAGATGGTGGCCAGGTGCTCCACAATACAGACACAGACCGGTTTGTCTCCGCCGGAGGCACTCTTCTGGTGTCAGCCGCGCACGACCCAACTGCATAGGTTCTACCGTCTTGACCACCTTAGTATCACTGCTGAGAGCAGGGTTGGTAATAGGTGGTGAAAGGGAGCAAACCCGCAAAGGCTTCTTGGGCATCCGACTCTCCCGGTGACGCTCTTGGAGACGATGGTCGATTCGGCCTGCCAGGTCTATAAGGTCCTCTAGAGAGGAAGGGAGTTCCTGTGCAGTCAACTCATCTTTCAGCTGCAAAGAGAGTCCATCCAGGTAGGTAGCTCGGAGGCAGTCTTCCTGCCAAGCGAGCTCAATAGCCAAAGTCCAAAACTTGATGGTATAGTCGAAGAGACTTCTTTGACCTTGACGGAGATGTAGTAAGCTGATGCTTGCCATGACATGTCGCCCAGGATCATCAAACATTTGTCGAAACACAGCCACAAACTGAGTCAGTTCTTTCAGCAAGGAATCCGAGTGTTCACACAGGGGGGAAGCCCAAGCCAGTGCCTTACTCTCAAGGTGGGATAAGAAGAAGGTGATCTTCGTCATCTCATCCTGGAAGACGGAGGGCTGCAGAGTGAATTGCATATAACATTGGTTAATAAACCCTCTGCAGAGTCTGGAGTCACTGTTGAAGTGCGGGGGCGCTGGGAGTGCCAACAAGGCTCGAGGCATTGATGGAGGTGGCTGTGGACGAGGAGGAGCCGGAAGAGGAGCTGGATTATTAGTGAGGGCATCAAGCCGGGCGTGAACATGATCCATAGAGGAGGCCAGAGCCTCAATGTTGCGTCCGTCAGTGCTAGACGGCTTCGCCCCGTTTGCCTTACCTTGTTCACAGCTCCTCCCGCATACCTTGGGAAAATGGCTGTCACCGCGTCTACAAGCCGACCTCTCTGGCGTCTCCGGAATGGCTATGGTGCTGCCTCCTGCCATGCTCCTCCCAAGGGCCTACTAGGATGTGCACGCCACCCACGTCTTTATTCCAGCATTGGTGCGAACCTAGGGGGCATTCCCCTCTACTGATATCACGCCATCCGGGTATATAGCCTGTATTAAGTTGCTAGCTCGTTGAGTTAGCAAAGAATTGGTCTCAGCCGGTCTAAGCTACTCTGCCACTTCCGTGCTGCCACTGGAAGCTCTCTCTCTGCCCTTCGGGGTATTGCTAACTTGGGTACCCGCTCCTCGGGGGCCCTCTGCTTTATTTCAGGTGCCTTACAGGGATCAGGTCCTCGCTCCTCGAGGGCCTGCTCTCCCTGCCTCGGTGCCGCTATCAACTTTTTCAACCTGGTGGAATCGCATACCAACAGCAACCATCTAGTGAGTAATCTAACTCTCAGTTTATCTCATCCACAGTGCTGCCTTACTGGGAAACCTACACCGGAATTCCCCTATATCAATGGGTGAGAAGGGTCCCTCTGCCAAGGGTCCTGAGACTGCTATATCCAGACTACCTCACTACTGCCACCTCTGGTGGTACACTTCAAACTGTTAATAAAAGAACTAACTCTGTGTTGGTGCGTCTGCGTTTAGCCCAGTACTGCGGCGCCTTCCGGGGCTCCTCCCCATGGGCATGGTCATCTGCCTCAGTACCAAGAATCCACACAAATACTGCTTAACCATAACACTCAAGAAACTGCTGCTGTTCTTGTACCTTGGATGCCAGGCCTGGGATGGCCTGGAGGGCACGTGGCTCCTCAGAGTCCATGGCCTTTGCAACCTGTTGCATCCTACGGGTCCCCACCATCAGCCGGTGGAGTGGGCTAAGGCCGCTGGAGCTTCACCTATACCAGTCCTCGTTCCCCACTGGTTGAGCCTTTGGATGTCAGGGTTGGCAGGACTTAGGTGGGCCTCAAGGTTGGTTAACAAGAAAGGTTGGTTCAGCCCAGAGACTGCAGATGCTAGGTGGTTTACTCCTATCCTGGACTGGGTTCGTACTGGAACTTGGGCACCAATGGAACTAGGATTAGCTGGGGGCGCTCGAGCAAAGATAGGCCAGAGCCTAAGGGCTGTAGGAGGTATCAATGACAGGCTTGGATCAGGGCCGGCGGCAAAGAGGAGGTCATGGCAAGCAATGCTGAATTCAGATCTCAGAGAAAGTCAATAGCATAAGTCAATCAAGGCAATGGTCTGATCACAGAGAACTCAATAGCGTTAGTCAATCAAGGCAATGGTCTGATCACGGGGAAGTCAATAGCAGTAGTTAGGCGTAGAAAAGGTCTGGGTCTGGAGATAGGCTGTAGTGTAGTCAGGTGTACCGGAGGTCTGGGTCTGGAGATAGGCTGAAGCATGG
This sequence comes from Rhinatrema bivittatum, assembly GCF_901001135.1. Classification (NCBI taxonomy): domain Eukaryota; kingdom Metazoa; phylum Chordata; class Amphibia; order Gymnophiona; family Rhinatrematidae; genus Rhinatrema; species Rhinatrema bivittatum. The sequence continues at coordinate 67,344,631 of NC_042618.1, read as the reverse complement.
TCAAGCAAAGCAGAGTCGATATCCGTAGAGTCAGTCCAACACATTGACAAGGCAGGAACAAAGAAGACAGGAACCGGGAACAACGAAGGTCAGGAATGAAGATTAGAGAGGATTCTCTAGTAGCAACGAGTACTCGGATAGCGAGGAGACCTGTCGAAAAAGCAACGCTATGGAGCGAGGCCTGAGCTTAAATACACTGAAGAGTTTGACGTCATCATCCAGGGCCATGGCCAGGTTCCTGCCTTGGGCCCTTAATAAGGATCAGAGATGCGCGCGCGCCTAGGGAGGGGTGCGGCTTGGGTAGTAGCATCTCTCCGCAGGCCACGCGGAGAGCCCCAACGAGCAATGGCATCTTGAGCTGCAGTACTGGGGACCAAGGCAGAGTTGGAGGTACCGGGGGCGGCCCGAGGTTGGAGCCGGCGACCCACCACTACTAGCGAGGAGGAACCAGGAGCTAGAGTCTGCGTGAGAAGGTGAGGGGGGCCGCGCCTCGGGTCTGCCGCGGACGGAATGCTTATCAGCAATCTCACCTACTTTCTCTTCTAGGTCCTGACAGGTCGCCATCTATTGTGGTTCACTGAAATAAGAATGCTTAAAGCCACTAGCTGTAGAAAAAAGCTTTTTTTAAAAAGTGCTATCAAATAATAAGGCCTTATGGAGAGGCAGAGTGCCATGCAAGACACTAGCATAAACTCTATGTCAAATGATTTACTGATATCAAAGCATTATGTAGAATTTAAATTGTATATTTCCAACCCCTAAACTAGGTTACATAACTGTCAAAGCTTCTATGATTGGCTTTCCATTATAAACAATCGGAATGCCCTTATGGAAATCTAATTTTTGACTTGCATGTAAATGTTTTCTTAAAATTTGCCAACATTAGAAACCTTGTGTTTGTTCTACGAATATTTTCTATAATCTTAGATGGAGTGTCAATTAGCCTTATCCTGTTCTAGCTCTAAATATGTTTCTAAAATATTAGATGGGATGTAAACTGACCTCATCTCTGTTTTTAGATGGAATGTCAACTAACTTCATATCAGTTCAAAATATTCTAAATCTTGTAGCTCAGCATCTTTTTCTAGCTAATAGAGTCCAACTGCCTAGATAAACAATTACAAGGTTATAACACAAATGTCAAGTTACAATATTATACCTGATGAAAGGCTGCTTATGACTTTTTGTATGATATTTCAAAAAGTGTTTCATTGAGACTAAAGACCTATGAACATCCACATCAATAGGAGGGCAGAAACCAAACTACAGATACACATGTTGGAAAATTATTTTGGTTTTGGCAAGGATTCCTTGTCTTAATTTTCCTGTGCTAGGTAGCTAAATCTAAGGCAGGAGGATCCCTGAGGCAAGGAGGGGAAATGATGAATCTATTCTTTTCATTCATCCCTGTTGTTACCAGTGCCAATAAGATTTTTGGGAGGGTGGAGAGCGGGTAAGATTTAGCTGTACTGAGCTGTTTGGGGGTCACACACTGAAAATGTCCCTCTCAATAATTGCTCCTACTTGGCAGCTCTGGATTAGGTCTCTCGGTTCATCTCACCTAGCACTGAATACATATGGTATTTCAAATTATCATTCATACCCTTTTGCTCAGAGCTCCAATGAAATGGGTTTTCAAAGCAGTAATACAACTCATCTGATCAAAAGTCACCTAGGTTGGCATGTATATCTGCAGATATAGAGCAGCCTAATAAAGTATAATAAATCCTTAAAATATAAAACATGATTTGTAAATAAAAGCTAAATATTAGGGGATTATTTTTGTCTTGGCTAACTAAAATAGTAGGAAAATGTATCTTAATTCAGTGGCTTGTGGACCACTAAGGGTCCATGAAACCATCACAGGGTCCACCAGAAAGGAGGCAACCAAAGTGAAAATACTGAGAAATAGAGTATGCTGACTTCACTTGTGAGGAGATTTGTTCTCCTGCTGCCTTAGCCCACTGCCTGAACCCATGCCAAGGTGAAGAAGATCACAGTCTCAAGAAGTCCAAGCTGGCACAGAGAGGAGTGGGGAAGAGTGCAGCTGATTGCCCCCATGAGGAGTCTGAAGTTGTGCCGATAGGAGGAAGGAAAATGCACTGCTCCCAGGACCATCAAAAGTGGCTGCTCCACATGACCAGAGGCAGTGGCAAGGCTGATGACTCTGAGAAGCACTTCTGGCCACTGCTACATGTGCTCTGGCTGCCCTCCTGGCCTGATAGTGAGGGGGAAAAAACTGTACTGAGGGAGTAGTATGGCTATGGTGGGGGGTTGGAGGCAAGACACCATGAGTTCAACACTCAGAAAGGATGGAGAAGGGAGGAGAGGCTAGAGCGAGAGCATAGGAATGAAAGCACTTGGAAAGGGTCTTAAGAGAGAGGAGGGCAGGAGGAAGTGCTATAAATTACTTGTCACCTTATGGGGTGCCTTAAACATGCTGCTGCAGCCTATTGTTTTGCTGAGATGTTTGTATTTATATGAATGCCTTGAAAATGTTACTTCAACCTCTTACTGTGCTGAGATGTTTGTATGAACATAAGAACATGAGAAATTGCCATACTGGGTCAGACCAAGGGTCCAACAAGCCCAGAATCCTGTTTCCAACAGTGGCCAATCCAGGCCACAAGTACCTGGTAAATACCCAGACACTAAGTCGATCCCATGCTACTGACGCCAGTAATAGCAGTGGCTAACCTATTCCCTAAGTCAACTTGATTAATAGCAGTTAATGGACTTCTCCTCCAAGAACTTATCCAAACCTTTTTTAAACCCAGCTACACTAACTGCACTAACCACATCCTCTGGCAACAAATTCCAAAGCTTAATTATGTGTTGAGTGGAAAAGAATTTTTTCCATTAGTTTTAAATGTACTACTTGCCAACTTCATGGAGTGTCCCCCTAGTCCTTCTACTATCTGAAAGAATAAATAACCACTTCACATCTACCCATTCTAGACCTCTCATGATTTTAAAGACCTCTATCATATTCCCCCTCAGCTGTCTCTTCTCCAAGCTGAACAGCCCTAACCTCTTTAGCCTTTCCTCATAGGGGAGTTGTTCCATCCCCTTTATCATTTTGGTCACCCTTCTATGTACCTTCTCCAGTGCAATTATATGCTTTTTGAGATGTGGTGTCCAGAATTGTACACAGTACTCAAGGTGCAGTCTCACCATGGAGCGATACAGAGGCATTATGACATTTTCCATTTTATTCATTGCTCCCTTCCTAATAATTCCTAACTTTCTGTTTGCTTTTTTGACTGCTGCAGCACACTGAGTCGACGATTTCAATGTTTTATCCATTATGATGCCTAGATCTTTTTCCTGGGTGGTAATTCCTAATATGGAACCTAATATCATGTAACTACAGCATGGGTTATTTTTCCCTATATGCAACATCTTGCACTTGTCCACATTAAATTTCATCTGCCATTTGGATGCCCAATCTTCCAGTCTTGCAAGGTCCTACTGTAATGTATCACAATCCGCTTGTGATTTAACTACTCTGAATAATTTTGTATCATCCACAAATTTGATAACCTCACTCGTCGTATTCCTTTCCAGGTCATTTATAAATATATTGAAAAGCACTGGTCCAAGTAGATTCCTGAGGCACTCCACTTTTACCCTTTTCTACTGAGAACATTCACCATTTAATCCTACTCTCTGTTTCCTGTCTTTTAACCAGTTTGTAATCCACAAAAAGACATTTCCTCCTATCCCATGACTTTTTAGTTTTCTTAGAAGCCTCTCATAAGGGACTTTGTCAAACACCTTCTGAAAATCCAAATGCACTACATCTACCGGATTACCTTTATCCACATGTTTATTAACTACTTCAAAAAAATGAAGCAGATTTGTGAGGCAAGACTTCCCTTGGGAAAATCCATGCTGACTGTGTTCCATTAAACCATGTCTTTCAATATGGTCTTTTACTTTGATCTTTAGAATAGTTTCCACTATTTTTTCCCGGCACTGAAGTCAGGCTCACTGGTCTATAGTTTCCCGGATTGCCCCTGGAGCCCTTTTTATATATTGGGGTTACATTGGCCACTCTCCAGTCTTCAGGTACAATGGATGATTTTAATGATAGGTTACAAATTTTAACTAATAAATCTGAAAGTCCATTTTTTAGTTCCTTCAGAACCCTGGGGTGCATACCATCCTGTCTAGATGATTTGCTACTCCTTAGTTTGTCAATCTGGCCTACTACGTCTTCCAGGTTGACAATAATTTCTTTCAGTTCATCTGTCTTGATCACCCTTGAAAACCATCTCTGGAACCAGTATCTTCTCAGCATCCTCATTAGTAAACACAGAAGCAAAGAATTAATGTATTCTCTCTTCAATGGCCTTATCTTCCTTAAGAGCCCCTTTAACCCCTCGATCATCCAACAGTCTAACCAACTCCCTCACAGGTTTCTTACTTTATTATGAGTTTTTACCTCTATGGCCAACTTCATTTCAAATTCTCTCTTAGCCTGCCTTATCAATGTTTTACATTTAACTCGACAATGCTTATGCTTTATTCTATTTTCTTCCGATGGAACCTTCTTCAAATTTTTGAAGGATTTTTTTTGGCTAAAATAGCCTCTTTCACCTCACCTTTTAACCATGCCGGTAATCGTTTTCCCTGCCTTCCACCTTTCTTAATGCGTGGAATATATCCAGATTGCGCTTCTAAGACTATATATTTAAACAATGTCTACACCTGTTGTACACTTTTAACCTTTGCAGCTGCTTATATAATTAGTTCTGTGTTGATTTTACTGAGATGTATTGTATTCTTAGTCCTGTTGTTGACTTGTTTCAGGTTTAGTTCTGTTCTACATTTTATCTAGCTTAGTCCTGTCATTGCTTGATATCAAGTTTAGTCCTTACTGAAGTCTCCTTCAGACTAGAATTGCTAGGTCTCCTTCAAACTGTATGTTAACTTTCAAATATGTTGTCCTTCGCCTTAGCTGATTTTCGTATTGAAAAATGTGGAAAACAACACCAAATAAATAAATAAATAAAAGAATTCTTGGATATGACTGTGAGGAGAGGGAAGTAGGGAGAGGACCAGGGATTGGGCCAAAGGAAAGAGGACAGGAGGCAAGGCACTCAGGAAGGAATCATGGGGAGAGAAGGTATTTGGAAAGGGGTGACAAGGGGATGCAGCACTCAGATAGGGGCCATGGGCAAAGGGGAGAAGGGAGGAATGGAGGAAGGAGCATAGGATGGGAAGCAGTCAGGAAGGGGCCTTGAGGGGGAGGATAGAAGGGAAGGCATTAGGGAAAAGGCCATTGAGGGAGGGGGAGGCAAGCAGGGTAGGAGGGAAGGCATTTGGGGAGAAGAGTCACAGAAGAAAGGCAGGAGAGACAGAATTAGAGAAGGAGCTGCAGGAGAGACAGCATTCAAGGGTCGGTAGGTGGAGGGAAGCAGAGCAGGAGGGAAGGCACTTAGAAAGGGGCCATAGTGGAGGTGGGGACTGGCATGCATAAAGAGCTCATAAGGGAAGGGCAGCAGGGAGAGCACAGTTTATATCAGAAACCATTCCTTATTTAATATTAAGTTTTATATATTACCAATTATTTTGCAGTGCGTATTATTATTTGTTATTACATTAATCAGTTTTCTGTAAAGCATTTAACTGCATATAAAAATTAAAGAGAATTTTGTGGAGGTCTGCAAAATTCTTGGAGGATGAAAAGGGGTCCACGCTCCCCGAAAAGGTTGGGAACCCCTGTCTTAACTAGATTGTGAACTCTACAGAATTGTCTCTTATGTGTATCTTGTACAGTGCTGTGAACATCTGGAAGCATTGTGAAAATGATTACAAGCAGAAGGAGTAGAATAGCTTACATACCATCTCTGTCTTTGACATCTGATCTATAATTACTTCTCCTTACTTGCACATACCTCAGCTTTTCTGGGATGAGTACAAAATCAAGATACAAAATGTAGAGATGTGATTTATCAAAGTTTTGCAACAAAACCAGTCTTTTAAATGGGAAAAATGCCAGCACAAACCTGGAGTACTTAGTTCACTGCAGCTAGATTTTGATAACTCCCACTTATATGTTTTATTTCTTGGTGCAGGTGATTTGAGGGGCAGGTACCAAAGACTTGAGTTGCCTTAGTAACAGCACTATTTATTATTTTTACGGTACTATGAGTCAGCAAGATCATTTATAGTCACCAAGTCCCTATGTAGAGCCATGGTGGGCCCTAGATGATGGACAGGAGAATTGAATGTGACTTAGGGTGCTCTTGCTGGCTTTCTGTTGCAACCTTTATGTTACATTATCCTATTCTCCCTCAGTAAATAGTGACTCATAAAAATAACAAGCCTCTCTTTGTTTCTATAACAGCAAATCTATTTATTTTGCACTCCAAGGAAACAAAATATAGGCTGCATTTGTCAGGTATTACCATGTGGCTACTCAAGTAGACATTACTGGGTTGAGCATTACTCATACAAAAAATGTGGGTAATTCTGTGTCTACATTAATTTGCAATTATCTAATTTTGTTATTTTCAGACTCATGAAGTTGAATTGTATACATTTGTGAAGCAGTTATTGTGTAAGGCTTCTTTTGAGAAACCTGCAATGCACACATTATATTTTTTATAAAATTATTACAATAAATTAAACACTGTGATTTCTCAGACTGCATCATGTGACCAAGAGTTTAAATCTTTTAAGGCACGGTCGACATATCATGTATTTTGGGGCCATTTGGATTTCTACAGCCACAGCTGAATCTCACTTGGTATGGACAAAATCTAAGCAAGCTTGAGCTCTTTCAAAACCTGTCTTAATCCAACCTTTTTTTGAGAAAGATTGCAATCTTTCAACTTTGTTTAGGACATCTGGCCCTAGGCAGATATAGGCCAGATAGAAACTTGACATCTGAATAATTTTATATTTTTCTAAGACTCATAAGATAGGCAGAGATTTGTTCATGTTTACTGTCCCTCCCTACTCCACTTTACAACCAAAGCCACTTGCATTAAAATCCAAAACAATCTGTTTAAAAATGTAAAGTCAGTGAGTGTCAAGCAAATCTGAATCAAAGGTAAAAATTCTGATTTTGACTCAATCCGAGTCAGTGGAGCGCACTGTTAGCCCGCGTTTGGCCACGTGTTTTCAACGCACTATTTTTACCCCTTATACAGTAAGGGGTAATAGCGCGTTGAAAACGCGTGACCAACCCCCCCCCCCCCCCCCCCCCGAAACTAATAGCACCCGCAACATGCAAATGCATGTTGATGGCCCTATTAATTATTCCCGTGCGATAAAGTAAAATGTGCAACCAAGCCGCACATTTTAATTTCTGCTGGCACCGGAAAAGTGTATAGAAAAGCAGAAAAAACTGCTTTTCTGTACACCCTCCGACTTAATATCATAGCGAATTATTAAAGGCGCTGACTACGCAATGATGCCTCATTTAGCTTTTATCATTAATGGCTCATCAATTATTTTTCTACAGCAGTACAAACGAGCTATAATTCACCCAGGTTTTGAAACAAGGTTTGTTTGATTATTCTGTTTTCAGGTTTGCCACCCGTCTCCCATCTTCCGTTTATTAGGAAGTTAACAGAGAGACTGATGGAGCAGCAGCTTTCTGAATTCTTAGAGAACATTCTGGCAAGTAGACAAACAGGCTTTTGCAGAAACACAGCACAAAGGCTGCACTTCTAACACGTCTAATGAGCTCAGTAAAAATATAGATTCAAGGGAACAATGTGACATAATTTCTTTAGATCTGTCTGCTGCCATAGACCACAAACAGATGTTAACACAGTTAGCGGGTCTCAGTTTTAAGGGAACAGCTCTTACTTGGTTCTCTTCCTTTTTACTACGCAGAACCCAACAGACAGGTTTGTTGGAAGAGAAGTTTATCCCAGTCTTGGGAACTGAATTCTGGAGTTTCCTAGGGATCTATACTTATTTTGCTCCTCTCTCCGCCTTGATAGAGTTCCAGGGTCTCTCATATGAGCTGTTTGCTGACAACATACAAATCGACCATCCTATGGATACTGTTCACGCTGAATCCACGGTTTATGCAAACATTTGTTTACAGGACATTGAACCCTGGCTGGCACAAAATAAGCTGAAACTAAATCATAGTTAGACCAAACTTTTATGGTTAAAAAGGCCACATTAACAAATAGATAGTCCCCAATTCCAGATTAGGTCACATGCCATCTCTCCAAGCGCTGAAGTAAACATTTTTGGAGTCTGGTTTCATTCGGCTTTAATGATGGGTAAACATGCCAAAGTCATAGTGAAAACTTGTTTTTTCCACCTGTGGAATATACAATATGGGGCGGATTTTAAAAGCCCTGCTCGCCGGCGGGCCTATTTTCCATAGGCCCGCCGGTGCGCACAGAGCCCCGGGACTCGCGTAAGTCCCGGGGTTTTTCGAGGGGGGCGTGTTGGGGGCAGGGCCGATCGACGTGGCGTTTCAGGGGCGGGCCCGGGGGCGTGGTTTCGGGCCGGGGCGGTCCGGGGGCATGGCCGCGCCCTCCGGAACCGCCCCCGGATCGCGTCTCCGCGTGCCAGCAGCCCGCTGGCGCGCGTGGATTTGCGTCTCCCTCCGGGAGGCATAAATCCAGGGATAAAGGTAGGGGGGGGTTTAGATAGGGCCGGGGGGGTAGGTAGAGGAAGGGAGGGGAAGGTGAGGGGAGGGCGAAAGGGAGTTCCCTCCGAGGCCGCTCCGATTTCGGAGCGGCCTCGGAGGGAATGGAGACAGGCTGCGCGGATCGGCGCGCACCGGCTGCCCAAAATCGGCAGCCTTGCGTGCGCCGATCCAGAATTTTAGCAGATACGCGCGGCTACGCGCGCATCTACTAAAATCCAGCGTACTTTTGTTGGCGCCTGGTGCGCCAACAAAAGTACGTGCTCGCGCTGTTTTATAAAATCTACCTCTATCTTTGTTCATATCTAGATAAAGATCCTTGCACTTTATTGCAGTCACTGGTCACAAACCATATTGACTATTGCAACTCTTTATTGATTGCCCTGCCTAAATATCAAATCCACCGACTTCAGTTGATTCAAAACACAGCTGCTCATTTGTTTACTAACACTAAAACCTATGATCATATACAGATAGTGCTTAAGATACTCCACTGGTTGCCTGTCACTGGCAGTCTGAAATTCAAGTTGTTGTATATAGTTTTCTGTATTTTTCCTGACCAGGCTCCATTGTATTTAGCAAAACTTATTTCTCAGAATCAGCCCAATCCTTGGCTCCTCACAGCAGCTCCAAGTATAATGGCAACTAAGCACAGAGCTTTTTCACAATATGGAATGCATTACCCATTACTCTCAGATTAGAAGTAGATTAAACAATGTAAAACTTTATTTTTTCTTAGCTTTTGCTTAATGTTATTGCTTAATGTCAAAGGTTTCCATGCACAGGAGGTGAGCCTAGTTTAATGCACTCTCTACCCAGCTGTTATCAAGCTAGGTCGAGAGTACAATGTACAAATCTCATCTTTATGTACCTTTCATCACTCCAAATCACATCAAATCTTCATGGATGTGACTGTGCATGTAAAACTGCCCTCCAAAACCTAGGCCACCACCAAAACCTCACCCCGAGTTACTAGTTGCCCCTCCTACAGTGGTATAAATTGTCTACTTATATAGGAGCCATATAAAGAGGTTCTCTCTCTCTCTCTCTCTCAGCAGCCCAAAAGTAATGTGGTAAAATAGCACACATTGCTGTATCTCAAAAATTGCCCTATCCATATTTTTTTTTATCACTGGTGCTATTCATGCAAAATTTATAGCAAAATGATAAATCTAGGTCTAAGTTCTAAACAGTGACTTTCAGCTAGTAACCCTAACTATAATAATAAGGACCCCAAAATCATATTTCTCCCTAATAAAGGCCTCTCCAGGTCAATTATTTTGTTTACTTTTAATTTTTTTATATCACACCAAGCTAAATTTAGTGTACATTACTTTCTGCTTCAGTGCAGGCATGGATTTAGACAAAGGCAACACAGGCAAATGCCTAGGGTGCCAAATGTTGAAGGCATCAGATACCTGGGCCAACAAGGAACCTGCTCCCACTTGCTTTCGAACTGTGACACTCTGGCCATCCCCCGATCCTGCTCTCATCTCCACTTTCCTGTCCTGGCTATGGTGTCAATATCTTAAAGCTGGTCCTGCTTCAGTGAACAGATAAAATCCAAATTAAGGAAAGAGAGATCTTAACTGTGGATTAAAGTGAATACATTGGTTGTGCATTACTTCTGGGAAAATTCTGCATTACAAAGCGTTCTGCATTTGTCCCACAGAACAAGGCGCAGAGACTAAGAAGCCGCAGCAAGGGCACTGGAGACCTGCATGGGCAAGAAGAGAGGAAAGAATAGGACTGGTGTCAGATTAAGTGAGAAAGGGGCAGTGGTAGACTGTCTTACGCAATCAGAAGAGAATTGGGAGAACTAGCATTGATCCACGAAGGCTGGAAGGGATGAACCTGCAGCATCATCCTTGGCCTGCATGCCCAAAGCAAATAACGGAACAGTTGGGGGTTCAGTGGAACCTGAACAAGTGAGGTAGACAACAAACTTGGGAAAGGTAGGAAAGAGCTGGGAGTGGCTTCTAAAAAGGGGGTGACAGACAGAGAGAAAGCTAAGGGATCTCGCTAAAGCAGAGGGCAGATAGAAAGTTAAGGGGTCTTGCTGGGGTAGGGGAGAGAACTGGGGGAGAAGGGGGTTTTCTATTTGTCTGCACCCAAAGAGCCAGGCCACGGGGAGGAGCAGACAGAAAGCTGGGGGTCCTACTAAAGGGCAGGGCAGAGAGAAAGCTAGGGGATCTTGCCTGGGTGAGGAGAGAGAACTGAGGGATGAAGAGAGAGTTGGAGAAGTGAAAATTAAATGGGGGAGGGGTGATGGAGAAAAAGCTGGGGGTCTTGTTGGGTTGGGGGGGGGGGAGTTTCAAGCCTGGGAGGAACAGAGAGTGAACGGAGGGTCTCCCTGAGAGAATGGAAGAGGTTGAGCTTAGGGGGCAGAGAAAGAAAGCTTGTAGGGAGAAACTGACTAGAGATGGGACAACCCTGGGAGGAGAGGGAGGTAGCGAACCAACTGGGACATTGACTTGAAGGGAGGAGAGATCAAGTATGAGGAAGGGGGTTCAAGCCATGTGGGAGGGATGGCAGGGGACGGTAATTGAGCCTGGGGAAAGGCGAGAACCATCTGAAGAGCTAGGCTTGATGATGGGCAAATTCTGCACACACAAAAAAATAAATAAAAACCTCTGCATCTTTGAGTAATAACTTTTGTCAGTATTGCATTACAAATGAATTGTTACTCAGACAGATTATACTGTGTTATCTAAACAAAGTCAGAAAAATTTTGCAGAACGTTAAAATATTTTGCATGGAATTTATATATATATATATATTTTTATTTTTTTTTGAGCCAAATTTGTAACATTTTGGCACCGAATTCTTCCAGGAGAAGAGCCGAGCACGAGTTCAGGAGGCAGGAAGGCTGCACAGCGTCAGCGCGGGCTGGCACCTCGCCTGGAGGCCGCGACCCCCCTCCTTTATCGGAGCGGGCGGGGCGCGCTGCCCTCCTTCGATCCCACAGGTAAGAGAGAGCACAGCAGAGCCCCGGGCCAGTTTTACTTCGCCGTCTCCCCTCCTCGCGGTGGAACGTGAGGAATTCAGCGGATGGGACGTAACTTTTTCGTTTGGTGTTTTTTTTTCTTTCTATTTCTCTGCCTGTGGGTTTCTCGGAGGCGAGCAGGAGGGGTAGAGCTGCAGAACTGGTTGGACGCGGGGAGGGAAGAAGAAGCGACGGGGTGCGGCAGGGCGTGGGAAGCCAGGTTGGAGGAGAGCTGCGGCCGCTCCCCTCGGACGTAGCTGGGCAGCAGCGAGCGGCGCGGCACACGGAGCTTTCTCTCTCCCTCTCCCTGCTGAAGGCGGCGGTGCGTATCGGGCAGACCCGCTTGGAAAGTTATCGAAGTAAATTTTTTTTAAGGAGGGAGGGGGGGAAGTCACGCGCGAGGTTTTCTCCGTCGTTTTTGGCGCATAAAAGTTCGCGTGGGAGGAAGCCGGGAAGGGGGGGGGTTGCACGTATCATCGACTTGTGGCCAGTTTTACTCGGGAGCGTGGGGTGGGGGTGAGGCGCCCAGTTCCGCCCTGACAGGGACTGGGAGCCACTATTGCTTCCACCAGGTTTGCCTGGAAAATTTGGAAACAACGCGCGCTTATTCCATCGCAGACCAAAAATGCTTTGCTTGGCTTGTGCGCGTTTCCAAAAGTGACGAGGGAAAAAACCTCACGTCAAAGGCTTCTCTGTCTGACAGAGGGCGTGCGTGGTCTTGCTGTACCAGAGTGAATATTACTAATGTCCTTTGGCCATGCTTATTGCTGCATCAAACGTGGGGAAGGGTCCCCATCACTCTTGGAAGTGAAAGACACTGCAGTTTGGATGACAGGAATCGGCTCTTGTACAGTAGGTGCCGTGTGCATATTAAGAGCAGAAAAAAAAAACAACCCTCATGTCGCTTAGGTCATTTATAAGGCCAATGCAGGAACCATAAGCGCGGCATGAATTCAACACCAGCATAAGGCGCTATTCCTTTAGTAACTGCTACTGCATCGTAGCACAACCCTTGATGATTGGTTCTGACTGCTATCTTAATTCATCAGTGAGCTTTTAAAGATAGGGGAAGGTTGAAAATACCCCAAAGCATCTTCTGTTGTGTTTTATGTCATGTTTGGTAAACTGACAATTTGAAAATCACTGGCTAAAAGCAGCATCTTGGTACCTCAGTATTAATTATAGTTATTTATTTGTAATGCATTTCTTTTGGGCCTGCAGTTGTGTTAGGACCAGGATGTGGCACAGCCCAGAGTCTAGTGCTTGTTTACGGTTGCTGCAGCAGGAAGATATGCTAGCTAATCCACACATCAACACAGGCTGGTTTGTTTTTTTTCAATTTGCTTTTTAATTTTTTATTAACCCTCTGTGTGCTTCCTCAAGGAAATATGTACTGTAACATGCTGACACTGTAAGAAGAATCAACAAACGTGAGGCCGGTGGGAAGGTTATCACCTATAGTTTCTCCATGGGCAAGTCAAGAAAGGTTAAAGGTTCCTCACTAGTGCAAAAATCTCCCCCCCCCCCCCCTCCAAGTTTTTCCTATTTCCCTTAGTTCCCTTTCTTAGAGATATAGAAAGAAGGAGCAGCGGCTCTAGGCTCCAGCGATTCTGGGGCAGGGGGAGAAACCACATATGTAAGAACCGGCTCCCATGCAAGGTCCTGAAGCTACCCCACCTTTTAATTCAGCCTTTTGAAGAAAGGTGAAGGGAACCTGCATTCAGTTACAGCTCTCTCTCTCTCTCTCTCTGCTGCTGTTCTAGCCTCTACCCTGCGAATCAGGCTGCAGGGAGCAGGAGGGGAAGGAGGGGAGGCCAGACTTAGCAAGCAGGTGAAAGAAGAGGTGGTGGGCACGGAAGAGAGTAGGGTGGACAACTTTTCCACAGACTTGGTCTGGTCACTGGATGGGGAGTGGGAAGGGGCCCCCTCATTTGCATACATTTGCTCCCAATGCCCTTGAACCTGCATTCACGCTGAGTACCTCCCAGTTCCTGCTTTTCATGCTCTCTTACTCACATACGCACATTCTCTTTCTCTCTCCCTTTCTGTCTCATACAGCTCTCTCTCTCTCACCCCCTTCTCATTTAGACCGGCCCTCCCCATATGAAATTCAATTGTACGCAGTGCCAAGACAGAAATGGAGTACAAGTCCGACGCCCCATCACCCTGTGTCTTCACAGCCTGTTCCTCCATGGCATCCCAGCTCTGTTAATATTATGGACAGTCAGATACATGAACTCCTAGTCCAGTTCAGCATCTCCTTCCATTAGCTGCATAGCACCATGGCTGATTGGCTGACGCATCTGCCCCTCACCCAACGGGAATCAAATGACTGGAGGATTGCTGCATGACAGCTGTTTTCCTCCTTTGGCCACTTCGATGGGACGTGTTGGAGTCTGCCGATCATCCCCCTTCCTACTGAATGCCGGGATAGGCAAGGCTCTTTGTAGCAGACCGGACTGTACCATTTGTTTAAAAACCGGTCTGTCTGGTCCAAAACCAGGCAGTTGGCCACCCTAGAAGAGACGGAAGTTGGAGTAGTACGAGAAAGCAGTCACTATGTTTGATCCCTCCACCTTCTCTTTAATCAAACCAAAGATGATTTTGAGATAATTCCTAGAGGGAGTGATGGGCCTATAGAAGATTTCCATCTTTAGACGAAGATGCTTGGATGTGGTTACGTAGCCAGCCTATACAAAGACTTTGATGAATTTTGGAAGTCTGCAACTGGTGGTATTCCACAGCTGGAAGAGAAGGTATTAATTTCAGTTCATAGAGGCACTGATGACTCGTACTAGTGCTGTTTTAAGACTTGTGTTAATTCAGCCCCTTTTATCTCTTAGCATGGGCACAAAATACTTTCCCTGTAATTAACAGAACAACAAGTTGCTGCCGCTGATGGCATTTTCAGCAATACATAAGCTTATATACTCAGAAAAACAAGGGCATTTTCAAGAAAATATAAAAAGGATTATTGCATTATTTCAATTCAAAATAAAAGTGGTATCACACAGTTAAAAGTTTGTAACATATAGTATGTCTTGATAAATTATTTTTTGTAGTTGGTAAATTTTGTTCTTATTCTTTAACAAACAGCATGAATAGTTTTCAATAAAAAATTGATTCATTTGAATGTTTATGAAAATTTGCCTTAGGTAACCAGGGGCACCAATTCCTATCTATACTATTCAGTACAATATGCAAATATATAAAGCAGACAGTGATAAGTAATTACTGGAATAGTATGAAATTATTGCATAGTACAGTGGTTCTCAATCTTTTTTTTTGGCTGGGACATACCTTACAGATGGTCCTTACATGCGTGACACACTGAACATGTGATCATCACGGGGCTAAATACAAACATACACTGCATCCACAGGAACTCCCTCGACCCCCAACAATGGGTGCAGAGCAGAACTAGGGCATTACCTATACAACTTAACTTACAAAAAAGATATTCTGGTTCTTATAACATCTCAGTAAAAGCAAAACAAACTCCCTTTACTACCAGGCACAATAGCCCTCCTTAAGAAAAGACAGTAATTTACCACAAATGCATATCCTATTGAGAAAACAACAAATAAGACTGATACAAATGCTTATATGCTAGTAAAATTCCTCACCTCGGTCACACACACAGAACTGACCTTCACCAAGTACAGAAAAACCACAACTTATAAACGTAGAGACAGAAACTGGAATGGAAAACCAAAAAGCCACTTTACAAGTAATGCAAACTTGAAGAAATGGAAAGAGAAATATAGCACATAACATAGTCCCAGGATCTGGATTAATGCACACAAACAAATCTGTATTATGGAACACACTCAAACAGTAACAACCCTATCTATGAAAAGGCAACACTACAAATATTAAACCAGGCCCTAAACACTAATCACCTCCTATTAGGAAAACAGAACAAGCCAAGCTGCTATAGATCCCCATAAGAAATAATTGTAAAGTTGTACTAATAAATGTTACAAAACAGCTGATGAACAGAATAACATCCAACGATTAAAAACTCATAAAAATTATTTAAAATTGTCCAAATATCAATAATCTATTTCAAAACAGCAGACTCGTCACATAATACCCAATAATTAAAATGGCAGTCAATCAAGAAAAATAAACTTAAAAAGCCACTTTCCTTACCCTCTCTAGCAACTCTCCTACTCCTTTCCCTTGCAGGCCAAAAGCACACACCAGAAGCAGCAAGGGCTGCTGAAGCTCTGTCCTCACAGTCCTCTTCCTTAGGGCCCACAATCAGTCACTTACACTCACAGCCCAATTAGACCCCACGACCAGTCTCTGTGTCACACACACCAGAAACCTCCCTGACCAGTCTCTTTTCCTCACACACACCAGACGCCTCCATGACCAGTCTCTCTCTCTCATACACACTAGTCATCTCCCTGACCATTCTCTCTCTCTCAGAAACACATCACCTCTGACCAATCTCACACTCAATCACACACATGCTCTCTCACTTACATACAAGTTCTCAATCACACACAAATGCTTTCGCTCCCATTCTACCACACACACAAGCTCTCACTCATGCATCCAGGCTCCCAGTCTCTCACCCACACCTAGGCTCCCAGTTTCTCACACACACACAAGCACCCACACTCAGGCTCCCAGTCTCTCATACACACAAGCACCCAGGCTCCCAGTCTCTCACACACACACAAACACCCATGCCTAGGCTCCCAGTCTCTCTCTCACACACACACAAACACCCACACCTAGGCTCCTAGTCTCTCACACACACACACAAACACCCACACCTAGGCTCCTAGTCTCTCACACACACGCACAAACACCCACACCTAGGTTCCCAGTCTCTCACACAAACACCCACACCTAGGTTCCCAGTCTCTCATAAACACCCACACCTAGGCTCCCAGTCTCTCACACACACACACACACACAAACACCCACATCTAGGCTCCCATTCACACATGCATGCACTGGGCCTCACCACCAAATCTCTTCTTCCTTCGCCGCAGGGATGGGCTCCAGTTCTACTGTGGCTTTACTCTGGCAGGCCTTCCTTTTGGCCGCCACGGGGATGAGCTCCCATGGTGGCCTTGCTTCGCAGGGTTGGGCTTCCTTTTTGCCGCTATGGGGATGAGCTCCTGTGGCGATTTTGCTTCACGGGGACGAGCTTCTTCGCTATTGAATGCCCCTTCTTCCTGCCCCACCAGCCAATCAGAGGCTTCCTCCCTTCTTCCTACTCCCTCTGGCAGGAAGAAGGGAAGAGGCTTCCCATTGGCCTGTGGGGGCTGGAAGAAGGGAGGAGGCTTCCCATTGGTTCACGGGGGCTGGAAGAAGGGAGGCTTCCCATTGGCCTGTGGGGGCTGGAAGAAGGGAGGAGGCTTCCCATTGGCTCACGGGAGCTGGAAGAAGGGAGGCTTCCCATTGGCCCGAGGGGGCAGGAAAAAGGATATCCGGGGCAGTAGGACACCGGGAGCTGCAACACACCTGCCGGTGCTTGGTGACAGCTGGTGTGTCATGACACATCGATTGAGAATCGCTGGCAAAGTAGATGGTAGCAGATAAAGACTAATCGGTCTATTCAAGTCGACCCAGGTAAAAAGTCCACACAGCCAAGGATATATCCCAGCTGTAAGCCATAGGTGTTTGATTACTTATAGCAGGGAGGGTGAACCTGCAGCTCTTTTATATGCAAAATGTGGCTCTTGCCCTTATGTCCCTATTGCAACTGAGCACCCTAAGAAGGAAAGAGCCGGAACAGGAAGCACACACAGTGAAACATAGCAGAGAGGAGGCTTTCTGCTCCCTGCTCCAGACCCTTCGAGCTTGTCCTGCTGACTGTAGTGGAAACAGGAGGGAGGTGTGGGAGCGGGGAACAGAGGCTTTTCTCTGCTTTGCCCCCTTGTCTGTAACCAGCAGCACGGGAGGGCAGGGGGTAAGGCTAGAGCTGATAGGAGAGCAAAGAAAAGCCAGTCCATTCCCTACTCCAACCTCCAACCTCCACCCCACCAAACCTGCTACCTTGAGTAGAGGGCATGTTTCTGTTCTGCTCTCTGGAGGGGAGAGGCTAGAGTGAAAAATGCCCCAGGCCCAGCAAATCACTGTACCGCCAGGACTCAGGCTTCAGCTAATAACAGAAGGTAGGAGGGTCTTAGCCAGAACTCCAGTCAAGCCAGAATGATTTTTGATGAAGGAAGGTGGGGGAGAGAGAATAATATGTGGTGAATGCTGGGGGGAGGTGAGGGGTAGGAAAAGTGGTGCAAGAGGGTATGTATGCTTGGGGAAGTAAGGGGTTGAATGGTTCCAGGAGGGAATGACATTCAAAAGGTTGAATGTTGAAGAGTTGAGCACGGGGATTGATTAGTGGAGGATAGCACAAGGTGGAGCTAAATTCTGCAGGGGGGATGAAAAGGGGGTGAATATCATCTCCCTACCTATCTACCTGAAAGCAGCGGTACAAACTGGACTGGCTGGGACCTTATTCCTCCCTAAAGTCCATGCTGCCACATGTTCTGCAGCAGGTATGATAGGACCAGGGCTAGGATGGAGGGAATGGAGAGAAGGATAGATGGTTGGGGTAGCAGATTACACAAAAATCATGTGGAAAAGGAGACTGCACATGAAATAGTGCAGAGGGAGCTAAGCGGACATGAGAGCATCAGGAGTGGGGGTAGAAAGGGGTTTGAAAGAACTGGGGGAAAGGCAGTAGAGGAGACACAAGAGAGGCTGGATAAGAGGGTGCATGTGAAAGTAAGTCAAAGGTGGTGAATGTGTGCGTGTGTGTGTGCCAGAATGTTGTTAGTGTAAGAGTGGGGTAGAAATTGTGAGGATGTATATAAGAGGGAAGGAGAATGACAGAACCAGAAGCAGCAGGGGATGGGGGTGGCAAGGATAAGTTATAAAAGGGGAGAGTGAAGGTAAAAAAAAAACCTGAACTGGTGATGGAGGCAAGGGGAAGGGCTAAACTGAGAGCCAGAGGTATGAAGAGTGAGAAGGCAAGAGTACCAGAAGTGTGATTGGGAAGGGGGAATGTTTGAGAGAGAGACACAGAGGTGATGGGAGGGGTGTGTGCAAGATCCAGAAGGGGTAATGGCATCAGAGAAGAAATCCCAGAGAGTCCGGGATATCTGTTAAGAATCTTATAGAAATCAGCATTTAAACCATCCAGACACAGTGCTTTATGGCTCTTGCTAATCTTAATGTTATTAACTATTTCTTGTAATGAAATGGGCTTGTTAATCAAATCTAGCTGTTCCTCTGATATCTGTGGGATTTCTAGACCATGAAAGAATTCTACTTCTTCTTTTTCACCTCCTCTTCTATCATCCATGTATAATTTTTGATAAAATTCACAAAATATATTACATATGTCTTTACTCTGGGACACTAAGTTAACTTTATCATCTTTTAACCTTTCAAATAAACATCTTTCCTCTGCTTAATCTCACCAGGTTTGCAAGGAGCTTTCCTGCTTTATTGCCATGTCTGAAAAATATGTCAATAATCCTGCTATTCAGGCTACTATTTCCTCACCATGTATATTTATACTCAATAATCAAGCAAATGAGGAATATCAAACTTTTCACTTTACTTTAAATTTTCATTTAAACCCCAGGGAATTAGTATCAGAATGTACTGTATTCAATCCTTTTGACTCTTGCCCTTACAGGGCTGCAACCAAATTCATGGTGGAACAGCACTTCATTTTTAACCTCATTTACTAGTTCCCATTGGCAAAATATTTTTATTATTATTTTAAAATTGTATATTACTTTACTTAAATCACTTATCTTTTAAAATATTCCGTGCAAACACTGTCACCTCCTCTCGTGACTGCAAGTCCCAGAGTGCTTATTGATATTAATTCAATCGCTTTATTTTTGTATTTTTGTAGCAATTTTTGTTTTTGTAGCAATTAAAAACTCTTCAACCTCCTAACATTGCAATGTTTCGGCAGCCTATATCGCCTGCTTCAGGGGATTCTTCCTAGCAATTAAAAACAAAACACACTTAATAACACTCTTCCCTTCAAAGCGATACATTATATTCTGCAATACCCAATGACAACTTAGAAAAACGGGACTCACTCATTTCATCGGCCGCTCCCGGCTCCTCCCTGCAGCACAAAAACAAAACGGCGTCTCCTCGCTCCAAGTTTCTCTTCCGGATGTTCTGTTTTTAAACAGCCCTCCTGCCTCGATGGTCCAGAAGAAGTCCAAGGTCAAGTGCCAGAGGGTCATCACTTACCAGTCCAAGGTCACACACCAAGAATCACTGCTTGCCAATCCAAAATCTGATACCAAGGAATCACTGAGACAAGACAGGAACCAAAGCACAAGACTCACCAAAGCAAGCAGACTCAAAGAACACTTGAGCCGAAAAATCTTGAAAAATCAAAACTTTCTGATCTTTATATTTAAGAACCTTAAATTTCTTGTATGCGGCAACAATTTGTGATTTTTGAGCCGAATTTAAGAACCGAGCAATCGCTATTCTCGGATGGACACCCCCGCAGCCTTCAGCTCAACTCTGTGAACTCTTTCAGTAATGAGATTGCCTTCTGAACTAGGCAATTTCAATTCTCTCGGCAACCAGCCTTCCAGTAAAGGTAGGAGTTCGTCCTCTGGAATATTGTTAGAGAAGCCAAGAAACCTCAGGTTATTTCTTCTTGACCTGTATTCAAGGTCTTCTAATTTATTTTCACTTGCCGCCAGTGCTTTTTCCAGCACATTGACTTTCCTTGTAAGCATGAGCGTGTCATCTTCAACTGAGGATATCCTGCCTTTGGCGATTTCCATTGTCCTTCCAATTTCGTCCATAATGTCTTTCAGCTCCGATAAGTTTGAATTAATGACTTCAAATTTAGCATCCAGCACATTGACCACCACTTGAATCAGTTTTGAAACCACTTGGCCATCAATGTTGAGACCTCTCAAAGTATCTTGCTTGTCGGCCATTTTGGCTTCTGTCATTTTACCTTTCTACTTCTCCTTTGGAGGCTTTTTAGTGGACATCACTGTGATTTCTCTTTTACCACCATGGTAAACAAACGTAAATGAACTTATTGACTTTAAAATCTCACAGAAAATTGCTCCAAATCGCAATAAGTTTTCAAAAAACTGGGGAGGGGAACTGGTGGCACCTGGAGCTCTATTGATTACAACTCACCAGGCTTACCACATCACGTGATCTCTCTGGGGGCCTCTTTTTGTTTGGTTTTTTTTCAGCTACATCCTGATAGAAGGTGAGAAGAGGGTGTTATTTGAAATGTCCAGTGCTGGATATCCATTGTGAAACTGCGGGATAGAAGAAATTTCAAAGAAACAAACAAATAAATAAATGTCTGCTATTCTGTGACTTTAAGCATTTCTACAAGGAGGTGGTGGTGCTGGTGATGGTGGTGGGAAGGGGGGGAGGGCACGGGGGAAGCAACACAAATGTATTGGCCCCAGGGCACCATATATCTTTGCTGTATCAGTACTGTATCTCTCTATTCCTTTTTAGCAAGCTATCTTGGTCCCCACCTCACCATGAGAGTGAGTTTCCTCTGGTTGCTGCGCTATTACCACAAGAAAGGGAGAGAAATGAAGCAAAGCTTGGGAAACAGGCTTTTTTTTTTTTTTTGCAGGGTAACACTTGGCCGGTGCTTTGCATGTCCTTCAGGTTTAGAACCACTGCCACTGTACATGAGCATGTTAAACCAAACTAACCTGATCAATATCTACTCACCTGTTGGGAAACATTTGAAGCTACAGTACCAACAAGGTGTCACTATCCTGCTATTGTTATAAAAGATACAGGTTGATTTTGATCACTGCTGCTACTATAGTCTCTCATAGAAAATACTGTGTCAGAGACAGGAGTGCCAGGAATGTACAGCAGTGAGAATGAATAAAACTGCAGCAAGCCACATTGGTAGGGAGGTGCACCACACCGGTTGCATTGGCATCATTAGAGGCAGGCCAAATCTGGTGTGCCAGTAGTATCAATGGGGATTTTGGTGCTATGGCGGCAGTAGCAGCAAGGGGGACAACATTGGTCACATTGTGCTTCATAGCCATTATGGGTAGTGTACTGCTTGGGTGGTGCCAGGCATCCTGTGAGCTGCAGCGATTGCTGATATAATACAGCAAGAGAAAGGCACTATAGTGGTGACAATAGGAGAATTAAAGGTGGATCAGCATTCAAGGTAAGAAATTGCATCAACTTTGGAGGGAATATTAGAAGGGATCAGCTGTGTGAGAGAAAGAGGGGGCCATCAGCACCAGCAATATGTGTGAGTGAGGGGATTGGTACCAGGGGTTACTAAAAGATCAGCAAAAAGAACAGGTTTAAGAAATATAAAAGATCCCAAAAAGAGGAACACAGGGAAGAATATCTGGTGAAACTGAGGGAGACGAAGAAAGAAATCAAGAAAGCAAAACGTCAGGTGGAAGAAAGGATTGCCAAAGAGGTAAAGCGAGGTGAGAAAATATTTTTCAGATATATCAGAGAAAGGAGAAAGTTCCGAAGTGGTATAGTGAAACTGAAAGGTGACAAAGATCAATGTGTGGAGACAGACAAAGAAATGGCCGAAATATTAACAAATACTTCAGTTTGGTGTTCACTAAAGAAGACTCTGGAGAAGGACTGTCGCTAGTTAACAAGACTGTAGATGGGGGTGGAGTTGACGAAACTCCATTTACAGAAGATAATGTATGGGAAGAGCTAGGAAAACTGAAAGTAGACAAGGCTATGGGGCCAGATGAGACACATCCCAGGATATTGAGGGAGCTCAGAGATGTGCTGGCAGGTCCGCTGAAGGACCTGTTCAATAGATTCCTGGAAACAGGAGTGGTGTCACAAGATTGGAGAAGAGCGTTGGTGTCCCATTTCACAAGAGTGGGAGCAGAGAGGAGGCTGGAAACTACAGGCCAGTTAGTGTCACCTCAGTGGTGAAGGAAAGTATAGTGAACTATCTATAATCTGGTGGGATGCTCGACCCAAGGCAGCATAGATTCACCAGATGAAGGTCCTGTCGCACAAATCTGATTGATTTTTTTTGATTGGCTGACTAGAGAATTGGATCAGGGAAGAGCACTCGACATGATTTACTTGGATTTTAGTAAAGCTTTTGATATGGTGCCAAGGTAGTAGTGTGGATTGCAAACTGGTTGACTGACAGAAGACAGCATGTATTGGTAAATGGAACCTGCTCTGAAAAAAGAACGGTGTTAAGTGGAGTGCCATAGGGATCGCTTTTGAGACCAATTCTGTTCAATATCTTTGTGAGTAACCTGGCGGAGGTGATAGAAGAGTAAAGTTTGTCTATTTGTGGATGATGCTAAGATCTGCAACAGAGTGGACACGTCTGAAGGAGTAGAGAGAATGGCACAGTGCAGCAGATACTGGCATAAGCTTGCTGGGCAGACTGGGGGGGGATCATTTGGTCCTTTTCTGCCATCATTTCTATTTGTTCAGTTTTCTAGTAAATAGTAATGTGCATCTCTAAATATGGTATGGTTTTACTGTTTCCCGCGGGGAAAGTTTTTACAATCCAGCTGGCTAAAAACTGAAAAATATACTATGAATATGTGGGGAGGGGGAAAGGAAGAGGTCAGGGAGAGAGGACAGAAAGGGAATTGAGATTAGATCCAAGGGTGGGTTACTGCTCTCCCCTCATAATCTGAATCTTCTCTTGAAGTTTTGATTCTGTTGAAGTCTTCAGTGAAAAAATAACTAGAAATTCTGTATTTACAAAAGTATTGCTGCAATAAAGTTATTAATCTGAGCACAAATGTTTTGAAGGTTTCAGCTAGTAATTTATTAATATTATTAAGAAAAATTTCTGTTGTGCTTTTCACCAATGCCTATTACTAGGTATGCAGGTGGTTTACAAAACTTGTGACTTGCTGTCTGCCACTCCATACCTGAGATTTCAGTATGATTATAAGGATACCAAGATTAGATTATGTACACATGATAATTATGAAATAATAATAAAAAAAGATTATATTTAAATTGCAAACTATAGTGGACTTTAATTTTTTTGGTGTGCATATAATTTCTATTTTCAAAATTGAATTCATCAACTCCGTAAACAGGGATACTCAAATCAGTCCTACAGGTCCCCCGTTCCCCCCCCCCCCCCCCAGCCAATTGGGTTTTCAGGATATCTCTAATGAATATGCATAAGAAATATTTGCCTACACAGGAGGTAGTGCATGCAAATAAATCTCATGCATATTCATTACGGATATCCTAAAAACCCGACTGGCTTGGGAGGCCCGTTGGACCGGTTTGATCACCCCTATTCTACAACACTCTAAAGCAGGGAAGTGCCACAAACGGGTCTAGTTTTCAGGACATCCAGAATGAATATGCATGAGATATGTTTACAAACAGTGGAGGCAATGCATGCAAATATACCTCTTGCATATTCATTCTGGATATCCTGAAAATCAGACCTGGTTGGCAGAGCCAGCATTAAAGCTCAATGTGCTACAAGCATTAAAACTGGCAGATAAGTATATTGATACAAAATATAATGGCAGATGAAGGTTCATCTACTGTAATTGATTTGTTTTCCCTTCAGGAGAAAGGAAATGCTGACATTTCTTTCTAATCTGTTAAACTCAGAAATCTGATTATGAAATTAAGTGGGTTCCAAGAAAAATGTTAGCAAGTAGGTTACAGAAACTCCTGTTCCCCCTCAGCTCTTCCTTAATAACTAGTCAGAAGTCACACCTGCAACTGAATACACAGTCTTTGATTAGGTGTTGAGAAGAAAGTCAGATGGCATAGGAGACACCTTGGTTTGCCATCTGCCTGCCAGCCACAAGATAATTGGATTGGGACAGTTTTCTAATTAAATTGATTTTAGATTTAAAAAAATATATAGATCAAGGATTATGATAGAAAAACAAGAACCTGCCCAAGAATGTTTGGATTGGATAATCCCCATGACAATAACATTATTTTAGAAGACAGAGATTCATCGCAAATTCCTCAAGTGCATTTTGTATGTGTAGGAAGCTGAGGTCCCACCACCTCATGCTCTCAGGCATTAGAAGATTGGAACCTGAAAGCTTCCAGTAAGATAAGGGGCAGCAGATACTGATCTAGCTTGTAAGAACATTAACCTTTTGCAGCCTTTCGCCTGCAGGTCATGAACCTGACTAGCCAGCACTGAGCTAATAGAGCAAGGTGAGAAAAAGGAAGATTTTAAGAGAAAATTGAGAGACAGATGATTTTATTGGCTCTCATTACTCTGTAAACCTTGTTTTTCTTTCTTTCTTTTTTTTTTTTTTTTTAAGCAGCCATTTATCTTGCTTCTTGCTTAAATTAGCTTGAGAATGCAGCTACAATTTGTGCTAATCTTGTGTTATGCAGGAATTCCTTTTCCAGGAATGAAAATCTTATTTGGACAGTTTGGTAATCAGGCTCCTCAGGCATAGCCTAGAATAGGGCTTTTTCATTATCAATTTTATTCAGCTTTCCTGGACTAGCACCTACATGATACACCCCAAACCATCTGTCATGCTGCTTATCAATCATATCCGATGCTGGCCTCACCTCAATCCCTGATTAATTTGGCATCCTTTTGGGTTTGTTAACTGGGTTTTGATTAAAGGCCCTTTGTAAATAAAATACATAACTTTTTTTTTTTTCTGTTTCAGGAAAATGGCAGACGACTTCTCTGTAAGTTTGACATCGCATTTTATAATAATATAACCTTTCCTTTATTAATACATAGACATTCTATGTCATTTCTTTTGTGTCACATTTGCTTTACAAATGCATGTTTATTAACAGAAAAGAAAACCAGTTAAATGACAATTGCATGATTTCTGTATTTTATTACTACAGTTCTGAGACTAAATCAGACCGTTTGACTTTTTGGTATTTTATGTCTTTCAATTATTATCTAAGCATTTGTATGAATTCAGATAGTGAAGTAATTGATCATCATCAGCAATGCATAACTGTTTTTGAGATCTCACATAGACACTGTATTGAATATTTACTTATTCATTGCTCTAGGAATACAACAGAGAAACACTGTGTAGTAGATATGGCGCAGGACATTTCATAGTGCTAGATTACTCAATAGACATAGTAGGCATATGCCTGAAGGGTAGGGGGTGGGGCAGGCAAGCCTCCGTAGGTTGCCTGTTATATAGCCTATAACAGTCAACCTATGGGAGTGGAGGCCAAAAGTGTTGATGCCAAATGGCCCATAGAGGGTCTTAATCCACCTCTGACATTTCATTTAAATTATAAATGAATTATCAGGCCAATGCAATATAGGCGCTAAAAACGAGTGCTCATATTGAGCGCCTGTTTCCCCAACATGCGCCCAGCCACCTCTCCCGGGCGCAGGATGCAATAGGGAAATTTAGCTTCCGTGTTAAAAAGGAGGCACGAGGGGAAATTGTGCATCCCTAGTGCCTCCTTGGCAACGGGCGCCCGGGAGAGGTGGCTGTAAGTGCGGGTTACGAAAATGGAAGCTCAATATGAGCGTCAGTTTTCTCACAGTACCGGCACAATATATATGGCCTGGACTGTGTATATTATTTGTATATATCGTGTACCCTGAAAAAACTTTTTCCCCAGTCAAGCCTTTTTTTTATGGTCTCTGTGGTTCCTCCTTCTTAGTATTGCGATGATATTTTGCAGCAGGAACTACAGAAAGCATTTTTTTGTTTGTTGTTTTTTTTTTTGTTGAGCCCTTAAGTGTGGATTGACTTAAATTTTCCACTTTAAACAGGGCAGTCATTTTTTTGCATCCCAGGGTAATGGCTAATAGAGATGTGAATCGTGTCCTCGATCGTCTTAACGATCGATTTCGGCTGGGAGGGGGAGGGAATCGTATTGTTGCCGTTTGGGTGTGTAAACTATCGTGAAAATCGTTAAAATCGTGAGCCGGCACACTAAAACCCCCTAAAACCCACCCCCGACCCTTTAAATTAAATCCCCCACCCTCCCGAACCCCCCCCCAAATGCTTTAAATTACCTGGGGATCCAGCGGTGGTCCGGGGCGGCGGCGGTCCGGAACGGCCCCCTCAATTGAATCGTGTTGTCTTCAGCCGGCGCCATTTTGCAAAATGGCCGCCGCAAAATGGCGGCGGCCATAGACCAAAATGATTCGACGCAGGAGGTTGTTCCGGACCCCCGCTGGACTTTTGGCAAGTCTTGTGGGGGTCAGGAGGCCCCCCCAAGCTGGCCAAAAGTTCCTGGGGGTCCAGCGGGGTTCCGGGAGCGATTTCCTGCCGCGAATCGTTTTCCGTACGGAAAATGGCACATACAACTTTCCGAATCCCCCAGGCCTGCGGTCATCGAGGCGGCGGTGGCGGTGGGAGCCGGCGGGCGGGTGGGCGCGCGTTGGATCCAGGCGGTGGTGGGAGCCGGCGGCCGGGTGGGCGTGCATTCATCCAGGCAGAGGGAGATTTCGGCGCTCAAGGCGTGACGTCACGATGCTTGACGTCACGCCATGTGACTGCCTTGAGCGCCGAAATCGCACGGGCATTCATTCACTGCCGGCGGGGGCCATGCATTCATCCAGGCAGAGGGAGCCGGCGGCGAAAGCGGCCTCCGGAGGCCGCTTTCGCCGCCGGCTCCCTCTGCCTGGATGAATGCACGCCCACCCGGCCGCGGCCTGGATCGAACACGCGCCCACCCGCCCGCCGGCTCCCACCGCCGCCTGGATCCAACGCGTGCCCACCCGCCCGCCGGCTCCCACCGCCGCCGCCGCCTCGATGACCGCACACCTGGGGGAATCGGAAAGTGACAGGTATTTATACATATATATAAACAACTTACGCTGCAATGTTAATATGGAGGTCGTCCATGGTTTTTTACACTTTACTCCCTTTGGTTTTACCCCCATTTTTTACACTTTATTCCCGTTTTAATTTTCGCCCTGCGCCTTGCTTCGGGAGGGGGGGGGGGAACCATCCACTTCCTGGTGCCTGTCATTTGAAATGACATTTGAAATGACAGGTACCAGCACACCCAGGATACTGTATAGGCGCTGTATTAGCGCCTTATACAGTAAAATGGGTTGCGCGGGCCTAACGCTTGCCTAACGCTTCGCAGCCGCGGCATGCATTTGCATGCAATTTGAAGAGAGTATCGAGCGGTAGGTGAAGAGAACTGTGCGTGCGGGGAACGAGGGTGCGCCCGGCACTGCCGCACTGTTTCTACCGCGGCCTTAGAGTATCGATCTGTTAGTAAATTCCAAGGCAATGAGGGACCAAAACTCGTCCTTATCTACCACCCTCTTGATAATCACCCTGACTCCTTCTTTAAACTATCTGAATATTCCTATGTGACACTGCAACTAATCCCCCATAACTGGAGGCAGGATGCTACCTTTCGGGCAGAGGCCTTACCCCCTTCCCAAGGGGTATGCCACCAGCTTCCAGCATAGCAAAAGCAATCTTGGCTTTGTTCAACTAATCAAAGATACCACACAAAGCATGGATACTCTATTGACTTAATCTTCCATTCCTCAAGCATTCAGCTTGACCCCTTACTCAATATCTGTAGTCCTCTTTTCCTGGTCACATCACAGTCTAGTCTGGGCCACCATATCAATCTCAAAACCGCTTGTTTCTATACTCAGAACCTCCCACCAGAAACTTATTCTCTGCTTATATTTTTGCTTACAATAAACTTCTCAACCTACCAACAACTACCACAGACCCACCAAAACTTCTAGTTCATTAATGGAATAGTAACTTCTCTATAGCTATCAAGAATTCAGCCCCTCTCAAATCCAATTCTTACCAGAATCCGAACCGTGCCCCCCCCCCCAAAAAAAAAAATTCTCTTTGGTTTCACAAAGGTGGTCTTCTTCTCAAACAATCCCATCAACTCAAATGGGTATGGCTGAAACAAAACATAGATACCAACCTTAATTTCTGCAAAAAGTACTCCATAAAATACAAAACAGCCATTCAACAAGAAAAAAAAAAAAAAGGTCTAATCTGGATATGTAGTCCTTTCTGTGAACCAATCCAGTAAACCTTTTGAACTAATACAGAAACTCTCCGAGTCAGAATCCCAAACATCTTCCACCATCACAGAGAATTACATAGCTTAAGACTTTGCCCAGTTCTTCATGGAAAAATCCAAGCTATTTATTTCTCCTTTACATCTCCACCTCTACTTTCACTCCAACCTCACTCACCCCAGACCCAGATGATTCCAGTAATCAATTACCCCTCCCCCAATCTCAGCAAATTCAATTCATCTCTCTCCAGAGTCTGACTTCAGGACAATCTCATCACAAGAGGTGGACAGGATTCTCCAGAGAATCAGTTGGTCTGTATGCTTGTTAGACCATATGCCCCCACAGATTTATCAGTAACCTGAAGCAACCAATATAATAAATGCCATTCTAATTAAAGGCTCCTTACCCCATCACTTAAAAAGGCAGTTATAAAACCTATCTTGAAGAATCCTGGCTCCAATCCAAAAATAACTACCAACTATTGTCTAATCTCTAGCCTTCCATTTTTGTCTCAGCTAGTATTCAAAATGGTTACCTCCAACTCCAAGACTTCCTAGAAGAATATAACATTCTACACTATTATCAATTTGGCATCAGAAAAAGGCCAGAAACTAGAACCCAACCTGTTGGCCATCACCAAACAGTATCCACCTGCATGTAGACCAAGGTGGTGATTCCCTTCTAGTCTAGATCTTTCTGTTGCCTTTGATACTATCATCAACTCCTTATTCAAGAGATGTTGGCATCAAATGCGCTACCTTCAAATTGTTTAAATCAATTATATCTAACAGAATAGAATCTTCTGCATGGGCCAACAGACCATCCATCACTTGTGGAGTGCCACAGGGCTCAATTTTCTTTCTGATCCTTTTCAACATTTACGTTCTTCCAATCTGTAACTTCAGTCAGGCCTTTAACATTGAATGGCACCTATGCATCAAAATGGGATCTGATCAAACTTCACTCATTGCTAATCTTAATGATTGTCTTACAGCAGTAGCCCAATGGAGTCCTATGTAAGTTAACATATTAATATGTTAAACAGCACACAGTGTAAACATTAGCATCTGTGTGTTAAAACTGTGATCTTGAACATTTTCAGCCTCAACCTTAGCCTGAATATTCATTATAATAGGGGACACTGAGAGCCTGATATGCAAATTGTGCTGAATGCTACTTAGCTGGATAAGTGGCGGCTGCTGAATATCCGGCTACGCTCAGCAGCAGCCACTTAGCTGGATAAGCCATTTATTCAGCTAAGTAGATAACCCTTTAAGGGGTGGGCAGACTAACTTACAGGCTGATAAAGTACAGTGCGCTCCGGTGGAGTGCATTGTTAACCTGTGTTTGGATGCGCGTTTTCGACGCGCTAGCTTTCTCCCTTATTCAGTAAGGGGTCGAAAATGCGCATCCAACCCCCCCGAAACTAATAGCGCCCGCAACATGCAAATGCATGTTGATGGCCCTATTAGTTATTCCCGCGCGATTCACTAAGTAAAATGTGCAACCAAGCCGCACATTTTACTTTTAGAAATTATCGCCTACCTAAAGGTAGGCGTTAATTTCTGCCAGCGCTGGGAAAGTATCATAGCGATATTAAGTCGGAGGTCCCAAGGTAAAAAATAATTTAAAAAAAAATATTTTTTAAATCGGCCAACGGCTTGCAGGTTGAAAACCAGACGCTCAATTTTGCCGGTGTCCGGTTTCCAAACCCGTGTCAGTCAGCGGGTTTGAGAACCGACGCCGGCAAAATTGAGCGTCGGCTGTCGAATTCACTGACAGCCGCTGCTCCTGTCAAAAAAGAGGCGCTAGGGATGTGCTAGTGTCCTTAGCGCCTCTTTTTACCACAGGGCCTCATTTAAATACTGAATCGCACGCACAGGAGAGTGGCCTGTGCGCCCGCAGGAGAGCGGGCGCACAGGTCGTTGGAGAGCTCGCCCGCTCTCCCACAACTTTTACTGAATCGGCCTGCTAGCTGGATAAGAAGTGATATTCATACTAATCCAGTTAATATAATTGGATAAGTTAAACTTGCCATAGAGCTCTATGGCAAGTTTAACTTATCCAGCTAAGTAGCACCAAATATGGGGATTTACAGCAGCATTGCCATGCTACTGAGCATCATAAGAACATAAGAATATAAGAACATTCCATACTGGGTCAGACAATCAAGCCCAGCATCCTGTTTACAACAATGG
Source organism: Rhinatrema bivittatum (assembly GCF_901001135.1). Lineage (NCBI taxonomy): Eukaryota > Metazoa > Chordata > Amphibia > Gymnophiona > Rhinatrematidae > Rhinatrema > Rhinatrema bivittatum. The sequence continues at coordinate 67,313,822 of NC_042618.1, read as the reverse complement.
CCAATCCAGGCCATAAGAACCTGGCAAGTACCCAAAAACTAAGTCTATCCCATGCTACTGATGCTAGTAATAGCAGTGGCTATTTTCTAAGTCAACTAATAGTAGGTAATGGACTTCTCCTCCAAGAACTTATCCAATCCTTTTTTAAAACCAGCTATACTAACTGTACTAACCACATCCGCTGGCAACAAATTCCACAGTTTAATTGTGCATTGAGTGAAAAAGAACTTTTTCCGATTAGTTTTAAATGCACCACATGCTAACTTCATGGAGTGCCCCCTAGTCCTTCTATTATCCAAAAGAGTAAATAACCGATTCACATTTACCCGTTCTAGACCTCTCATGATTTTAAACACCTCTATCATATATCCCCCCTCAGCCATCTCTTCTACAAGCTGAACAGTCCTAACCTCTTTAGTCTTTCCTCATAGGGGAGCTGTTCCATCCCCTTTATCATTTTGGTCGCCCTTCTCTGTACCTTCTCCATTGCAACTATATCTTTTTTGATATGCGGCAACCAGAATTGTACACAGTATTCAAGGTGCAGTCTCACCATGGAGCAATACAGAGGCATTAACATTTTCCGTTTTATTCACCATTCTCTTCCTAATAATTCCTAACATTCTGTTTGCTTTTTTGACTGCTGCAACACACTGAGCTGACTATTTCAATGTATTATCCACGGACGCCTAAATCTCTTTCTTGGGTGGTAGCTCCTAATATGGAACCTAACATTGTGTAACTATAGCATGGGTTATTTTTCCCTATACGCATCTCCTTGCACTTATGCACATTAAATTTCATCTGCTATTTGGATGCCCAGTTTTCCAGTCTCACAAGGTCTTCCTGCAATTTATCACAATCCACTTATGATTTAACTACTCTGAATAATTTTGTATCATCTGCAAATTTGATTACCTCACTAGTCATATTCCTTTCCAGGTCATTTATAAATATATTGAAAAGCATGGGTCCCAGTACAGATCCCTGAGGCACTCCACTTCCCACTCCCCTCCACTGAGAAAATTGTCCATTTAATCCTACTCTGTGTTTCCTGTCTTTTAGCCAGTTTGTAATCCACAAAAGGACATCACCACCTATCCCATGACATTTTACTTTTCCAAGAAGCCTCTCATGAGGAACTTTGTCAAATGCCTTCTGAAAATCCAAATACACTACATCTACTGGTTCACCTTTATCTACATGTTTATTAACCCCTTCAAAAAAGTGAAGCAGATTTGTGAGGCTAACTGGTTTGTAGTTTCCCGGATCGCCCCTGGAGCCCTTTTTAAATATTGGGGTTACATTAGCCACCCTCCAGTCTTCAGGTACAATGGATGATTTTAAGGATAGGTTACAAATTTTTACTAATAGATCTGAAATTTCATTTTTTAGTTCCTTCAGAACCCTGGGTTGTATACCATCCAGTCCAGGTGATTTACTACTCTTCAGTTTGTCAATCAGGCCTACCACATCTTGTAGGTTCACCGTGATTTGGTTCAGTCTATCTGAATCAATACCCATGAAAATCTTCTCCAGAATGGGTATCTCCCCAACATCCTCTTCAGTAAACACTGAAGCAAAGAAATCATTTAATCTTTCCGAGATAGCCTTATCTTCTCTAAGTGCCCCTTTAACCCCTTGATCATTCGGTCCAACTGACTCCCTCACAGGCTTTCTGCTTCGGATATATTTTTAAAAGTTTTACTGTGAGTTTTTGCCTCTACGGCCAACTTCTTTTCAAATTCTCTCATGGCCTGTCTTATCAATGTCTTACATTTAACTTGCCAACGCTTATGCTTTATCCTATTTTCTTCTGTTGGATCCTTCTTCCAATTTGTGAATGAAGATCTTTTGGCTAAAATAGCCTCTTTCACTTCACCTTTTAACAATGCCGGTAATTGTTTTGCCTTCCTTCCACCTTTCTTAATGTGTAGAATATATCTGGACTGTGCTTCTAGGATGGTAGTTTTTAACAATGTCCATGTCTCTTGCACAATTTTTACCTTTGTAGCTGCTCCTTTCAGTTTTTTTCTAACTATTTTTCTCATTTTATCAAAGTTAGTTTCCCTTTTGAAAGTTTAGCACTAGAGCCGTAGATTTGCTTACTGTCCCCCTTCCAGTCATTAATTCAAATTTGACCATATCATGATCACTATTGCCAAGCGGCTCCATAGACATATTTTTGAATATCCGCCTCTCTCATTTTTGCCATATATGTACGGTTGGTTCAATGATGCCTGGTTGCTCTCCATCCTATAAAGGCATGCAGTTCACGTTCTTTGGTCGTTTTGGCTTTTGTTTGCTCTGTTTTATGGACTGTGTCTGCCCAAGGGCCTAGATAGGTTCCATTCACTATTTGTTTGCTATCTATCCTGTCTAGGCATGCAAATTTGGGTCTTTGGCTGCCAAGGTTTTGTTTTTATCTGTTTTATTGTGTTTAGTTTGATTGTGGATATAATATTGTAATCCACTAAGAATTGTGGATTTTTTTTAAATTCCTGATTTGACTTTGCATCTTAATATATCAGAATTTCTGGATTTTATAATGAAGCATTTAAGCTCTTTTAGTTGCTACTGTATTACAGAATTATTTCTGTGCTACTTTTTAATTATTACTTGTTTTTTTAGTTTTAAGCTGAGGCTGACAGTTCTAAAAAAAAAAAAAAAAAAAAAAGCAGAGATTGAATAGTTACGTGTGGGAATTCAGAATTAAGAGGATGTGACTGTTCATATATCTTAAATAGATTGAACTCGATTTAATAGCATATTAGCATATGAGTACTGGGAAGATAATTGATTTTTATGATTTATTTTTGTTTTAGATTTTATATAGTATTTGAATTTATATATGTCTGTTCTTTATGATTATGAATGTACCATTGTAAACCACCCAAAAATGGTGATTGGCGGTCTAGAAATTTTTAAATAAATAAATTAGTGGACTATACATTTTTTAAATAACTGAAACAAACTCAAGTTAAACACCTCCAAATCAAACTCCTCTGGCTCAGCTGACAAGATCATTCCCTACAATTGCTGCCTTGCACCCTGAGAAGTCAATGTGAAGACAAGGGTTTGAACTCTATCAAAGGCTCATGATGGAAACTTACATCACTAAGGACCTCCTTTCTGTATCTGCACCAGATCTGCCAATTGCACACCTACTTTGATAAACACATTCTTGCTACTGTAATCCATGCATTAATCACCAGCTGAATTAACTAGTACAACTCTTTATTCAACAACATTTCTCAATATAGTACGAACCAGCTCCTACAGAGTATTTCTGCTAGAATTTTGGTAAGAATCAAACCAACTCACAACAAAAAAAATCCATACTACATCTGCTTCCAGTTGAAAGCAAGATAAAATTAAAGAGTCTCTGTTCATGCACTTGAAGATGAAACAAACAGGCCCCTAGTGTTATGGTTTTGAGGTGTTTGAGTGGATTCTTTGGTACTGTGGAGATGATCATGCCCACGGGGAGGAGCCCCGTGAGGAACCACAGTACTAGGCTAGACTCGGGGCACACAAACACAGAGATTCGTCTTTTATTATACAGCAGAGTGATACCACCAGAGGTGGCAGTAGTGAGGTGATCCAGAGGTAGCAGTCCAGGGACCCTCAGCAGAGGGGACCCGTCTCACCGAGATGGTATAGGGAGATCCAGGTGTAGGTTCCCAGCGCAGCAGAGCTGTAGATGAGACAGACTGAGAATGTTAGATTACTCACTAAGTTGGTAGCTGTATAGGTGGAGATCCCAGCAGGCAGAAGTAGTTGGATTGCAGGCACCAAGCCAGGGAGAGCAGGCCCTCGAGGAGCGAGTACCTGATCCCAGATAGGCACCTGAAAGAAAGCAAAGGGCCCCCGAGGAGCAGGTACCCAGGTTAGAGAAATACCCCGAAGGGCAGAGAGAGCTTCCAGCGGCAGCAAGGAAGCGGCAGAGTAGCTCAGACCGGAGGCTTTCCATCCGTTCACAATCCTTGCTAACTCAATGAGCTAGCAAACAAGAGAAGGCTGAATACCCAGATGGCGTGACATCACTCGAGGGGGACGCCCCCGAGGTTCCCGCCGTGACGTGGATAAAGACTTGGGTGGCGCACGAGTGCGCACCCTAGGGGGCCCTTAGGAGAAACATGGCGTGAGGCTTTGCCAGAGCCGTTCCGGGGACGCCGGAGAGAGCGGCACGCAGACGCGGCGGTAGCCATCTTCCCAAGACTAGCGGGGAGAGCAGAGAGAAAGGTGAGGCACAAAGGTCAAAGCCGTCTGAGACCGGTGGACGCAACACCAAGTATCCCTCCCAACTTCTTTCCTCCCACATTAATTTTCTTTCCTCCCTTCCTGCGGCCTCTCCCAGATTATCCTGTTCAGGACTTAGTTCTCAATGTTATTCTAACTGTAAAGTTGATTCTATATTGGAGACCCAGGGTATGCAAATATATCTCATGCATGTTCATTATGGCAATCCTGAAAACCTGACAAGTCAGGTATACCTGCAGGAGAGGTTTGGGAAACAGAATACTGCTTTGCAGTGGATGGCCAGTAACAAAAGGCAGAATACAAATTAAAAATTAGTATCATTATTGGCTTTTTATGGAGGTGCATAAAATAAAGTGGGATTTGAGACAGAAACCTGATTATTACCTCTTTCAAAAACATAATTATAGTTGCAAAAAAAAAAAAAAGGAAAGAGGTCATGAGCAGTAGGTAACTTACTATTTATATATGGCTAGCACACAGGCAGCATGGTAAACCAAATGCTTACACATACTGAGCTGGATGTCAGAAGGACACCTCCCTAATACAAACTCATCTCACTTAGCAGAAACTGTCCTGTTTGTTTGTTACTTATGCCAGTTCAGTCAGTATGGGTGGGGAGTGGCCTATTCAATCATTATGGTTGGAGAGTGGGGGGGGGGGGGGGGGGGAATGGGACCTTAGGCACCAACCAATTTTTATTTATTTTTTTTCTTTAAGGAGCTAGAGAAACTATTCATAATAATTTACCTACCGTTTTCCCCTAGAACATAAGATTGCCATACTGGGTCAGACTAAAAGTCCATAAAGCCCAGTATCCTGTTTCCAACAGTGGCCAATCTATGTCACAAATACCTGGTAGGATCCCAAAGGGTAGATAGATTCCATGCTGCTTATCCCAGGGATAAGCAGTGATCATTTACTCTTTCAGATAATAGGACTAGGACACTCCATTAAGTTTCAAGTAGAACATTTAAAACAAATCAGAGAAAATTTTTTTTACTCAAAGCATAATAAAGTTCTGGAATTTATTGCTGGAGGATGTGGTTAGAGCAATTAGTGTAGCTGGGTTTAAAAGTGGTTTAGATAAGTTCCTGGAGGAGAAGTCCATAAACTACTATTAATCAAATTGACTTAGAGAATAGCCATTGCTTTTACTGGCATTAGTAATATGGGATCTATTTAATGTTTGGGTTCTTGCCAGGTACTTGTAACTTGGTTTGGCCACTGTTAGAAACAGGATACTGGGCTTGATGGACCCTCAGTCTGACCCAGTATGGCAACTTCTTATCTTCCTATGATTTTTGCAACTCCACCTTAATGATGGTTTATGGACTTTTCCTCCAGGAACTTGTCCAAACCTCTTTTTTTAAACCCAGCTACATTAACAGCTTTCACCACATCCTCTGGTAACAAATTCCAGAGCGGAATTATGTATTGAATAAAAAAATATTTTCTCTTATTAGTTTTAAATGTACAACTTAGTAACTTCATTGTGTGTCCCCTAGTCTTTGTAATTTTTTGAAAGAGTAAACCATCGATTGACGTTTACTCATTCTACTCCACTCATTATTTTACAGACCTCTATCATATCTCTTCTTAGTCACCTCTTTCCAAGCTGAAGAGCCCTAGCCTCTTTAGTCTTTCCTCACAGGGGAATCGTTTCATCCCCTTTATCATTTTGGTCACCCGGGGGCAGACATGGCATCCATGCCAGAGCCACAATAGGAGCAGATGAAGAACTAGGGCAGGTGGTTGTGCAGGGGGCTGGAGATCTCTCACTATGTAGGAGGTGACACTGGGCCTGGCAGTTGTGACTGTTTCATGCCACTATCACATTGCTTGGTTTTCCTGAGGAGGAAGTGATCAGGAGGTAGCATTTGAACTCATAGGTCATCAGGGCATTATATGAGGAGCTAAAAGATGAACTGGACACACAGCCAGCTCCCATGCCATTCCAGGCCTTGTTAAACTTGCACACACTACATTCCTGGCTTCTGGCTCCTTCCAAACAACTGTCAGCATTGTAAGGAGGCATGACCCAAACTAGTTTTTCTAGGTCCTTGCAACAGTGCTCCAAGCTTTGAATTTCCATGTTTGTGATCATATCAGCTTTCCCTCACAGAGGCATGAACTGTGAAGACTGATTTCTATGCTGTTGCGCAGTTCCCTAAAGTTTTGGGTGCCATAGACTGCATACAATGCTCTCATTCCATCTTGTGAGAGGGATAGAGTTGTACTGCAACTGCACGCTCTCACCCAGTTATAGTTTAAATGGTGCCCACTGTCTGGGTGGAGGAGTAGCCTAATGGTTAGAAAACAGGCTGTGAACCGGGGAAACCAGGGTTTAAATTTCACTGCTGCTCCTTGTGATATTGAGCAAGTCATGTTACCCTCCATTGCTTCAGATAAAAACTTAGGGCCTCATTTACACAGAATAGGAGAAAAGGACCTTAGTAAATCAGGCCCTTAGATTGTAAGTCCTCTGGGGATAGGGAAATATATATTTATATTCCACATATATTTATATGTGGAATATAAATTAAAAAAAAAATAAAAGGATGCTGCCTTATAGTTTGTAAATATTTTCCCATGCACTTTGTTATTAGGCTTTCTCATGGACGGATAGCCTCTGTGGGCTAGTACATCTGAGGCAAAGGGAAATGGGGGTGAGAGGAGTCATACAAGGCACTTTAGAGGAGAATGAGTATGCAACTCTGTTACCTTAGCATCCCTTTAAGGCAACGACCTTCTCTTTCATTAAAGGCCTCCTATAGTTTATCAACATGTGTATACTGTGAAGGCAACTGCCTGTTTTTAATGTGGGGCCAGAAGCACATAACAGCATATTTAGCAAAATTAGCTGTCCTACTAGAGAACAAATTGCTATCCACATGTTGGGTCTGTAGCCAGTATGTGACAGGCAAACATCTAGCATTTGTCTGTTGTTCCAGGCAGGGCTGTCAGGGTCTAGGTGCCACAATGCAGGGGTTGCACCTCTGGGGTATTCTTAATGCATATGGTGGCAGCATTTTAATAGTTCTGGGCCTTCCAGCAAAAGGGTTACAGTAAAGCATAATAAGGGCTGGGTGACTAAAGCAGAACCCTCTAATAACTTGCTGTATAGTATTGGGGTTGCAAAGAGGAAGAGGTTGTGCCTTACACATGCTGGCACCTTTGGGTGTGATGTCGACTAGTAGCTTATATGTAACAGTGATCCTCTTGTAGCCAAGTGTGTGGCACTATTCCATAAGGGTCTATAATTAGAATCTAGACAGTCTTCATACTTCATGATCTCTGTCTGAAATGTATGGAGGGCTTTTTTTTTTAATTGAATATGTGCATTCTCAGCATTCTTTGTTTTGTCTTTTTGTAGGAGTCTACAGGGCACTCTTGCAGTTGACATAGTGAAATGGCATGTAGTAGTAAATATCAGCCCCGTAGGTCAAAGTATCAGTTGTGCACTGTCAGAGAGTGATTTTGACCAAGATAGCTACTGGTTGCGGATATATGTGGTCTTAAGAATATAAGATTTGTCATACTGAGTCAGGCCAAAAGTTCATAAAGCCCAGTATCCAACAGTGGCCAATCTAGGGCACAAGTCCCTATCAGGACCCTAAAAGGTTGATAAATTCCATGCTGCTTATTAAGAACATAAGAAATTGCCATACTGGGTCAGACCAAGGGTCCATCAAGCCCAGCATCCTGTTTCCAACAGAGGCCAAACCAGGCCACAAGAACCTGGCAATTACCCAAACGATAAGAAGATCCCATGCTACTGATGCAATTAATAGCAGTGGCTATTCCCTAAGTAAACTTGATTAATAACAGTTAATGGACTTCTCCAAGAACTTATCCAAACCTTTTTTGAACCCAGCTACACTAACTGCACTAACCACATCCTCTGGCAACAAATTCCAGAGCTTAATTGTGCGTTGAGTGAAAAAGAATTTTCTCCGATTAGTCTTAAATGTGCTACTTGCTAACTTCATGGAATGCCCCCTAGTCCTTCTATTATTTGAAAGTGTAAATAACCAATTCATATCTACTCATTCAAGACCTCTCATGATCTTAAAGACCTCTATCATATCCCCCCTCAGCCGTCTCTTCTCCAAGCTGAACAGCCCAAACCTCTTCAGTCTTTCCTCATAGGGGAGCTGTTCCATCCCCTTTATCATTTTGGTTGCCCTTCTCTTTACCTTCTCCATCGCAATTGTATCTTTTTTGAGATGCGGTGACCAGAATTGTACACAGAGTTCAAGGTGCGGTCTCACCATGCCTTAGTGGTGTGAAAACAGATACAATTTACCACCATTGGTCAATGAACAAAGGTTAGATTGCAAACATGTCATCTTATCCTTAAACACACAGGTGAACACAAAGAACAGACACATTAAGTGGAAGTGGCAACATAATTGAAGAGAGCCTAACCCTTATGACTAGGTAATGGAACTTGTCCCTGCCTCTGTATAGCAAAACACTATTTAAATCCTTTTATTAACTGTCCAGGGGTGTGGGGCAGGCAGCCAAGAGTGAAACACTTCAATGCAGTACATAGGTGTGAGGCTATGTAGGAAAATGTCTATGGGAAGTCAGTAATAAAAGGTAAGAGCCAACAAAGTGGCCATTGTAAGAGACTGGAGACAAGACTGGAGACCAATTAGATGAAATCATTGTACAGCAGGCAACCTTCAATCACCCTGGCACAGGGACTCTTCAGTTAGGGCAGGCCCAGCTGCAAGGATGACATAGGAAAGGAAACCTTGATGAAGGGCAAATCCCCTGTTCTCCTGTTCACTTCTTTCGTCCTCTAGGCTTCTTGCTTGAGGCATCTTCTGCCCCAACCAGATAGCCTGGGAATACAGTTGGGTGTGGTTGATGTTGATACTGGACTTGGGGGGTGTCACTTGCTGGAAGGCTTGCACAGCTTGCAGGATGATGGTGTTCAAATTGTTGCTGGCAATGGTCGGGCTTGTATTTACATTTTTCACAGAGGCTGTTTGTGTATTGAGTCTCTTCAAAAGTGTTAGTATTTGCTGCAGCTGGGCCTAACACATCAATTACATTTCCCACAAGGCTTCTTAGGTCTCTGTGGAGTGTGCTGCTTTGCAGATGTAGATCTTCTTGTGTGCTGGCCATGGTAACGTTTGGCAGCTATGGGGGTGCCTGTGGTTCCAGTTGAGTTGGTGGTATTGTGGGCAGTAACTCTTTGACAACAAAGTGGATGCTAATGCAACTGACCGATCCGCTCCTTCTGCAACCTGGCTGTCATCCTGCACATGCGGTGGTGGCATCTGGCAGTGTTGGCATGCCCTCCTCCCATGTAAGATCTGGTATCAGCTTCACAGATGGTAGAGCTGCCAGGTTCTGACCTTCACTCTTCTTCCTGCCTCTTTGGCTGTGGCTTTGGCTGGGCCCTTCCTTCTTGCTATGGGTGAACCTTCTGCCCTACTGTCTCCTGTGTGTGCTGAGTCCTGCAAAAGGAAAGGAGGCAGGAGAGCTTATGAATGAACTGGACCACAATTTAAACTTGATGCATAAATATAAGATTCACTTTTCTAATCTGAAAGGTTAATAGCTTATTACTTGCTGTCAATCTTCTTGTACCCTCCCTTCATAGCTCCCTCCTCCAAGGCTTATCTGCCACCTCTTTGTCTGCTGTGCACAGATCCAGCACCACCCCCTTGAAGACATCTGGCCCCCATTTGTGTCTCAGGCTGTTCCATAGATGTCATGGTAATTTGGCAAGGTGCATGTCCTCCAGTCTCCCTCTGGTACTTGGCTATCTTTGATTTTTTTTTGTTTTTAAGGCTAGCCTTGAGATTATGAAAGTGGTGGGCCACCTGCTCATTGGCAGTCCCATCATCAATCCTGTTCCAGATTATGGTCATCGAGCTCATGAAGGTTTTGGCTGCCTGTTGCCTGAAGCACTGGTCACAGTGTGCAATTACTCCCTCTTTATGCAATTACTCTCTTCCATGGAGAACGTGCGGGCATGTAGCTACTGCTTGCCCTTGGTATCTCTGCCTCCTGACTGGGTTGTCATTTCTGTGTGGAGGGATCTGTTCACTCCATTTCTGTTTCCAAAACACTCCCATCTCAATGTCCTTCCTCCCCCGCCCCCTTCTCTGCTGTCTGCCATTTTCCTACCTTTTCTTCTCACTCTCATGCCTTTCCCTTGCCACCTCCTTCCTCCCACTACCAATCCCACACTCTACCTCTGTCCTGCAGCTCCCCACTACCTCTGGCTCTGATAGCACTCTGGCGCTCTTCCTTCTCCCTGGTCTGCTCCAAGCCTACCCTCCTCTCTATCCTCTCTCAATCCAATAACATGCCTCCCATGCCCACTCACTCCCCTTCCTTTCACCATCCTTCCTCTTGCACACACACATAAGCAAAGCAGCCCTTTTAAACTCTAAACAAAAAGGACAGACAAAACGGAGTGCGCGCGCGCGCGCACACACACACACACACACTCTTCTTTCACTCACAGATAAAGACTATACACAATAGAAAAGGTAAGGACACTGCAAAACCATAAGACTCAGGTAATCAAAATTTAGAACCTCCTCTGTCACACATCTCATTCCTCTCTCCTCCAGCCCCTAACCAACTTTCAAAGGAAAAGGAAATTGGCTTTGCGCAATATTTTCATAACCACACCTCTGAGTTTTTCTAAATATTGCGGAACACGTTATTACCACCTGATTTTAATAGTAAGTGTCACATGTTAATAGCTTTTATATACTATGGCTAATTGAATGAGCCCCTAACTTAGCTATTTTTTAAGTTCATTCAAAAATATAAGTAAGCTCCCTGTTCTGTATTTCTTAAGAACACAAACATTTTTCTTTATGTATAAGAAAAATATATAGCTAGAGGACCAGTTCCAGAAGAGTCCAGGAAAAGCCAGATTGGGTGTGGCTCACTAACAGCTCGATACAGTAACATTCATTTGAAGATTTCTCGTCTGTAACAAGCTCGCTGCGCACAATTCGGACGCGTAAGGCAAACCAGCGATACAGTCTCCAGTTTCACGCGTCCGTAGCGCTTCTTAAAACAGACGCGTAACCCTTCCCCACCCGGCATGTAAATGAACGAATTAGCTGTATAATGAAGGAATTAGCTATTCCCCTCCGATACCGTAACGCGCGCTCAGGTTATCTCATTAGTAACGCACTGTTTTGCCGCGGCCGTAACGTCTTAGTTTACCGCCTCCCCCTAGTAGGAGTTAGGACTGTGAGTCTAGTAACAAATCCATCGACACCGCTTAAGACACTCAAAAACAATAAAACACAATAAAAAAAAAAAGCGATACAGAGATGATCGAGAAAATGTAATGATGTGGGACACACAAAACCTGTCAGAAAAAAAAATAAAAATTTTTAAATACCTGTCGGAGGGCCGCGTGGGTCCAGGCGGCGGCGGGAGCCGGGTGGTCGCGTGTTAAATCTAGGCCGCGGGCGGGTGGGCGCCTGTTCCAAGCGGCAGAGGCGGCGGGGGGACACGCGTTAGTTCGAGACGGTCGGTGGGCGGCGGGTGGTCGCGTGTTAAATCTAGGCCCCCGGACCCGCCCCCGAAACGCTCCCGACACGCCCCCGAAACGCCGCACTGACTGGGCCCGCCCCCGACACGCCCCCGATATGCCCCCCTCAGAAAACCCCAGGACTTACGCGAGTCCCGGGGCTCTGCGCGCGCCGGTAGGCCTATGTAAAATAGGCTCACCGGTGCGCAGGGCCCTGCTCGCCTAAATCCGCCCGGATTTGGGCGGATTTAGGCGAGCAGGGCTCTTAAAATCCGCCCCTTTTCAGATACATCAGTGAAAAGAGAAAAGTTCAAAGTGGTATAGTGAAATTGAAAGGTGGAAAGGATCAATGTGTGGAGAGAGACGAAGAAATGGCAGAAATATTAAATGAATACTTCAGTTCTGTGTTCACTAAAGAGGACCCTGGAGAAGGACCGTCACTAGTTAACAAGAAACTGGAGGGGAGTGGAGTAGATGTAACTCCATTTACAGTAGAAAATATATGGGAAGAGCTGGTGAAACTGAAAGTGGACAAAGCCATGGGTCCTGATGAAGTTCATCCCAGAATACTGAGGGAGCTCAGAGATGTGCTGGCGGGTCCGCTGTGTGACCTGTTCAATAGATCCCTAGAAACGGGAGTGGTGCCGAGTGATTGGCGAAGAGTGGTGGTAGTCCCGCTTCACAAGAGTGGGAACAGAGAAGAGGCTGGTAACTACAGACCGGTTAGCCTCACTTCGGTGGTGGGAAAAGTAATGGAGTCACTGTTGAAAGAGAGAATAGTGAACTATCTACAGTCAGGAGAATTGCTGGACCAGAGGCAGCATGGATTCACCATTGGAAGATCCTGTCAGACAAATCTGATTGACTTTTTTGACTGGGTAACCAAGGAATTGGATCAAGGAAGAGCACTCGATGTCATCTACTTGGATTTCAGCAAAGCTTTTGACACGGTCCCGCACAGGAGACTGGTGAATAAAACGAGAAGCTTAGGAGTGAGTGCCGAGGTGGTGGCCTGGATTGCAAACTGGTTGACGGACAGAAGACAATGTGTGATGGTAAATGGAACTCTCTCTGAAGAGAGAGCGGTTTTAAGCGGTGTACCGCAAGGATCGGTGTTGGGACTGGTCCTTTTCAATATCTTTATGAGCGACATTGCGGAAGGGATAGAAGGTAAGGTTTGTCTTTTTGCGGATGACACAAAGATCTGCAACAGAGTGGATACGCCGGAAGGAGTGGAGAGAATGAGACGGGATTTAAGGAAGCTGGAAGAGTGGTCGAAGATATGGCAGCTGAGATTCAATGCCAAGAAGTGCAGAGTCATGCATATGGGGAGTGGAAATCCGAATGAACTGTATTCGATGGGGGGAGAAAGGCTGATAGGCACGGAGCAGGAGAGAGACCTTGGGGTGGTGGTATCTAATGATCTGAAGTCGGCGAAACAATGTGACAAGGTGATAGCTAAAGCCAGAAGAATGCTGGGCTGCATAGAGAGAGGAATATCGAGTAAGAAAAGGGAAGTGATTATCCCCTTGTACAGGTCCTTGGTGAGGCCTCACCTGGATTACTGTGTTCAGTTCTGGAGACCGTATCTCCAAAGAGACAGAGACAAGATGGAGGCGGTCCAGAGAAGGGCGACCAAAAAGGTGGAAGGTCTTCATCGAATGACTTATGAGGAGAGATTGAAGAATTTAAATATGTACATCCTGGAGGAAAGGAGGAGCAGAGGTGATATGATACAGACTTTCAGATACTTGAAAGGTTTTAATGATCCAAAGACAACGACAAACCTTTTCCGTAGGAAAAAAATCAGCAGAACCAGGGATCACAATTTGAAACTCCAGGGAGGAAGACTCAGAACCAATGTCAGGAAGTATTTGTTCACGGAGAGGGTGGTGGATGCCTGGAAAGCCCTTCCGGAGGAAGTGGTGAAGACCAGAACTGTGAAAGACATCAAAGGGGTGTGGGATAAACACTGTGGATCCATAAAGTCAAGAGGATGTCAATGAAGAGTGAGTGGCTCGCCAGAATGACGGCTACTGCCTGGAGATAATACCCTTATTCAATAAACATACACACGGTTACTGCGACCCCAACATCGCTCTAAGCTTCAACGGCAAGAGGAAATGTGGAAAAAAGGATTTGCACTCACAAAGCGGGGAGTAGCTGGCTTGTTACGGCGGTTACTACCCCAAACCAAATAAGCCTGATACTTCACTTTCAATGCATATCCAGCATAGCTCTCTGCTTCAACGGCAGGGGAGAAGAAAAACTGATACTTCACGCATATCCAGCGTAGCGCTCTGCTTCAACGGCAGGGGAGAAGAAAAACTGATACTTCACGCATATCCAGCGTAGCTCTCTGCTTCAACGGCAGGGGAGAAGAAAAACAACCAATAAGGGCTGAATAACATAGTCTGGGTAAAACAAATAAGCATGGGTGTAGCTTGCTTATTGCGGCAGTTACTACCCCTAACTAATCAAGCTTGATATTTCACTTGGATGCAGCTCCATCACTGCTCTCTACATTTATGGTGGGGGTGGAAGGGAAATAGAACCAAAGGTTACTAAGAGCCAAGAGAAACAGATAAGTATGAGAAAAAAGAAGTGTGAAGCTTGCTGGGCAGATTGGATGGGCCGATTGGTCGTCTTCTGCCGTCATTTCTATGTTTCTATAAGACCCTTGTATTTATTCATGAGCACTATGTATGCACAATTCATATTTACAAAAACTTCATTCACATAATCTCTTCTCTCTCATGTGCCCTCTGTTTTTATCTGTCACCTCCCACTTTACATAGCACGGCCAGGCAACACACACATCCTCTCTGACATTGAAGACTGAAAGAAAATTGTGTTCAGGACTAAACTTCAGCCATTGTGTCACACAGGGGGAGTCACAGTAGTATCAGCTGTTTTTCTGCCCTAAGAACCCAATTTACTAATCATTTTTCCCATAGACACAGAATGGAAGAAGAACCTTAGTAAATGTCCTTCTAAGTTTGGATGTGCTGCCTTTGCAGTTCTTGAGCCCTGATGGACAGGAGCTGCAACTTTGTGGCATTTGTATGTTCTATGGCCTGAGGCACAGGCTCATCCCCTTTTCTGTAATCTGTTAATATCTTTCAGGCACATAGATGAATTTTGAATCATCATCCAAGAAATCCTTGCCTGTAATTAAGCAGTGTATTCTTAGTCTTGATCTTGGTTTAATATATTTAATTTAAACTTAGCTACTGAAGTATAAACACAGACAAGGCAGCTCTCCAGTTTGACACTAAACTTCCTACAATAAATGTCTAATCTTTTTTTTTTGTTTGTTTTCCCTCTAGTTATCTGATGCCTTATCTGGAAATACTCAAAATTCAAATCAACAGCAACAAAACCAAGGCTGGCCATCTGCTCCTTGGGGATTCCAGAACCCTGCTGCTGGACAATATGGACCTGGAGCTCCTGCACCACATCCTGGGGCTTGGCCAACACCAGGTCAACCGGGATCATTTCCTTGGCCAACACCAGGTCAACCTGGATCATTTCCTGGGCCAACACCAGGTCAACCTGGATCATTTCCTGGGCCAACACCAGGTCAGCCCGGTTTTCCCCAACCTTCTAATCCATTTGGTGCACCAGTGGGACCTCAGTCTGGAGCCTCTTCTATTCCACTGGTGAGATTTTAACAAAACCTTTTTAGAGTCGTGCACAGTTGGTAGTTAACAGTGTTTCATTAGAAATGAATGCAAGTACTGTGCCATAAGAATTGTTTTGCACCATACTGCAGTTTGTGGAAAGGGTTAATACATTCTCAGGTGAGATAAGGTCTTCTATCTCACTGAAGAGATCTTTAGAAAAGACTGCACATACTGAAAATTCACACAGATGTGCAAGTAGTTATTTAAATAACTCATAGAAAATGCAGCTTTGATAAGGCAGTATCAGTAGCTTTTAGACTAGGAATCCTAAGAAGCCTTTCAAGTGTGTCACACACAATGGCATTGAAAAGGCTTCACTAGGACTGTCATGAGTGAAAATAAAGGAAGAGCTATGACTGCAGATATTTTGTAAAATTTGCCACAAATTATGAAGCATGATACAGATTAAGCCTGTTGAAACAGATATTGGTGCAGCTGTAAAAATATTTCCAATAGAGAAATTAATACTTACATAATTTCCTTTCCTTTAGTGAAGGGTATGTCAATCCCAACAAGTGGATTATGCAACTCTGCCAGCAGATGGAAACTGAGCAAAAGCTGGCGTCACGGCTACATAGTCCAGCCCTGATAGCCTGCCAGTATTCTCTGGAAAAGCCAAACTGCAGACAAACCTGATTAAAGTTGAACATTATTAGCAACAGACAATCATTCGTGTTTCTCAACCAACCGGAACACTGAGCTCAGCCAAAAGAAGGAACATATATAGCAAACTAGGGGCTAAAGAAGCCACTTACCATTTATCAACAAAGAGCAGGAATTATACTCTACATTGTTCACCCTAAGAAGGCTAACCACAAAATCCAAATCCAGCAGCTGAGGGTGGGTCTGGGATTGACCTACCCTTCACGAAAGGAAAGGAATTTATCAGATAAGTAGTAACTTCTCTTTCCTTAGCGATCGGGTAGATCAGTCCCAACAAGTGGGATGTACAAAAGCTAATCCCAAAATGCGTGGGAGGTTGCCAGCAGCCCAATCAAAACTGCCCGCGCAAAAGAGGCGTCTTCCCTAGCCCTAACATCCAAACGGTAATGCTTGGAGAAGGTGTACAAAGATGACCATGTTGATGCTTGGCAAATTTCAGCATGCAAAAACAAATGAAGCTCTGCCCACAATACTGCCTGAGTCCTCGTGGAATGCAATCTAATCTGCTTCGGTAAGGCATCCTCAGCAGCCACACAGGCTGCCGTAATGTCTCCTTAACCCAGTGGGCAATCATTGCCTGTGTTGCTGGTGCTCCCTGCTTACCTCCATCATGGAGCACAAACAGATGATCAGACTTCTGAACAGTCTTAGTCATCTCCAAGTTGCGCAGTAAATGACGCTTGATGACCAAGGAATACAAAAAGCGGTACTCTGCTTCATCTAAGTCCTCCCTGTCCAAGGCAGGCAGAGAAATGTACTGATTCAAATGAAAGTCCGAAATCACTTTTTGCAAAAAGGAAGGCACAATCCAAAACTGAACCACACTCGGAATCATATGAAGAAAAGGCTCACGACAGGAAAAAGCCTGCAGCTTAGAGACCCAACGAGCTGAACAGATTACTTCCAGAAAAACTGTCTTCAGAGTAAGCAGCCACAAGGAAAAGGTATGCAGCGGTCAAAAGTTGGACCTACCAAGAACTTGAGGACCAAGTTAAGATCCCACAAAGGCACCGAAGCCACAACAGGGGGAGAAGATTTTTAATTCCCCGTAAGAAATGGGACACATCCAGATGGGAAGACAAAGGCCCTCCATTGACTCTTCCCCTGTAACAAGCCAGTGCCACAACTTGAACCTTCAAGGTATTAAGGGCCAAAACCCTTAAACAAGCCATCCTATAATAATTCCTAAATCAAAGGAACATCCACCTTGAGCAGTTGAGTATCTCATTCAGAATACCAGGTCTTAAAGACCCTCTAAACTCTAATGTAAGCTAGAGAAGTAGAATATTTCCAGACCCAAAGAAGAGTGGAAATTACAGAAGGCGAATTAACTGTACTTCAACAGCCGAGCCCTTTCAATGGCCAAACTGTAAGACAGAACTGACCTGGATCCTCATGCAGAATGGGCCCCTGATGTAACAAATCCATTTGAGATGGTAGCCGGAGGGGACTGCCCACCAAAAGTCTCTGGAGATCAGCAACCAACGGCCTTCGAACCCAATCCAGAGCCATTAAAAGGACGGTGTTGGTTTGACTTGCAATCTTCTGTACCAGCCTGCCTATCAAAGGCCAAGGTGAGAACGCATACATCAGGGCGCCATGTGGCCACTCTTGAACGACAGCGTCTATACCCATCGCTTTTGAGTCCCGCCTGTGACTGAAGAAGTGTGGAACTTTCGCATTGTTGAAATTCGCCAACAGGTCTAGATCTGGTAGACCCCAGCAGTCCTCCAAGAGCTGAAAGTCCTCGTCCACCAGCTCCCATTCTTCTGGGTCCAAGATTCTCCTGCTGAAGAAATCAGCTCTAATATTGTCCTTTCCGGAAATGTGAGAGGCGGATATGCTTAAGAGATGCTACTCTGCCCATATCATGAGTGCATCTATCTCTTCCGACATCTGTCAATTCTTGGTTCCACCCTGATGCGTAATGTAAGCCACTGTTGTTGCATTGACAGATATTATCCGGATCGTCCAAGCCTCTAGCTGCTTGGCAAACCACAGGCAATCCAATCAAAATGCTCGTGCATCCAGTCTGTTGATTTCCACTACCGATCCACTGCATTCCAACACCCTTGCACCACCAACACCTGACAGTGATTCCCCCAGCCCTGGATGCTCACATCTGTCGTGAGTACCAACCAATCAGGCATCATCAGGGAAATTCCCTTCTTGAGATGGTCCGCTTGTAACCACCAGTTCAACTGGGATTTCACCTCTAATGGAAGGAGCAGACTCACCATATAACTCTGTGACTGTGGACTCCATTGGGAGAGCAAGGCATGCTGAAGAGTGCACAATGTGCCCTTGCCCAGGGAACCACTTCTGATGTGTCAGCTATCAACCCCAGGACCTGTAGATAAGACCACATGATCAAATGAACAGAATTCCGCAGGGATCGGACTTGTAGCATCAACGAGTGGCTCCGAGACTTCGGCAGAAACGCTCTGCCCTGCCTTGTATCAAATCGGACCCCAAGATACTCCAGGGTCTGAGATAGCTGCAAATTGCTCTTGCCAGATTCACCACCCAGCCTAGTTCTTGTAGCAAGGAAGCCACCCTACAGGAAACGCAAAGACTCTCTTCCAGTGTCTTGACTCAAATCAACCAGTCGTCCAGAAAGGGGTGAACTAGAATGCCCTGTTTGTGAAGGGCCACCGCTACCACTACCATGACCTTGGAAAATGCTCTGGGTGCTGTGGCTAGTTCAAAAGGCAATCCCTGAAACTGGTAATGATCCAGAATGACAAATCAGAGGAACTGCTGAGGTTTCTGCTGGATGGGAATATGCAGATACGCCTCCATCAGATCCAGATATGTAAGGTACTCTCTTGCTTGAACTACCATTGTGTTAGCGCTCTCCTCCTCCAGGGGGAAGGAGTAGCAATCTGTTAGTGCTCTCCTACTCCAGGGGGGAGGAATCAGCAATCTGCTGTCACTCACCCCGTCAGGAGGACGGAGTAGCCACTGTTCTGCTTTTCTCTTGATAGGAGGAGGAGTAGCAATCTGTCATGATCTGCTCCTCCAGAAGGGAGGAGTTAGCTATCTGTAGTGCTGACCTCACCAAGAGGGCAGAGTTAGTAATCTGTAGCGAACTACTGTTAGATGTTCCTGTAAGAAAGGAAGTTTGCAAGCTGTTATGGACCAACTCCCTAGGGAAGAGGAGTGGGCAATCTGTTCTATGATATTCTTCTGAGAAGAGGAGCTAACAATAGGATATTGTACTTCGCTACTGAGATAGCAATCAATCATGCCTCTGCTACAGAGTAGTAATCTGTATATATAGGCTGTTGGCAAGTCCCAAAGAAAGAGAAGGTAGTTGTCCATATAATACTTCCGTGAGCGGTGTTAGTGGTCTGTAGTGGTTGGCTCCCACAGAGTGATAGTAGTGTAAAGAATGACCACTAGGATGAAATGGTGAATCCCTGAGCCGATGGCAGATGACAGCGCCCCCAGGAGGAGATCCTGAGAGGAACCATTGTCTAGGCTAGAATATGAAGTAAACACAATAGTTTTTTAATAAGCTGGAAGCTGGACCACCGGAGGTGGCAGTAGAGAGTCGAGGTGTCTGGTAGGGCTGAAGTCCTTCTGATACTGGAATGTAATCTCTGGGTCGCTGAGCTGTAGAGAGAGACTAGAAGAAGTGAGTAGACAGGGTATACTGGATACAAGATGGTACACTCACAATGGTAGATGTCTGCAATGGTCTCTATGCCACAGAGAGTCTTCAGTATATTCAGGAACAGGAGCCGTAGGTGAGCACTGGTTCCTCTACACAGTCTGTAATAAGAACTCACAATAGCTGTATATGAAATGGCTTCTAGTGTAGGAGAGTCTGTAAAGGATTCTAGGAACATGGGCCCTCGTGGAGAGAGTACCGGTTCCTATCTGCAATCTTGCCAATCTAACTCTCAATCTCCGTACCTGCGATAACGTCTTGGACGGAAGGGAGTCTTCAGAGCTATAGGAATGTAGGCCCTCGTGGAGCGAGTACTGATTCCTATGTAAAATAGAACTCACTGTGTTCACGTCCGCGATCGCTTCCAGGCAATGAGGAGTCTTCTGAGTATTCCGGCAATCTGAAATCAAAAAAGAGAGCGGAGCCCCCATGGAGCGGGTACTCCTGGTAAGTTTGAAAAGGCCGAGCAGTGGGGACGGGTTCCCCGGGCTGACTCGGATCGTTGTTGCAAGTATCGTGGACTGCCAAAGCAAGTCCAGTTGGAGTTACTTGCTAACTCATTAGAGATTAGCAAACAAAGAACTTTTAAAGTGGAAATTGATGACATCATTACGAGGGGACGCCCCCAAGGTTCATGCCCTTGCTGGTACAAGTCTGGAGAGCACGCGCGCCCTTACTTCATCAGGAACATGGCAGATCCGTAGCATCAAGCCAGCCCGGTTACACCGGGACCAAGAGGCAGAGAGAAGCCGCGGCTGCAACTGTCCATCAGAGCCGAAGGGAGTCGCCCCCAAGGTAAGAGGGTGGAGTGAGGGGCGAGAAGAGGCACGAATGCAACACATTGTGACAGAGCGCACCATTTCTGTCCTGAAATGCATGACTTGTAGATGTTGGTTGACACCCTTGAGATCCAGTATGGGCCGAAACAACCCTTCCTTCTTGGGTACAATGAAATAAATGGAATATCTGCTTGTATTTCACTGCGATCTGGGAACAGGGATCACCACTTTCAGAATCAACAGTCGTTGTAATGTCGCTTCCACTTCTACCCTCTTCTGAGGGGAGTTGCATGGAGAGACCATGAAGACATCTGGAGGAATGCAAAGAAATTCTAGAATATAGCTATTCTGAACCACTTCGAGAACCCATTGATCTGAAGTAATCTGGGCTCACTTGTGATAAAACTGGGATAGATAGGTTATTATCTCCCGCACCACCAGGTGAGCCCACAACCTTCATTGGGAAGATGAAGGGGCTGTGCCTCTGGAGCCCATATCCTTTTGAGGACTTTGGGGGTGAAAGGACTGATATCTGTGGAAGGGGCAGGATCTCTGGGAAGCACATCCCCTATAAGGCTGAAAACACTGGTAGTCTCAAGAGCGGCCACTTGCCCAAGAATTCCGGGAAACTGGCTTCTTATCATCCAGCAAATGTGAGCCCTGGGTCGCTCCCCATTTACTTGCCATTTTTTCCAATTCACTGCCAAACAAAAGCGAGCCTTTGAAAGGAAGCTTAGTCAGATTGGACTTTGAAATAGTATCTGTGGACCAGTTGAGCAGCCATAGCTGTCACCTGGCCGCAGTAACTGAAGCAGCATTTCTGGCAGCTGTGTGTACCAAGTCACAGCCCGCATCAGTCAAGAAGGTGGCCTCCGGTTCTACCATAGGTCCTAAATTGGACCCAACACCACCAGACTCTTGACAGAGCCGCAAGGTAGCCCGAGCTACCAAGGTGAAACAAGAAGCAGTTTGCAAGTATCATTGTTACCTCCTCAAAGGCTTGCTTCAGGAAAGCCTCAATCCTCCTATCTTGGACATCCTTCAGAGCCACTACTCCCTCTACCAGGATGATGGTATGTTTTGTGACAGAACCCACCAAGGCATCCATCTTAGGGAAACACAACTGCTTTCTGGCCTGCGGATCCAAGGGGTATAAACCCGCTAAGATGCATCCTCCATTAAAGGACACTTCTGGCGCATTCCATTCCAGATTAATCAGCTCCTGGATTGCATCCAAGAGGGGAAGAAATAAGAAGCCTTGCACAGGGTAACCAAAATAGGATCCTTCTTCTGCGTCCCCAAGGAATCAAGCTCAGCCACTCTGAGGGTCTTCAGAGTCTGAGATATCAGACCTGGCAACTCATTTCTCTGAAAGAAACATAGAAGAGTTCTTTATGGCTCCAAATTTGGGGGAATATCCCCTCCCACACCAGGAGAGCCCCCACCGTCATCATCGGTATCATCCTGATCCACCTGCATTCGAGCTCCATCAGACCGCCTTATGCTATGGTGCTTGACCGTGGAGACAGACGGAGGAGCACTCGGAGCACCTGGACCTACCTTAGTAGGAACTGCCCCTTCAGCAGATCGGCCCTGTAGAAATGTCTGCAATCCCTGGAAGAATTCCACCCAGGAAAAGGAGGCCACATCCATTTCAGGCCCTTTTCCACTGAGAAAATTGCTCATTTAATCCTACTCTGTTTCCTGTCTTGCAACCAGTTTGTAATTCACAAAAGGACATCGCCACCTATTCCATGGCATTTTACTTTTCTTAGAAGCCTCTCATGAGGAACTTTATCAAACGCCTTCTGAAAATCCAAATACTCTATAAGAACATAAGAAATTGCCATGCTGGGTCAGACCAAGGGTCCATCAAGCCCAGCATCCTGTTTCCAACAGAGGCCAAACCAGGCCACAAGAACCTGGCAATTACCCAAACACTAAAAAGATCCCATGCTACTGATGCAATTAATAGCAATGGCTACTCCCTAAGTAAACTTGATTAATAGCCATTAATGGACTTCTCCTCCAAGAACTTATTCAAACCTTTTTTGAACCCAGCTACACTAACTGCACTAACCACATCCTCTGGCAACAAATTCCAGAGCTTTATTGTGCATTGAATGAAAAAGAATTTTCTCCGATTAGTCTTAAATGTGCTACTTACTAACTTCATGAAATGCCCCCTAGTCCTTCTATTATTTGAAAGTGTAAATAACCGAGTCACATCTCCTCATTCAAGACCTTTCATGATCTTAAAGACCTCTATCATATCCCCCCTCAGCCGTCTCTTCTCCAAGCTGAACAGCCCTAACCTCTTCAGCCTTTCCTCATAGGGGAGCTGTTCCATCCTCTTTATCATTTTGGTTGCCCTTCTCTGTACCTTCTCCATTGCAACTATATCTTTTTTTAGATGCGGTGATCAGAATTGTACACAGTATTCAAGGTGCGGTCTCACCATGGAGCGATATAGAGGCATTATTACATTTTCCGTTTTATTAACCATTCCCTTCCTAATAATTCCTAACATTCTATTTGCTTTTTTGACTGCTGCAGCACGCTGAGCCGACAATTTTAAAGTATTATCCACTATGATGCCTAGATCTTTTTCCTGGGTGGTAGCTCCTAAAATGGAACCTAACATTGTGTAACTACAGCAAGGGTTATTTTTCCCTATATGCAATACCTTGCACTTGTCCACATTCAATTTCATCTGCCATTTGGATGCCCAATCTTGCAGTCTTGCAAGGTCTTCCTGTATATCTACCAGTTCGCCTATATCTACATGTTTATTAACCCCTTCAAAAAAGTGAAGCAGATTTGTGAGGCGAGACTTGCCTTGGGTAAAGCCATGCTGACTTTGTTCCGTTAAACCATATCTTTCTATATGTTCTGTGATTTTGATCTTTAGAACACTTTCCACTATTTTTCCTGGCACTGAAGTCAGGCTAACTGGTCTGTAGTTTCCTGGTTCGCACTCGGAGCCCTTTTCAAATATTGGGGTTACTTTAGCCACCCTCCAGTCTTCAACTACAATGGATGATTTTAATGAAAGTTTACAAATTTTAACTAATAGATCTGAAATTTCATTTTTGAGTTCCTTCAGAACCCTGGGGTGGATACCATCCGGTCCAGGTGATTTACTATTCTCCAGTTTGTCAATCAGGCCTATCACATCTTCTAGGTTCACCGTGATTTGGTTCAGTTCATCTGAATCATTACCCATGAAAACCTTCTCCGGAACGGGTATCTCCCCAACATCCTCTTCAGTAAACACTGAAGCAAAGTAAGCTATAGTAGATATTAACATAGGAAATAATACTTTTTTTTTGTGGGGTAAGGGGGATGGGACTTCCAGCTCACTAGGAACCAGTCTGTATTGGGCTATAATGCCATGAGTTTTCATTTGTAACAAGCTGAGAATTTTGTTCCTATTTATAATCCCCCTCCCACTCACCCTAGAGTCATTACAGGAACAGGCTTCAGCCAAGGGACACAAACTGCAACCGCCTCTGGCACTCATCTAATGTGGACCTTAAGCATGTGATGATGGGGTAGAGGGTCCCTGCTCTCAGAGGGTATGAATGCTGCTTCTGCAGCTCCAGCCCTACTGGGCCTGGGAAGCAGAAGCCTGGAGCAGGAATCTATGCTTAGTCCCCTGCATGGCACCTTACAGTAACAGCATTTGCCACTGGGCTGGGCCCCAGTAGGTTAAAATTAAAAAGCTGCATAGTTAAATTACCACTGCATATTTGTAATGTAATTTCATTCATAAATACCACTTTTTGTTCACAGACCATACCCTATGACCAAACTCTTTCAGCAGGAGTTACACCTCGCTTATTAATAACAGTTAAAGGTGAAGTGAAAACAAAGCCTAGCAGGTAAAGTAAATGATATACAGTATTTTTATGATTTACACAGTAGTATGAGAACTACAAGATTAGGTTTGCTTCATACAAGACTGAAAAAATGCCTTATCAAAGCCATCTACTTTTAGGAGGTAATATTTAGAAAACGTATCTATTTCTTAAAAAAATACAAGTCTTATGAGAGACACATTTTAAAAGTTTGAATTTTGCCAGCTGTATTGCTTGGCAAAGTTAGAATTTTCCAAACCTCAAAAGAAAACACTTACTTGCTCAAAAATCCCTGTGACTGGAGTTGAAGCATGATCTGTCCAGACGGCTCCTACTGCAAAAGGTCCCTTGACTTCTTTTGCAATTATAGAGGAGCGGTAATGGAGAAATTACTTACCTGATAATGTCGTTTTCCTTAGTGTAGACAGATGGACTCAGAACCAATGGGTATAGTGTACTCCTGATAGCAGTTGGAGACGGATCAGATTTCAATCTGACGTCAGCCCCTAGTACATTTACCCCTGCAGGAAGTGCAGCTCTTCAGTATTCTCCTCAAAAAAGCATTGTGGATATATGTGTGACTGACTAATTTGATTAACTTGAATAACGTCATAACTTGGTTAAACTTAATAACTTGATTAACTTGATTACTTGAACTGGTTGGAACGACTATAGCTGGAGACTGCTAGTGTACTCAACCGGAAAGCGTCGACACCCGGTAGGGTGGGTGCCCTAGGTGAATGAAAATATGGCTTACCCTTGAATTATTTGAAATTCTATGCGTAACGGCAGCCAAGGGTGGGATGCTGAGTCCAACAGTCTACACTAAGGAAAACGAAATTATCAGGTAAGTAATTTCTCCATTTCCTAGCGTGTAGCAGATGGACTCAGGACCAATGGGATGTATAAAAGCTACTCCCGAACCGGGTGGGAGGCTTCCCGTGACCCACTTAGTACTGCCCTTGCAAATGCCGTGTCCTCCCGAGCCTGAACATCCAGACGGTAGAATCTGGAGAAGGTGTGGATGGAGGACCATATCGCCGTCCTGCAGATCTCGGCGGGTGACAGCATTCTGGTTTCTGCCCAAGTTACTGCTTGAGCTCTGGTAGAATGGGCCTTGACCTGTAGAGGCGGAGGCTTGCCTGCTTCTACATAGGCCGCCTTGATGACTTCTTTGATCCAGCGGGCTATGGTTGCCCGCGAGGCCGCTTCACCTTGTGTCTTCCCGCTGTGAAGGACAAAAAGGTGGTCCGTTTTTTGTACGGGTTCCGACATTTCCAGGTATCTGGACAGGAGTCTGCCTATATTGAGGTGGCGTAGATGACGAGCTTCTTCCAAATTCTTCAAGTCATCCGGAGATGGTAGCGAGATGGTTTGGTTAAGATGGAAGTGTGATACCACCTTGGGAAGAAACGAAGGGACCGTGCGTAGCTGGATGGATCCCGGGGTGAGCCTGAGGAATGGCTCATGGCAGGACAGTGCTTGTAGTTCTGAGATGCGGCGGGCTGAGCAAACTGCCAGCAGAAAGGCTGTCTTTAAAGTTAACAGACGGAGGGACAGACCTTGGAGGGTTCTGAAGGAGGTTCCTGCTAGGAAATCCAGGACCAGGTTGAGATTCTACAGAGGTACCGGCCACTTTAGTGGTGGGCGGATGTGTTTGACTCCTTTCAGGAAACGTGACACGTCCGGGTGAGAAGCTATGCTGTCGCCCCCGCTCTTGGGGCCGTAGCATGACAATGCGGCCACCTGTACCTTGATAGAGTTGAGGGACAGCCCCTTCTGTAGCCCATTCTGTAAGAATTCCAGGATCACGGGAACTTTAGTTGAGCATGGCTTGATGTCGTGGTCTTCGCACCAGGCTTCAAAAACTCTCCAAATCCTTATGTACATTAGAGATGTTGAGAACTTGCGTGCTCGGAGCAGGGTGTCGATTACAGCCCCCGAGTATCCGCTCTTTCTCAGGCGAGCTCTCTCAATGGCCAGGCCATAAGAGAGAATTGAGCTGGATCCTCGTGGAGGATCGGTCCTTGTTGGAGCAGATCTCTGTGTAGAGGCAGTGGTAAGGGGTTCCCTGCCAGTAGTCTTCTCATGTCTGCATACCACAGTCTTCTTGGCCAGTCCGGGGCCACCAGAAGAACTAGTCCCCTGAACAGCTGTATCTTGTGAATGATTGCGCCCAGTAGGGGCCACGGTGGGAAAGCGTATAATAGGGTCTCCTGTGGCCAGGTCTGTACCAGGGCATCAATCCCCTGGGACTGAGGTTCCCGCCTGTGGCTGAAGTACCTGGGTACTTGGGCGTTGGACCGGTTTGCCAGAAGGTCCATGTCTGGTGTCCCCCACCAGTTCACTATCATTTGGAATGCTGCGGACGACAGCTTCCATTCTCCTGGGTCTAGACTTTCCCTGCTGAGGTAGTCTGCCGTGATGTTGTCTTTCCCGGTGATGTGGACAGTCGAGATCTCTTGGAGGTTTACTTCCACCCACGTCATTAGGGGGTCTATTTCCAGAGACACCGGTTGGCTTCTGGTTTCCCCCTGCCGGTTGATGTGTTTGTGTTTGACTCCTTTCAGGAAACGTGACACGTCCGGGTGAGAAGCTATGCTGTCGCCCCCGCTCTTGGGGCCTTAGCATGACAATGCGGCCACCTGTACCTTGATAGAGTTGAGGGACAGCCCCTTCTGTAGCCCATTCTGTAAGAATTCCAGGATATAGGCCACTTTTGTGGCGTTGTCTGACATTACTCTGACCGCTTTGTCTCGGAGTCTGTGGGCGAAGCGTAGGCAGGCTAATCTGACTGCCTGGGCTTCTAGGCGGTTGATGTTCCATTCCGACTCTTCTGCGTTCCACTTCCCTTGGGCGGTTAATTCCTCGCAGTGAGCTCCCCATCCTCATAAGCTGGCATCTGTGGTGAGCAGGGTCCAGGTTGGGGAGGATAGTCTTGTTCCCTGGCTCAGGTGGCTGGTCAGTAGCCACCACCGTAGCTGGGTCCGAACCTTGCCCGGGAGTGATAGACGTACGGCATAGTTCTGAGACATCGGATTCCATCATGATAGAAGTGAGCGCTGCAGGGGTCTCATGTGAGCTCGCGCCCATGGTACTACTTCCAGTGTGGATGCCATCAGCTGAGGTCTTGTAGGTAATCCCATGCTGTGGGGCGAGGTTCACTCAACAGGCTTTGTAACTGGTTCCACAGCTTTGATCTCCTTGTGGGAGTCAGGCTGACCTTGTCTTCTTTGATGTCAAATCGGATTCCTAGGTACTCTAGAGACTGTGAGGGCTGCAGACAACTTTTGTTTGTGTTGACCACCCATCCTAGGCTCTCCAGTAGAGTTTTGATTCTGTTGGTTGCTTGGTGGCTTTCCTCTGGGGATTTCGCCCTGATCAGCCAATCGTCTAAGTAAGGATGTACGAGGATTCCTTCCTTCCTCAATGTTGCCGCCGCCACCACCACCACTATGATTTTGGTGAACGTCCGGGATGCTGTGGCTAACCCGAAGAGTGGCGCCTGGAACTGGTATTGAAGGTCCAAGATTTTGAAGTGTAGATGGCGCTGGTGTTCCTGATGAATTGGGATGTGTAGGTAGGTCTCCGAAAGAGCCAGGGATGTGAGAAACTCTCCCGGTTGTATTGCCCTTATTACGGAGCGTAGGGTTTCCATGCGGAAGCGGGGAATCCTCATGTGGCGGTTAACCGACTTGAGGACAATAAAATTAATGGAATAATGCCCAGTATTTATTTCTTGTGGAGGCACTGGGGTTATGGCCTCGAGGGCCAGTAGTCTGAAACATAGAAACATAGAAACGACGGCAGAAGAAGACCAATCGGTCCATCCAGTCTGCCCAGCAAGCTTCACACTTCTTTTTTCTCATACTTATCTGTTTCTCTTGGCTCTTAGTAACCTTAGGTTCTATTTCCCTTTCACCCCCACTATTAATGTAGAGAGCAGTGATGGAGCTGCTTCCAAGTGAAATATTAAGTTTGATTAGTTGGGTAAGCGGCAGCATAGCTCTCTGCCGCTGAAGCAGAGAGCAATGCTGGATATGCGTGAAGTATTAGTTTTTCTTCTCCCCTGCCGTTGAAGCAGGGAGCTATGCTGGATATGCATTGAAAGTGAAGTATGCCTTGAAAGTCACATTAACTATCATCAAATATTGAAAAGCCTATTAATTGGTAATTGAATAAGCTTAATAATTGATAATACCTATAGCCCATGAACCCAACCCTGTTTTATTTTTATGTTTGTTTTTTTTCTTTTTTTAATTGGGAGATGGCAGCCCTCCATCCTTCCGTTCCGTGAAGGTTAGTGTAGCTTCCACTGCTACCCTCTTGGCGAGGTCATGGCAGGGGGGACTCCACAAACTTGTCCGGAGGGGTTCGTAGAAAATCCAGATAGTACCCCTCCCGAATGATGGCTAGGACCCACTTGTCCGAAGTTATCTCGACCCATCTGTGGTAGAATAGGGCTAGTCTGCTCCCTATGGCTTCTTCCCCTGCATGGGTCGGTTGAATCTCATTGTGGGGTATGGCTGGGGCCTGTACACGAGCTGGTTCCCCTCTTGTTGTGCTTGGTCCGAAAGGACTGGTTCCTGCCCGTAGGGCGGGGCACTTGATAGTTGTTTCTGTATGGATTGAAGTGCTGCGAACTTCTGCCCCTGGAGGGCCGGGGGAAGGGTCGCTGGTTCCTCCTCGTCCTGTCCTCCGGTAGGCGCGGCAATGGGGACTCACCCCATTTGTTGGCTAGTTTCTCTAGCTCGCTGCCGAACAGGAGGGATCCTTTGAAGGGCATCCTTGTGAGGCGAGTTTTGGAAGATGCGTCGGCTGACCAGCTTCGGAGCCAGAGTTGCCTCCTGGCAGCCACCACAGATGACACTCCTCTGGCCGCCGTGCGCACCAGATCGTAAGCAGCGTCCGCAAGGAATGACACTGCTGGTTCAATGACTTCTCCAGGGGTGTTGCTCCTGGTCTGAGATAAGCAGGCACATGTCACTACGGTGCAGCAGGCCACTGTTTATAGAGACATAGCGGCTACATCAAAAGACTGTTTAAGGATGGATTCCAGATGCCGGTCATGTGCATCTTGGAGCGCTGCTCCTCCCTCCACTGGGATAGTAATGCGCTTTGAGACCGCGCAGACCATGACATCAACTCTTGGGCATGTGAGAAGATCTTTGGCCGCCGGGTCCAGGGGGAACATGGCTGCCATAGCTCATCCCCCTTTGAATGTGGACTTTGGAGCACTCCATTCCAGGTCAATTAGCTGCTGGATGGCTTGTAACAGTGGGAAATGGCGGGAGGTCTGGCGGAGGCCCTCGAGTAGGAGATTTGGCTTGGGCCCCCCCGAAGCATCTGGGCCCGGAATAATGAGCTCCCTCAGGCTGTGGGTGACCAGATCAGGGAGCTCGTCCTTGGTGAAGAAGCGTCTCATGATTCGGTGAGGCTCTGTCCCTGAGGGGAGTTCCCCCTCTTCTAGGGGCTCTGCTTCCTCTTCAGAGTTGTCCGTGTCCCCATAGGTGGGGCTCCTGGGTGATGGAAACATTTGTCTAGACCTCAAGGGGCCCGGGGCATAAAGGTCCTCTGGCGGAGGATGTGGCTGGTCAGCCAGGGGTTCCGTTTGCATGTGAACAAAGGTGTGTAGCCCTTTGAAGAACTCCACCCATGAGATAGACGCTGGATCCAAGCTGAGGGGTGTTGGATCCCTGGGGATCTCCGTTTGTGGGGGTGTCCCACTGGAATTTGCCAGATCCGGGGTACCCACTGAGGAGCTATTACTTGGCCCTGAGTGGGACTGGCCCTCGGCTGGATCTCCCAGGGCCTCCTTGCACTGAGCGCACAGGGCGTTGGCCTCCTCACTTTGTGCGGCTCTGTTCTGGCATGCTGTGCAGAGACCTTGAGCCTTTATCTCTGTTTCTGGTGGTGCCATGGTTGTCGGCGCGTAAACCCTTATGCGCTCCGGCACGTCTAGATGTGCGTGTGGGTTGTGCGCGCAGTTGTGTGCCCAAGTCGTAGTTATGCGCTTAGCCCGGTAGGCGCGCGTATATCTTGTGCGCGCAACTTATGTGCACAAGCAATATGTGCATGTAAGTTTATGCGCACATGTAATTTGTGTGTCTAAGTAAACTTGTGCGCCCGGCTCAAGCTATGAGCGGAGTGGCGAATAGAGCCAAGATAGCGACGGCAACCACGCAGCAATATGGCGACTACCTCGGAGGGTCTCCACGTGGGTAGACCCTTGGATCTAACCAGGGCCTGGCCCTGCTAGGGCGGATCAACCCGGCAGCACTGGTCCCAGCCGGCGACGTGTGCGATTCCTCGAACCTCGGAGACCGGAGTCGACGCTGAAGATTTCTACCTTACCTTGTCTTCGGCGCTTCCCGGTTTCGTTCCGGGCGGTCTGCGGCTGCGGGGGGAGAGGGCAAATACCTTCACCGCCGCGCTCGAGGGGGCACCCGCTGCCTCTCAGCCGTGCCCGGGATCGGGGGCTAGGTCCTCGCTGCGATTTGGCCGCCGGACCGAGGCTCACCTCCGACGGACCACGGAAATCACCTCGCGAAATCTCAACTGGGGGAGGGACCCGAGGGTATCACCGCAGGAGAGCGGGGCTCGTCTTCAGAGGTAGGTTTCGTCTTCAAATTTGGGTTTTCTTTTTGAAATGGTTCTAACGCTGCAAGAACGTGCAGATAATCCCTAACTGCTATGGAGACGGAAAATTCTGAAGAGTTGCACTTCCTGCAGGGGTATATGTACTAGGGGTTGACGCCAGATTGAAATCTGATCCGTCTCCAACTGCTATCAGGAGTACACTATACCCATTGGTCCTGAGTCCATCTGCTACACGCTAGGAAATTGCCTACTGACCCTGCATTTATAGAAGTTATTTAGGATTGTGGATGAGAATACTTACATTGTGCTGGATAGCTGTAGCTTTTCAAAATTAAAAAAAATAAATAAATCAGAGACTCCATGCTAGAACCCTTTGAGCAGCACACAAAATAAAAAACCACACACATTTTAACATACCTGAAAAATCATCTAGAAATAATCCCTGACCCTAGATGTGCTACAACAAAGTGGTTCTCAAGTGGTCTTTAAAGAGCCTTACAGCAATATGCTATACAATACTGTAAGCCAGGCTGGTCAACAGCAATTAGAGTCTAAAGCTCTTGTACATACAGACATGGGAAAATATTTTCTATAGTTTATTTGTAGTTTGTTTTATGTTGTATGTTTATTTTTATGTACATGAATATGTACTGTATTTGCTGTATGGCTCATTACCTGCTTTGAGCATTGTTTTGTGATGAGGTGGGCATATAAACAGAAGTTAATCTAGCTGTGTTTATGGCTGAATGTTTTTTTTAAATGATGCATGAAATACTTCTTTAAAATGTTTATCATTTTAAGAGGAGTTTTGTTGTAGGTTACTCCTGCCTAGGCACCAAATCTGGTTCAGATTGTTGATAATTTTTATAATGCAAGATGTAGGCATTCCACTTAATATCTTTCCCCAAATATTTTGGTCTGTGACATAATTCAAGACTGGCTAAGAATGCCTCTCTGGCTTACAAAACGTTGACAGGTATGACTATAGTAGGACCAAATGTTTGCTTTAATGTGAAAATTGAATTACTATGGTATAAAGCAGTGGTTCTCAACCTTTTTTCGGCCGGGACACACCTGACAGATGGTTCTCAAGTGCGTGACACACTGAATATGTGACCGTCACGGGACAAAATGTAAATATACATTCTGCATCCTCAGAAACCACGTCAACCCCCAAAAATGGGTGCAGAGCAGAACTAGGGCATTACCCGTACAGCTCACCATACAAAAAAAGATATTCTGGATCTGATGACATCTCAGTAAAAGCAAAACAAACTCTCTTTACTGACAGGCACAATACCCCTCCTTATGAAAAGACAGTAATTTACCGCTACAAATATTTAACCAGGCCCTAAACACTAATACACCTCCTATTGGGAAAACAGAGCAAGCCAAGCTGCTATAGATACCCACTTAGAAATAATTGTAAAACTATACTAATAAATGTTACAAAACAGCTGATGAACAGAATAACATCCAACAACTAAAAACTCATAAAAATTAATAAAAATTGTCTAAATATCAAAATATTTCAAAACAGCAGACACATCACATAATACCCAATAGTTAAAATGGCAGTCAATCAAGAAAAATAAACTTAAAAAGCTGCCTTTACTTACCCTCTCCAGCAACTCTCCTACTCCTTTCCCTTGCAGACCAATAGCACTCACCAGAAGCAGCAGTGGCTGCTGAAGCTATGTCCTCACAGTCCTCTTCCTTAAGGCCCACAACCAGTCATAACTAGTCTCTGTCTCACACAGACTAGTAACTTCCCTAACTAGTATCTCTTCCTCACACACACACACCGGTCACCTCCCTGACCAGGCTCTGTCTCTCACACACACACACCAGTCACCTCCCTGACCAGTCTTTGTCTCACACACACACACCAGTCACCTCCCTGACCAGTCTTTGTCTCACACACACACACTAGTCACCTCCCTGACCAGTCTCTCTCAATTACACACATACTCTGTCACTTACAATCACACACACTGCCACTCATGCACCATTGTACCACACACACACACAAGCTCTCACTCATGCACCCAGGCACCCATTCTACCACACACTGCCACTCACCACCCAGGCACCCATTCTACCACAGGCACAACAAGCTCTCACTCATGCAACCAGGCATGCATTCCAACACACACAAAGTTGCCACTCACGCACCCAGGGACCCATTTTAACACACACACAAAGCTGCCACTCACGCACCCAAGCACTCATTCTAACATACACACACAAAGCTGCCACTCACACACCCAGGCACCCATTCTAACATACACACACAAGCTCTCATTCACACACCCAGGCACCCATTCTACCACAGGTACACAAGCTGTCACTCGCGCACCCAGGCACCCATTCTACCACAGGCACCCATTCTACCACAGGCACACAAGCTCTCACTCATGCACCCAGGCACCCATTCTACCACACTCCCACACAAGCTCTCACTCATGCACCCATTCTACCACAGGCACACAAGCTCACATGGAGCCTCTTCTCATTGTTTGGCCCAATAAGCCTGGCCTCCACTTCTCAGCCGCCTCTGGCCTGACCTCCCGCAGTGCACAACGTCTCTCCAGCCGCCTCCCGCGGTGCGCAGGGTCTCTCTGCTCTTCAGCCGCCAGCGGCACGCAAGTCTCTTCGTTCTTCGGCCCCGCTGGCGTCGGCGCGCAGCGTCTCTCCTCTCTTCATTCTTCAGCCCTGCTGGCGTCGGCGCGCAGGTCTCTCCGCTCTTCAGCTGCTGCCGGCGGCGCGCAGCGTCTCTTCGTTCTTCGGCCCTGCTGGCGTCAGCGCGTAGGTCTCTCCTCTCTTCATTCTTCAGCCCTGCTGGCGTCGGCACGCAGGTCTCTCTGGTCTTCAGCTGCCGCAGGCGGCGCGCAGTGTCTCTTTGTTCATCGGCCCCGCTGGCATCAGCGCGCAGGTCTCTCCTCTCTTCATTCTTCAGCCCTGCCGGCGGCGCGCAGGTCTCTTCATTTTTCGGCCTCGCTGGCGTCGGGGCGCAGGTCTCTCCGCTCTTCAGCCGCCGGCAGTGGCACGCAGTGTCTCTTCTTTCTTCAGCCCCGCCCCTGGGGAGAAGGGAAGCAGAAGCGGGGCAGTGGAACACCGGGAGCCGCGACACACCTGCTGGTGCTTGGCGACACACTAATGTGTCGCGACACACCGGTTGAGAACCACTGACAGTAGCTTTCACTTAGAATGTTACTAGAAAGTATTGATTGCAACAAAATGTAAACAATTTTATCACTGTTTCTGGATAAAAGAGACCTAAGCTTTTAGAATCAAGTTTCTTAGTGGGGTAAGGACTTTAAAAATAAAAATTCATTGCTGAAGCCATCATGGAGTATTTTGTGGAAAAGGTAATTACTACAACTGACATTTAAAATCCACATTTTCTACAGATTTATAATTGACTTACGAAGCAAGGATGATATTGCTTTCCATTTCAACCCACGCTTTGATGAGAGACGTCGAGCGATTGTTCGTAATAGCATGATTAACAATTGTTGGGGAAAAGAAGAAAGACACACTCCAAAATTTCCCTTTGAACCAGGAAAGCCATTCAAGGTAAAAAGAATACTTACTTTTAGTAAGTAGGAAGAAACTCCTTTCGGTTAATTTCATACGACTAGATCTAACCAGGTTTGTGGATATACCACCACCTGCTCAATGGTTATCAGCGTTGTAGTATAGTTTTGGCTCTGTTTGACTCCTCCCACCTCTTTTATCACTTTCTCCCCTGCACCCGTCCATCTGACGTACATAACTGTCATTTAGGGATTAATAACATTCAGGATTTTCTTTTTAACCAGTCACATACTAAGAGCAAGGGTACAGGGCAATTGGACTAGCAGAAACTATTCTGCTGCAGCTCATCCCAGATGGGATCTACTACAGCAGTCCCCTCTCTAGGGAGGGCTGATCATGGCCTGGAGAATCATGTGTCAGTAACCACATCTCCAGATGCTTATTTGTCAATAGGTAATTTTTAGCTGAAGTACATACTAACTTTGATGGTGGCCATGTAGATATTTATTTATTTATTTATTTATTTATATATATATATTTATATAATAAATAAATGTAGATATCTGTGATACCACGACTTTCTCTATTTGAGAGGAAGCCATAGGCCTAGTAGTATGAACTTTCAAATTTGAGCATCTGAAAATTACTTGTGTTATAGGCTTCAAAGCTACTATTCTTTTCCCACTTAGCAATGGAAGACTTAGAAGCAATATGCCACGTTGTTTGAGTGAAGAGAATTGGAGAAATTACTTACCTGATAATTTCGTTTTCCTTAGTGTAGACAGATGGACTCAGGACCAATGGGTATAGTGTACTCCTGATAGCAGTTGGAGAAGGATCAGATTTCAATCTGACGTCAGCCCTAGTACATATACCCCTGCAGGAAGTGCAGCTCTTCAGTATTCTCCTCGAAAAGCATTGTGGATATATGTGTGACTGACTAATTTGAATAACTTGATTAACTTGAACAGGTTGAATTGGCTATAGCTGGAGACCGCCAGTGTCCTCAACCGAGAAGCATCGACACCCGGTAGAATGGGTGTCCTAGATGAAGGAAAGCATGGCTTACCCTTGAATCACTCGCTCCCAGGGATGTCCCCCGAGAATTCCATGAGTAACGGCAGCCGTGGGTGGGATGCTGAGTCCATCTGTCTACACTAAGGAAAACAAAATTATCAGGTAAGTAATTTCTCCATTTCCTAGCGTGTAGCAGATGGACTCAGGACCAATGGGATGTATAAAAGCTACTCCCGAACCGGGTGGGAGGCTGCCCGTGACCCACTTAGTACTGCCCTTGCAAATGCTGTGTCCTCCCGAGCCTGAACATCCAGGCGGTAAAACCTGGAGAAGTTGTGGATGGAGGACCATGTTGCCGCCCTGCAGATCTCGGCAGGTGACAGCATCTTGGTTTCCGCCCAGGACACTGCCTGGGCTCTAGTAGAATGGGCCTTGACTTGTAAAGGCGGTGGCTTGCCTGCTTCCACAAGGCCACCTTGATGACTTCTTTGATCCAGCGGGCTATGGTTGCTCGCGAGGTTGCTTCTCCCTGCTTCTTCCTGCTGTGAAGGACGAATAGATGGTCCGTCTTTCGTATGGATTCCGATCTTTCCAGGTATTGGACCAGGAGCCTGGCGACGTTGAGATGTCGTAGACTTCGAGCCTCTTCCGAATTCTTATGCTCATCTGGTGATGGTAGCGAGATGGTTTGGTTGAGATGGAAGTGAAACACCACTTTGGGGAGGAACGACAGAACTATGCATAGCTGGATGGCTCCCGGGGTGAGTCTGAGGAACGGCTCCCAGCAGGACAGTGCTTGTAGCTCGGATATACGACGGGCTGAACAGACTGCCAGCAGGAAGGCTGTCTTCAATGTTAATAGTCTGAGAGACAGGCCACGGAGAGGTCTGAAGGAGGTTCCTGCTAGGAAATCTAGGACCAGGTTGAGGTTCATAAGGGGCACCGGCCACTTTAGGGGTGGTCGGATGTGCTTGACTCCTTTCAGGAAGTGGGAAACATCCGGGTGAGAGGCTATGCTGCCGCTCTTGCTCTTGGTTCTGTAGCATGACAAGGCCACCACCTGTACCTTGATGGAGTTGAGGGACAGTCCCTGCTGTAGAAATTCCAAAATCGCAGGAATTTTGACTGAGTGTGGTATGATGTCGTGGTCCTCACACCAGGATTCGAATACTCTCCAAATCCTTATGTATGTTAGGGATGTGGAGAACTTGCGTGCTCAGAGTAGGGTATCAAGTTACTGCCCCCGAGTATCCTCTCCTCCTTAGGCAAGTCCTCTCAATGGCCAGACCGTAAGAGAGAATCGAGCTGGATTCTCGTGGAGGATCGGTCCCTGTTGGAGCAGGTCTCTGTATGGAGGTAGCGGCAGGGGTTTCCCTGCCAGCAGTCTTCGCATATCTGCGTACCATGGTCTTCTTGGCCAGTCTGGGGCCACTAGAAGTACTGGCCCCCTGTGGTGTTCTATCTTGCGGATGATCGTGCCCAATAGGGGCCACGGTGGGAAGGCGTATAACAGTCTCCTGTGGCCAGGTCTGTACCAGCAAAAAAATCATAGGTAAAAACCTATCACGCTGATGTTAGTAGAATTTTTTTGAAATGCTAATCCATTTTTTATGGTGTGTAACATCAACTTAGTACACCTACTTAAAGTGGAGTGTATTTCTTTAAGAACTCTATGGTGTATAATAATAAAATGTTAAAAGGAGTTAGAGGAAAGTTTCATACATAAGTGTAGGTGTCCCCGCACCACTACTTTGTGGTATATATAATCATAAACTCTCCTCCTCCTCCCGTAGAATTTTTTTTGTGTATATAATCAAACAAATTTTTAGCTTTATAGTGTCTTTCTTTATGGTATCATAACCTAAAGACTCTGCCGGGGCGAAAGGGTGGGTAAACTTTCAATGCAAACAATGCATAAAAAAGGCTTAACAAACATTTATACTGAGTGAATCGTTAAGATGAAAATCAGACTTCCCCGTTTGATGTTGGTGTAAAATGTCCATCTGCTGATAACGGTCCCGACACGAACTATCCGTGTTTCAGATGTCAAATCTTTCCTCAGGGGTGTGCAAATGAATGCTGGACGACCAACTGCTGGGGTCTGAACCTCTCCACGTCGTTAAATTCGGTATTTGCCTCTGGTGGATATTACTCCTTCCTCGCCTGACCGCTTTGCCTCGGAGTCTGTGACCGAACCTTAGGCAGGCTAGTCTGACTGCCCGGGCTTCTAGGCAATTGATATTCCATCCCGACTCTTCTTTGTTCCATTGCCCTTGGTCGGTTAGCTCCTGGCAGTGTGCTCCCCATCCTCGTAGGCTGGCATCCATGGTGAGTAGGATCCAGGTTGGGGAGGATAGTCTCGTTCCCTGGCTCAGATGGGCTTCTTGTAGCCACCATCTTAGTTGGGCCCGAACTCTGTCCGGGAGCTGAAGCCGTACGGTGTAGTTCTGGGACAGTGGATTCCATCGTGATAGTAGTGAGCGTTGTAGGGGTCTCATGTGAGCCCGTGCCCATGGGACTACTTCCAGTGTGGATGCCATGAGGCCGAGAACTTGTAGGTAATCCCATGATGTGGGGCGAAATTCGCTTAACAGAGTTCGTAACTGGGTCATCAGCTTTGATCTCCTTGTCTGTGTCAGGATGACCTTGTCTTGTTTGGTGTCGAACCGGACTCCCAGGTATTCTAGAGATTGGGAAGGCTGCAGGCAGCTCTTGTTTGTGTTGACCACCCACCCGAGGCTCTCCAGTAGAGTTTTGACTCTGTTGGTTGCCTGGTGGCTTTCCTCTGGGGATTTCGCTCTAATCAGCCAATCGTCTAGATAAGGGTGCATGCGGATTCCTTCCTTCCTCAGTGTTGCTGCCACCACCACTATGATCTTGGTGAACTTCCGGGGTGCAGTGGCTAACCCGAAAGGTAGTGCCCGGAACTGGTAGTGAAGGTCCAGGATCAAGAAGCGTAGAAAACGCTGATGCTTTTGATGGATCAGAATGTGCAGGAGGGCTTCCGACAGATCCAGGGAGATAAGGAACTCTCCCGGTTATATCGCCCTTATTACTGAGCGTAGGGTTTCCATGCAGAAGCGGGGAATCTTCAGGTAACGGTTGACCGTCTTGAGCTCCAGGATAGGTCTGAACGTTCCTTCCTTCTTGGGAACGATAAAATAGATGGAATAATGGCCAGAATTTATTTTGTTGTGGAGGCACTGGTATTATAGCCTCTAAGGCTAGTAATCTGGAAAGTGTAGCTTCCACTGCCATTCTCTTGGAAGGGTTGTGGCAGGGAGATTCCACAAACTTGTCTGGAGGGAGGTGGTGGAAATCCAGGTAATATCCCTCTCGAATGATGGATAGGACCCACTTGTCCAAAGTTATCTCGACCCATCTTTGGTAGAATAGGGCCAATCTGCCCCCTATGGCTTCTTCCTGTGGATGAGTCAGCTGATCTTCATTGTGGGGTGCGGCTGGGGCCCGGGCCCAAGCTGGCTCCCCTTTTATTGTGCTTGTTCCGAAAGGACTGGCTCCGGCCTACGGGGCGGGCCGCTTGATATGAGCTTCTATATGGGTTGAAGCGCTGTGATCCTCTGCCTCTGGAGGTCCAGGGGAAGGATCACTGGTTTCTCTTATTCCTGTCCTCTGGTAGCCGCGGCAGTGAGGACTCGCCCCACTTGTTGGCTAAATTCTCTAGTTCGCTCCTGAACAGGAGTGTTCCCTTGAAGGGCATCCTTGTGAGTCTCGTTTTGGAGGATGCATCAGCTGACCAGTTTCGGAGCCAGATTTGTCTTATGGCTGCCACGGCGGATGAGACTCCTCTAGCTGCTGTGCGTACCAGATCCGAAGCGGCGTCCGCGAGGAATGATAACGGCTGGTTCCAGGGCTTCCCCAGGAGTGTTGTTCCTGGTCTGT
This sequence comes from Rhinatrema bivittatum, assembly GCF_901001135.1. NCBI lineage: Eukaryota > Metazoa > Chordata > Amphibia > Gymnophiona > Rhinatrematidae > Rhinatrema > Rhinatrema bivittatum. Next base: position 67,274,313 of record NC_042618.1, on the reverse strand, counting down.
GCTAAGCAGGCGCTTGTCACCATGGCACAGCAGGCCGCAATCTGTAGAGACATAGCGGAGACGTCAAAGGACCGTTTGAGGATAGATTCCAGACGACTGTCTTGAGCATCCTTGAGTGCTGCTCCTCCACTGGGATAGTAGTGCGCTTCGAGACCGCGCAGACCATGGCATCCACTTTCGGACATGCCAGGATATCTTTGGCGGCCGGGTCCAGAGGGTACATGGCTGCCAGAGCCTGGCCCCCTTTGAACGTGGTTTCTGGGGCCTCCCATTCCAGGTCAATTAGTTGCTGGACGGCTTGTAATAGTGGGAAATGGCGGGAGGTCTGACGAAGTCCCTCCAAAAGTGGGTTCGGCTTAGGTTCCCCGGAGATGCTTGGGCCCGGGATGGCAAGCTCTTTCAAGCTGTGCGTGACCAGGTCTGGAAGTTTGTCCTTGGTGAAGAAGCGTCTCATGGTTCTATGGGGTTCTGTCCCCGGAGGGAGTTCCCCTTCTTCCAGGGGTTCTGACTCCTCATCTGAGATGTCTAGGTGGGGCTTCTGGGCGGTGGGATCACCTCCCTGGGCATAGAAGGTCCTGGCATGTTGAGGTTCTCTGGTGGTGCCTGTGACTGCATTGTAGGAGGCCCCGGTTGCATGTGGACAAAGGTATGCAGACCTTTGAAGAATTCCACCCAGGAGATAGAAGCTGGGTTTAGACTAGGGGGCGCCGTGTCCCTGGGGAGCCCCGTTTGAGGGGGTCCTGTTGTGTGATGCTAGGGCCGGCATACCGCTCGAAGGGCTGGGGTCCGGTACTGGCTGGGGAGGGCCATGAGTTGGGTCCCCTAGGGCCTCTTCGCACTGTATACACAGGGCCATGGCCTCCTCATGCTGTGCAGCTCTAATGTGGCATGCTGGGTAAAGGCCCCGAGCTTTGAGCTTATTTTCAGGTGGAGCCATGGTTTGTGTGCGTACAATACAGTTGTGCGTCGAAGATGCGCGTGTAGGTTTAGTGCGTGCGTGCCGAGCGATGTGCGCGCTGTTGTGCGCAAGGGTCGAAGTTATGCGCCCAGCACAGTGAGCGCATGGCTATGCTCTTCACTTGTGCGCACAGCTCGCCTCTTTGCGCACGGATCAAGACAGCAGACAGGGCGGTGAACAGGGCCAAAATGGTGACAGCGACCACACGGACAATATGGCGACCACCTCGGAGGGTCTCCACATGGGAGGGCCCTCGGATCTGACCGGGGTCTAGCCCTGCTAGGGCCAATCAACCCGGTGGCACTGGTCCCGGCTGGCGACCTGTGCAGTCTCCTCGAGCTTCGGAGACCGGAGACTTTTAAATAGATTTCTGCCTTACCTTGTCCTGGCGCTTCCCGGTTTCGTTCCGGGCGGTTTCCGGCTGCGGGGGGAGAGGGAAGATACCTTTACTGCTGCGCTCGAGGTTGCACCCACTGCCTCTCAGCCTCACCCGATGTCGGGGGCTACGTCCCCGCCGAAGGTCGGCCGCCAGACCGAGGCTCACCTCTGAGGGATCGCGGAAATCACCTCAGGAATCTCGACTGGGGGAGGGACCCAACGGGTATCACCACAGGAGAGCGGGACTCGTCTGTAGAGGTAAGATTTCTTCTTAATTTGGATTTCTTTGGTAAAATTTACACTGTGCTAGCGTGCATAGAGTCCCTAACTGCTATGGAGACGGAAAATACTGAAGAGCTGCACTTCCTGCAGGGGTATATGTATTAGGGCTGACGTCAGATTGAAATCTGATCCGTCTCCAACTGTTATCAGGAGTACACTATACCCATTGGTCCTGAGTCCATCTGCTACACGCTAGGAAAAAAGCACTTTTCCAATTTATGAAATGGGGAGGTTCTTTGCAAGTAGAATTTCAGAATAATTGTTGCCAGGAGTTTAAGGCCCTTTCTAACTTTAAACTCAGGCACAAATTTAGAAAGAGCTAGTTTCCAATTCAGATGAAAGGCTGAACTGACTTTTGGAATGAAAAGCAGAACAGTATCACATATCACCTTTTTTGACAAGAACCAGATAAAGTGGGAAACAGAGGACAGACACTACAGCTTACTGATGCTTCAGAGGGTTCAAGTCTAGGTAGGCCCTCAGGTTTGCCTTAAACCAGGCAATAACTGTAGGTTCTCCACCCAAGGATAGGGACAGCAAGTTTGCTTACCTATAAATGTTTGCAATAGACTGCAAGATGAATTAGCCATAACACATGGGTGAGTTCATCCAATGGTGCAGACAGGGACCCAGCTCTTGGAGCTCAGTAAAAACTTTATTGAACATGCGTGGAAGCTCTCATGCACATACGCTGCCTAATGAGTTCTTCACTCTCTTCCAAAGCTTAAGCATTAGGTAGGTAGTCAAATTTCCAGGGAGGCAGATAGGTATTAGGTATGGCTAATTCACCCTGCTGCCCCGGAGCATAGGCCTGGCCCAGAGAAGGACACTTACTATCTGCCTTGCTCCTGACCAATTTCTGCCCAAGAACTACTGCCTCTGGCTTACTTGTTTCATTTATGCCTGCAAGTTCCTGTGACATCTGGGGTCTCCATCCCCCATCGGACCAGATATCTCTGACCTCATTTCCAGGTCTTGGCCCTTTAAATTTATCATATGCCTGGTGGTAGAGGGGCTTGCCTCTGCGAGTCCTAAGTCCACATTGAGTTTTCATTCTTGTTGCTCCATTTTTTGTTGAAATACTGTATTGTTTCGAAGTTTATTTGTGGTATTTTCTATTAATTTTATCTATCTATCTATCTTTTTAACTCTCTCTAGATGTTTCTTCCCATTCCTGTTTTGCTTGGTAACAGTTGATATGACGAGCTTAGTTTAGATGTCTTTTCCCTCATTATACTCATTACTCAAATCTCATCACTTTGCCTCTTTCTTGTGTTTCTGCTTCTCCCATCTCTTCAGTAAACAGTGGATTGTTAAATGATAGGTTGCTCGGTTCAAAACATGTCTATATAAGATACTTATCATTCATAATATGCATATGTTGATTCTTACTGACACATGGCTCAAGAAAGGCAATTTCTACTGCCTCACCCAAGCTTGTCTCCCCAGCTATCCTTTCTTTTATAGATGTAGGGAGTGCTGCTCGGGGGGGGGGGGGGTGTATTTCCATGATTATTGTTTTTGTTTAACTCTCTGTGATTTGAATAGGAATTGCAGCCTTGTTCACACATTGATTCCTTGCTGATGCAGACACATTCTCTGCCTAAACTTTTCTTTTAGTTTATAATTCACCTGATCCTTCCCTTAATTCTCTCTCTGAACCATGGAACTTATGGCTAATATTTCTACTCATTACCAAAACCTGATTATGCTGGGAGTCTTCAGTGTTCATGTGGACAACCCAATCTGCCCTGCAGTTCATAATTTTCTTCACTTTTCATCTGACTTAGGGGTCTCTTAATGGGTAAATTTTCCAATCCACAAGGCAGGCCACACCCTAACTCTATTTTCTCTTCTCATAATGACTTGCTAATCTCTAATTCTGTTTTCTCTCTTACCTTTCATTGGACTGATTACTCTTTAATCTTTTTCCAGTTCAACTCCTAGCCTCCCAAGCCTTCTTTGTTTTATAATACTGTTCACTCAAGTAACCTTAAACAGATCAACTTTGATCTATTTACATCCAAGCTCAATTCTTTTCCTAACAGCTTTGACATTCGTTTGCCCACCCATCAAACTGATACTGGGAGTAATATTCTCAATAATACTATTGATTCAGTAGAACCTATGATCCAATACAAGATCCATCACCATTTCTCTCAACCCTGATACAGTCCTAGACTGTGAGGACTCTAAAAAAAAAAAAAAGTTTTTTTTTCACTTTGAGCGAATTTGGCGCAAAGAGGTCTAGAGACAGTAAGATACATGGCTAGCAGCCAGCAGGCATCATTATTCTGAACTGTTTTCCTTAGAAAAAGCATATTGCTAAAAAGATTAAACTAGCAGATAACGGTCCTAGACAATTATTTGAGACTATTGTACAACTTTCTAATCAACCACCTCCATTGCCACCTGTTAGTTCTTACTGTTCAGCAAATGTCGTTGCCTCTTTTTTCTTTGACAAGGTTAATTCAACGTGTAATGCTTTTCCTGATATTAACACATTCACTTGCTCTGATTTTTCTTCTGTAGTGGACCTTTCACTTAGCAATTTTTCCATTTCAGCTCCTACCCTTGGCCTTTCAAAGCCCATTTCCATTATCTTTATTTTTAGATGTATTCCCAAACCAATTTAAAATTGCCAAGGTCTGACCCCTTCTTAAGAAAAACTCTTTGGACCTTAATCTTCTGACCAGTTACAGTCCAATTTCAAACCTCTGTCATCTTCACAGTTATTGAAAGAGTGGTATTTGACCAGCTCAGTGACTAACTGCAAGACCAATATATTACATCCATCTCAATCAGGCTTCCATAAAGGCCATAGTACTGATTCTGCTCTACTTGCCCTTACAAATGATATCGAGCTCCATGCCAATGCAGGTAAGGACACGTTCATTGTCTTCCTTTAAGATGCTTAAAGAAACTGGTCTTGCCAACCAAGTCTTGGGCTGGTTTATCTCCTATTTTTCTAGCTTATCTTTTCAGGTAGAATGGGACAGTCACCGCTCAGATATCACTTCTGTGTCCTGTTTCATAAGTCTCCATTCTACCTCCTCTCCTAGTCAACATCATCTTGGCTCCTTTGACCACATTTAGTTAAGATTGTGGATTCTGTCTCTCACTATGCCAATAATGTTCAGATAACTGCTTCTATAAATACGAGTTCAGAATTTAATCATGTGGATTTAACTGTCTCCATGGAGTAGCCCAATAGTTTTAAGAACATGTGCTAAATGTTAACCCATCTAAATCAGAGGCTATCTGGTTTACTTATAAAGCATCAATTCCTGTAATGCACTTTACCAGAATCTCACTTAAGATACTGATACTTTGACTGGCACATTGAGCAGGCCCAGCATGCCACTATTTGCATGGCCACTTGGGGTCCCCCTTCAGTCTTATTAGAGAATTACAAAAATAAAATAAACAAAGTGAAACCCAGTGCCATGGGGTGGCGGGCAGATTTCGTGAAGACTAATATCCCGCTGTTCTTAGAGAATACCTGTTACAGGTAAGCAACTCTGCTTTCTCCTAGGACAAGCAGGATAGTAGTCCTCACACATGGGTGATAACCTAGCTGTAGACTGCTTCCAGATTTGGTGAACCAACAGACACCAAACAGGTGCCAACAGGCACAACAACCTAGGTGCTGTTTGTAAAATAGGAAGACAGCCTGTACCCAAAAAACAGGGCCCTAGCCAGAAGAGTTGGGTTTAGACCCGAAAAAGGTTACAGAGGCCAGACTGGGCGAAGCTGCGATCCTGGCAGCGCTCTCTATCCAAGCAATAGTGAGCTGCGAACGAATGGAGAAAACTCCATGTCGCAGCCCTGCAAATCTGTCACCGGGACTACTTACAAGCTAGCCACCGAAGTTACCTTGGCACAGACGGAGTGAGCCCTAACATAACCCTCAAGCTGTAAGCCCGCTTCTGCATAGCACAACGAGATGCAGTCTGCTAGCCAGGCAGAGAGGGAGTGCTTGGCCATAACTCTGATCCTGTTCTTATCAAATGAGATGAACATTTGCATGGATTGTCTATGGTCTGCTGTTCTATCACTGTAGAATGCCAAGGTCCTATCACAATCCAAAGTGTGCAAGGACCGTTTGCCTGGGTGCGAATGAAGTCTCTGGAAGAAGGTAGGCAGGACGATAGACTGGTTGAGATGGAAGTCCAATACCATCTTAAGCAAGAACTTAGGGTGCATACGGAGAACCCCCCCTATGATGGAAGAACTTTATAGAAGGTGGGTATGTCACCCGTGCTTGAAGTTCACTAACTCGAGGCCCAGAGGTGACCGCAACCAAGAATATGACCTTACAGGTCAGATATTTCAGGTCACACATGTGAATAGGCTCAAAAGGGTCCTTCATGAGCTGGACCAGGACACAGGCAGAGGATGCAGAGGGGGCTTCAACTGAAGCAGACCACTCATGAACCACCCAACCAAGGGTTGCACTGAGATGGGTGTACCATCCACCCCACGATGGTAAGCCCCAGTGGCACTGAGATGAACTCTGGGTTGGTCTTTAAATCAGCTTCTGACTGGTGTAACAGATAGTCCAAGAGTTTCGGGGTGGAGCAGATAAATGGGTCCAATTGGTGCTGCCTACGCCAGATGGCAAACCTCTTCCACTTCAGGCTTTATGACTTTCTAGTCGAAGGGTTCCTGAAGGTGACCAGAACCCAGGATACATTGTCAGTTAAAGACAGATGCTGCAAGACTAGTCTTTCAACATCCAGGCCGTCTTGAAACAACACCCTGAGTTTTGGATGGCGCATCCTTCCCTGATCTTGCGAGACTAGGGTCAGGAAGGTGCCCAGACTGATCGGGTTCTGGACAGAAAGGTCCTGCAAGAATGGTACTAAATGTGCCATGGCCTACAGGGGACAATGAGGCTCATGGTTTCCCCTCCTGCTGGAGCTTCAGGAACATCTTCAGCACCAGTGGGAGTGGAGGATACACATATAGAAGCCTCTTGCCCCAAGGGCGGGCAAAGGCATCAGAGGCTGGTTGGCCATCCTCCTCGTAGAGGGAGCAAGAGTACTCCACCTTGTTGTTGCAGGGGGAGGCAAACAGATCCACACCGGGGGTGCCCCATGTTCACCCCTACCGGGCCAGAGACCACTCGTAGGACAACTTGGAAGGAGGGGGACTGGAAGAGGACCACCACCTGTTCCAGATTGGGAAGGTCCTCCCACCAGGAGTAGGAAAGCTGGAGTGGGTGGGTGACACATATGCATGCATTTAGGTTCAGGGAGGCTTGCTGCAACCAAGACCAAAAGGTCCACTGCACCCTGCGCATGGGTAAACAGGCAAATGGAGTGACATGGACCTTGGCTGCCATGTGGCCTAGAAGGGCTCCGACACACCAAGTCTGCCAAGGTGAGTGCTCAGTCAAGAGGGAGATAGGCCTTGCCCTCCGCTGTGTTCAGATGGGCACCAATGAAATCCAGATACATGGGAGTCAGGGGGGATTTCGGGTAGTTGACAACAAACACGAGAGACTCTAGTACCTGAATGGTTAAGTGCAGAGACTGAAGCGCTCCCTGTTGAGCTGCTCTTGCTAAGCCAGTTGTCTAAGTAGGGAAACACCTGCACCCCCAGACGGCGCAGGTGTACTGCTACTGGCGTTAGGCATTTGAAGAGGCATGGCTCTGAGGCGAGGCCAAATGGCAGCACCCTGTAGTGGAAATGGCAGTGACCCACCACAAAGGGGAGATTACGTTGTGAGCGTACACTTCCTTGAGATCGAAGGAGCAAAGCCAGTCTCCTCCCTGCAAGAGAAGGATCAGAGTGGCAAGGGAGACCATTTTGAACTTCTATTTCGACATCCTTTCCACATCCAAGGCGTGAGAGACAGGACACAGAGGTTGGGATGGCGGAGCCTGCCCTGATCCTGTGAGAGAAGGTCCAGGGTCATCCCCTGGGTTCCTCCAGAATTGTTCCAGCAGAAGCGGGAACCAGACTTGCCTCGGTCAATGCAGGGCAACAAAGATCATGGACCCCTGGTCCTGAAGAAGCTTCAGGAGAGTCTTCGTCACTAATGGACCAGGCGGATAGGCATATAGGAGGCCTGACCCCCCAATGAATGACAAAGGTATCTGTGGGCAGCCTGTTGTCTGACCTAGGCAGAGAGCAGTATTGCGGAACCTTCACATTGCTGCGGGAGGCAAACAAGTCCATGTCCGGGGTCCCCCAGAGATGGAAGATCCAGTTCGCTGCCTCCCGTTTCAGGGACCACTCATGGGGCCAGAAGGTGCGACTCAGCCAGTCTGCCAAGTACATGGCGTGGAGTACCATCCCCTACCCCAGCTTTGTACTGCCTCCTGACAAAGGACGAAGGACCTGGTATGCCCCTGCTTGTTGATATACCACTGGGCCACCTGGTTGCCTGTCCGAACAAGGATGATGGTGCTGGCCAAGCGATCCCAGAAGTCCCACAGAGCATCCCGGATTGCCTTCAATTCCAAGAGGTTTATCTGAAAGTGAGCCTCCTGCTCAGTGGGGAGGCCATCAACAAGGCTTCCCAACCCAGGTGGGACGCATCAGTGGTAAGCACAACCTTAGGGATGGGAGCGTGGAAAGGGATACCCTGCTCCAAGTTGAGTGGGGATGTCCACCAAGTCAGGGATTTCCTGAACAGGGGGACACCAGGATGTGGACGTGAAGGCCCTAGCTAGCTTGTCACCACTGGGAGTGCAGGATCCTCTGGGCTCAGACCATATGCAGATGAGCAAAGAGAGTGACATGTACGGTCACAGCCATGTGTCCCAGCAGCTGCAACATGTGCCACATTAAGACCAGCCCGCTCTGCTGAATCTATCTCACCAAGGAAACCAGGGCACACACCCTGTCATGCAGGAGGAAGGCCTTTGCCTGTGTCGCATCCAGCATGGCCCCCGACAAAAGCCAGCTGTGACAATGGATGGAGAATTTGACTTCAGGTAGTTGACCAAAATCCCCAGGTGCTCCAAGACCTAAATGGTGCTGTGAAGTGCCCACAGTACCCTGCATCTGGGTGTTGCTCTTAACCAGCCACTCATCCAGATATAGAAATACCTTGACCCCTCACTGGCACAGGTAAGCCCCCACCATAGCTAGGCACTTTGTGAAAACCCATAACGCAGAGGCGAGGCCAAATGGAAGCATGCAGTACTGAGCATGCTGGAGCCCTACCACAAAGCGAAGATAGCTCCTGCAACTTGAGAGGATCACGATGTGGGTATACATGTCCTTTAAGTTGAAGGAGCAAAGCCAGCTCCCCCTTTGCAACAGGGGAATAATGGTGCCCAAGTATACCATCTTGAACTTTTCCATTTTTAGGAATCTGTTCAAGGCCCACAGATCCAGAATGGGACAGAGGCCTCCTGTTTTCTTCGGAATCAGGAAGTAACTAGAGTAAAACCCCCGAGGCTGCTGCTCCTGAGGAACAGGTTCCATAGCTCTGACAGAAGGGCTGAGATCTCCTCTTGAAGCAGTTCTGGATGTGAGAGGGGACCCCACTGTGGATATGAGGGGAAAATCTGGTGGAGTGTCCAATGCAGACAGGACCCATTGATCAGATGCCACAGCTGGCCACTGGTCCACAAAGAAGCGGAGCCGGCCCCTTACTGGCAGGTCCCTATGCACTGGGAGAGGCAATAGGCCTATGCACCCCCTGCTGCCAGTCAAAACCCTATAGTGGGGCTGGCCTGGAGGGGGGACCCCCACTGTTGTCAGGATCTACCCCTGGCACTCACCTGCTGCGTCCTGGGGGGGGGGGGGGGGGCTGGTCGGAAATACTGCCTTGGTCTATAGAAAGGTCTCCTCAGGCCTGCCCAGGAGGACCTTTTGGAAGAGGCTGGTAAGGCCAAGATGCCAATGGACAAATGTTGAATGGTCTCATTGTGGTCCTTCAGCTGTACAACCGCCTCCTTCATATTGTCGCCGAAAAGATTATCTCCGGTCCAAAGCAAGTCAGCCAGTTGGTCTTGCACTTGAGGATGAAAGTCCAATGTCCAAAGCCAGGAGCATAGATAGCCGCTGCCGTTACACTCCCCACCTTCTCAAAGGCATCGTAGGTAGCACACAAACAGCTCATGCTTACTACATTCAAGGCCCTGCTGGACGAGCACTATAAGAGCCACCTGAGGCTGCTGTGCCAGGCCATCTGCTACCTCCTGGACCTGTTTCCAGAGGTTGCAGGTATATTGAGTCATGTATAAGAGATAGGAGGCGATATGAGCTACCAACATAGATCCCTGATACACCCACTTACCCATGGCATCCCATGCTCTGTTGTCCTTATCCGGAAGGACCGAAGCATACATTGTTGACTGCTTAGCCTTCTTGAGTGCTGACTCAACCACCACCAACTGATGGGGAAGCTGGCGCTTTTTGAAGTCCACAGCCTGTTGGCACAAGGTGCACCGTACCGGCCTTCTGGTTGACTGAGGCAATGAAGAGGGCATGTTCCCAAAGTTGGGAGGCGCAGTTCCCAGAAAATCTCATGCACCGGCAGCACCAAGACCTCCTTCAGGGCATCGACGAACTGGAGGATCTCAAGCATCTAGGGCAGGCATATTCTTCCATCATGCGCTTGAAGGGAATAGCCTCGGCCAGCGCGCAGACAAACCCAGCAAATGTCAAGTCCTCTGGTGGAGAAGACCAGCATTCCTCTGAAGGGGAAGGTCATTGGAGTCTATCGCTGAAGCATCCCCAGGGATTGTAAGGGCCCTCAGGCTCTTCAAGGCCACCCAGAGAGGAGGGGTGGTGGAGCCCCGGGTATGTCTCTGGGCAAAGGCACCGGGAGGACCGAGGGCCCCAAAGAGCTGGGCCCCAGCCCAGGGAGCACCAGCCATGGTGCTGAGGGGCCTCATGGCACAGAGGGTGGCGACGGGCTCTCATCTCCAGAGGAATCCCCCATGAGGACTAACTCAGACGCCTTACGTTTCGGTGCCCAGCGAGTCACTGAGGGATTGCAGGGTGCTGGCGTCAACTGCATCGGGAGGACACCAAGACAATCCAGCAACAGTTCCAGCCCAGTTGGCATAGGCATCCGTGCAGGTGCCATCCTCAAAGGTGTTGGCGAGGGCACCGGAACTGCCAGCCAAAGTTTCTAGGAACTTTGCCAGAAATTTTCCATGCTGGGCTCCATCTGATGTCACCCCAGATGTGAGGGCTACAATCCTGCTTGTCCTAGAATAATAATATTTTCCTCTGATGGTAAGACAACCATCTGGCCCCTTGTCTCACTGACCGTCTGCCCGAGGAGACAGGATCCAACGTGCTAGTGGAAAGATGTTGGAGGGTCTCATGATAATCTTTTAGTTGAGCCACAGAATCTTGGACCTTATCTCCAAAAAGTTTATCCGCTATACAGGGGAGGTCCGCAAGTTTGTCCTGGACCTCCGTCCAGAGATCTGAGGCTCTGAGCCAGGCCATTCTGCGGGCTCCAATGCCCACGGTGGCCACTCAGGCTGAATTTTCAAACATGTCGTAAGTGGAATGCACCTCGTGTTTACCACACTCGAAGCCCTGGCAGACGAGCGCTAAGAAAAGATCCTATTGCCGTTGAGGGAGGTGTTCTGCCAACTCCTGAACCTTGTTCCAGAGGTTCCTGGAGTTTTAGGCTATATATAACAGGTAGGAAGTGATACGGGCTATTAACATTGCCTCCTGGTATTCTTTCCTACCTAGGGCATCCCATTCCCTATGGTCCCAGCACAGACGCATGGGTTTGGGACTGCTTTTCCTTTTTGAGGGCAGATTCCATTACCACCGATGTGGTGGGGGAGCTGATGTTGTTCAAACCCAAGAGACTTCTGAATGAGGTAGACAGCATCAGCCTTCCTGTTTACCAGGGAGCTGGATAGGATGTTCCCAGATACGCAGAAGCAACTCCTTGAATATTTCATGCACGGGAACTATTACCTCCAGTATGTGGTGCCTAGCATCCTGGGAGGAGCTGAAATGGAATAGACTCTGCCATTGTTCTGACGAACCCAACTAAGATCAAGTCCTCTGGGGAGACTGACACCATTCCTCCAGGGGTGACAATTCCGAGGACATCCTCAGAAACATCGGAGGACTTGGAAGTATTGTCACCCCACGGATCTTATGGAGCTTCCTCCTTACTGATCTCCTGGAGAGGTCAGCGGGGGACCCGTGGTGCCTGCCCGCGGTCTGGGCCCTGGAAGCAACGAGGGCTCTGAGGTTCCCAAGGGCCTGGTGCCGTTGCTGGAAGCGGCAGTTTAGGTGCCAGAGGCCCCCAAGGGCCCTGGAAGCAGCAAGCCACCTTCCTCAGAAGATCCGGGGGCAAGGCAATGATGGCTGCTGTGGAACAGAGGAACCCACAGGCAATTGCTGTGTAGGGAGGGCACAGAGTAAGTACATAAAGGCGTTCCAGTAGCAGTATTAGGATAGAGGGCATGGGCTCAGGCATTGGTGGAGGCACCAATGGGGGCTGTGGCTCGATACCACTGAGGGCTCGGAGTACTGCCAACCAAACCCTACGATCCAGCTTCTCCTCAAAGGCTGCCGTGGACATGGCAGGGGGGAGGAGCAGGTGCCACTGGATCACCCTCGAAATGAGGGAGATTGGTGCCTGGCACAGACATGTGACTCCTGGTTTCCACAGAGCTGTTTCATGGGCAATATGGCCGATGCTGGCCCAGAACCATAGCCATGTCTGATGGCGACCAACAATGGTGCTTTCTTGATCTCAGGTGCTCGGCCCAATCTTTCCCCAGCACCCATGAGGGTGAAGAATCTGATGTTCCGGAATGGGAGGACACTGACAGAGGTCGATCTCCAGTACCCCTCTCCAGAGGGGGAGCCTGAGCAGGGTTGGACACCAAGGGTTCTGTGTCCATGGATTCCCCTCGACCATGCAGTGTCGATGCAGCAGACGGTGGCATGGAGGGCCCCAGCTTCTTGGGCCCGAAAAGTTTGTCCATTTTTTCCTAGTCCTCTTCATGACGATTAGTAGTTATCCGGTCTCAAAAACAGCAACCCTGGATGTCATGAGATGCCCCCAGGCAAAGGATACAGACTGTGGCCTGGATTTTAAAAGGCCCAGCCACACAAGTAAGTCCCAGGGCTTCAGAAAAGGGGTGGGGTGGGGTGGGGTCAGAGGCTCCGGGCACAACCGCCATTTGCTGCTGTGCTGGGGGATTGCCTGCCAGCAGGCTGCCAATACACACAACCTGCGCCTGCCCCAAGACAGGCACAGAAGTTAGACAAAGTTTGAGAGGGGGGGTGTCTACGTTAGGCCTAGGGGGTGGGTAGGTAAGGGTGGTTGGTTTAGGGGGTTGGGACGTTCCCTCCCAGGCCGCTCTGAAATCTGAGTGGCCTGGGAGAGAACGGGGGAAGGTTGCGGACGTCAGCGCACGCACAAGTTGCACTAATGTGTAACCTCTTGCATGGGCTGACCCTTGATTTTATAACATGCGCGCATCAGCGTGCGCATGTTATAAAATCGCTCATCCATACATTTGAAAATCTACCCCTTCATGCGGATCAGTCAGAGACATTGGGGGCATCGCCAGAAACCAGAGGAGGCCATCTCTTGAGCTGACGAACAGGTGATGCAGGGCGGACACAGATGCCAAAAAAATCTCCGGAACCAACTACAAAGAAGGAAAAAACTTACCATGCTGCCCCAGTGACTAGGGGAGAACAGAGAAAAGGGGACCCCATGCAAAGGCAGCAAAACATTTGCAAAAACTCTGAAGACAGAGCAGAGCTCCACCACTGTGAGGCAACTGCACAGCAAAAAGAAAGACTGAAGGAGGACCCCATGCGGTTAATGGCATGCTGTGCCTGGCTTCATCTGATGATGTCACCCATGTGTGAGGAATAACATCCTGTTTGTCCTAGGAGAACCAGTACTTGTTGAATTGGGCCACAAACATTTTGCCCTGTCAGGTAGGGGGTGAGCCTATTACTGGTGGTTGTATAGCAAAGTCTGGCTGTGAATTAGCTCCAGCTAACACATATCATTAGGTGTTATGACATTCCACTGATTAATTCTGTTTACCATTTCAGATCCAAATTCTTTGTGATACAGACCATTTCAAAGTGGCTGTCAATAATGAGCACTTGTTGCAATACGACTATCGTGTCAAAGCACTGAAGGAAATCGACAAACTTCACATCACTGGCGATATCACTTTAACAGGTGTTGAGCTTACAACGGCATAAATTCTTTTACATTTAATACTATCTGTTGGCAAACTCTTCAAAAGAAGGCCACTGTTTAAATTCTCAACATAAGATGAGCTTTAGAACAACTTTTCATTTTATTTGCATTATTGCTGAAGCATGTCTCTAAATATGTGTAGCTGTATAATCACTTCTTCCTTCATGTCTGTAATAAAAATTAATCCAACAACACATGTCTCATCCATTTGATACTAGACCTGAGAATTAGTAGAACAAAAAATAGTTGCAATAAGTGAGAAGCTAAATAGAATTCAGAAGAAAATGCACTTCAATCATAATTTGTCAAATTCATTTTTAAGGAGGCAATTTTACTAAATCATTCCTTGCTGATATAGGCCACCTAAATGCTGCTTGCCCCTATCAGAATTTGAGCTAGATGGATTATTTATGTTTAACTATTATGAGCTTGAGTATGTACCAAAACCCCACAGCATATGGGTTCTTAATCTTTACTATATTAGAAGTCTATCCAATTTTGCTCTGAGAAGCAGCACTGCTATGTTAACCTCTAGCTTGTACCACTTACTACAACTCTACAGTTTTCTACCACTAACTGTAATGTCTACAACCACTTCATGCTGTATTTCTGCTAACATGGTATGCAGGCTGAAAATAATGCATTTCACATTTTGAAGCAATGTGGAATAGCTGTTTTAGTCGAACCATTAATCTGAATGGGTGTTATGAATTTCCCATTTGAATTCCAGTTTGAGTTCAAGGAGGGCATCAAAATAATGAATCAGGATGAATGCTGGTTTGAAGAAAAAGATTCACATTTGTTTCTGGTTCAGTTGTACAGTATTTGTCCCCTGAAAGAAGCTAGATACTAGCCCCGTTTCTCACTATTTACAAACACTTCAATGGAATAAATCTAGAGTTCTAAGGACCTTACACAATTAATACTAAAAGCAAACAAAAACTACACTCACCTTGATCTAGACAAGATAAAGATAATCAGTTTCATTTTACTCAAAACATAACTTCTCCCAGAACAAAAATACATTTTATTGATCAGATGTTTTATATGATTACATTTGTTTGATTTGTATTACTGCATCCCAGTTCAAATATCTTTATTTTGTATTACTACATATCTTATCATAGGAATAATGTATACAAAAATCTTTGTGCGTACAATGTTAATACAGACAAAAATAAAGTCTTTTCAGCTAGGGAACATATGAGCAATTTATGGGAGAGAAATGCCATTGCATCATTTAAAATTAACATGAACACATTTTAAATATTTGTGAATGATAGTTTACATCAAAATGTGGCAGTTAGAATTCTGTAAAAGACAAAGGCTTATATCAAAAATACTCGCAAGCTTGCAAACTGTGGGGCAAACAGAAACCAAACCACTGGGCATAGTGAAGAGAGACTTGTCAATCTTTCAAGTCACTCATACTTTCTCAGCTACATACAACACAGATGTGTCGACTTGCATCTATCTTGAAAAGCAGTGAGAATGGATGGAAGTTAACATGATACAGCTGTGGAGTTACTTCAAGATCACAGTCTAAACATGGGAGCAAAAAAAATGTCCCAGTCTGCAGCTTTCATCTCTATAACCATAATCTATGCTCATGAGAAGAATTTTAAAATATTATGCAGGTATTCAGAGAAAAACCCAACCAGGGGCCAAGTTAATAAATTTGCAGCTAAAACCTGAAATTAAATGGGATTGCCAATTTTTTTTTTTTTTTTTTTTTAATTAGGGGTAGGAAAAGGTGAAAATACAATCAAATCACTAGCTTTTGTGTCCTGTATCTCATGGCCCACTTCACTCTGCAGAAAGAAAATAAAAAAGGAACAGATAGTTAAGTAACTTCAAACAAGTTTAAAAAATATAAGATTACATAACTATTAAATTTCCTATTCTCATTTAAGATACTGATTATATAGTAAGCACACACATGCAGCTTCCCTGTAGTACTTCATTTTTATGGGGACTCCTTCAGCTATCTTCATACTCTAGTAGGTGGTGGTTACCTTGTCTTGCCCTTAAGAACATATACAGAGGTGTGCTTTATAGGACATCCATTTTACAATTATGTACATCTGGTTGAAGAACTAGGCTACATTTATAGTTTGGTTACCCTAACAACCAGGCCAGCTGCAGGTTCAAGGACCAGATTTGTTAACTATTGAATTAGAATAACAAAAGCCAATAAGAGAACCAATTCTGAATCAAAGTTTCCTCCTTAAATTTACTATCCCTTTCTTGAAGAATATAGTTATAATAGCATAATACACTCTCAAACAGCATTTCAACTATTTATATACAATAACAATTTAGCAGTGGACCTGCAGGAATACTTCAATTTAGCTCTTCTACTTAAATTTAAATTCAAATAAAATAAAAATCTACATTACTTACCAATTTTGGTGGTGTGGAATATTTGAAAAAATGAAGAGTTTCACAAGATGAAATAGCAGAAGAAGTCAGCTTTGCAGGCAATATCTCTGCAAAAAAAGGGGACAATTTTACTACTAGCATTTTTTAAAATTAAATCTTAATTCTCAGTTTGTGTCTAAACAAAAGACTGCATTTTTAACATCCTGTTAGGTGAAGATGGAAAAAATATGGTAAAACACAATCCCAATCTGCATTTTTCTGTGTTTAGATTTTGCAAAAAGGATTAGCTACATATTGTATAATGAATTTAATAAGTGGGTCTGTTATTAACCTATTAATTTGCAACATTAAGCAGTCCAGCCTTACATAAAAATGAAAACTAAACAGTGCAGTATGCTTGTTATAGCATTACAACAGAATATCTAGCTAGCATATATTTTACATAAGTTTTATTGTTTTTAAATGATGTATTATACATGTTCATTTGCTACCTGCATTGAACAAATTGGAAATTGTGGAATATAAACTGGTAAAATAATATAATAATAAAGAAAAAACTTGTTACAGCAGATCGGTATTTGCATACACAAAATTCAGTACAATTTTTTTTTTTTTTTTTAAAGAGCTGGAGAAGGTACAAGTTTTTGGAAAACAAAGTTCCATTCCGATCTCTTCTGGTATGCTTCTCATAACACATGTGCATTTGTCCTCATAGGCATGGATTTGAGGAGACACACAATGGTCATAATCCTCATGTCCCCCTGACACATCCTCAAATTGTGTTGATAGGACATCAAACAAACGTGATTCAGTGGATTGGGCGGGGTCACAGACATGAATCTCAAAAGCCTCTTTTTTCCCTTTAGAAAGTAGATTAACAAATAGAATTGAATTGCTTTTTATCTATATATACTTCTAGTTACTCGTTTATAAGGCTTTAGAGTTTTGCTGTATAAAACAGTGCTTTAACTTATTAGCAAAAGTAGAATTTTGCTGTAAACCCCCCCCCCCCCCCAAAAAAAAAAAAAAAACCACCAGAAAGGTAAGAGGGAAAGGAGAAATGGAAAACACATTCAGGCATGAATTGTTTTCATGATTTCATGAATTGTTTTCATGAAAAAAAGATATGTTTTCATGATTGCCGGTATATAAAAACTCTAAATAAATAAAATAAATAAATAAAATTGGCTGCTCAGTCTGACAAGCAATTGAGGATGCTGTAGTTTACCAGCTTCTTTAAGCCCCATTCATTTTATAGGAGTGAATTTTCAAAGGAGTTATGAGCATAAAAGTAGAAATTTTCAAAAATCCAGCTTTATGCACATAAAACCCTTTTGAAAGTTACCTCCATAGTATTTAAACTTTATTAGTCTTTTTTTAAATGTGTTTCCTGTTACCTGCAGCATCTTTACTCACAGCAAAATTATAATGGACTACAAGGAGACTGGTACTACTGCTTTAAAGAGATTATACAGAGTGCAAACCAGACAGTTCAGAATGCATAATACAGACCTGTTTCATGTTCTCCAAATATTCCCAATTCTTCTTTTGGTATAGGAAAAAGAATTTCAGATGACTGAGTGGTCTTCTCTGGACTAGACATGACAATATCCTGTATTGCCTCATCAGCAGTAAATTCCGTCCCCCCACACACCACATGGCATGTCTCTTCTGGAGATTCTTTAACACACACTTCCACTTTTTCTGACACAGTGGAATTTGACCTGCAGTTTTCCACTGGAACAAAATCCTTCTCAGGAGTCACATTTATTTCCTGCAGTATAGAAACAAAAAGCTTGTCTAGATGTAAACATTTTGAAATGACCCCACAAAATCCAAAAGTTCAAGTGCTCTAGATTTTAAGGCAGCAGCAACTCCTACTTGCCATTTGAGGTTTACACAGAGAAGAACTTTTAGAATATTAGAATGATAATTTATCAATAGACTGATACTGAACATTAGCATCTTTTAATAATTATATGTAGGGCTGCAATAGTGGGAATAGAGTAAAAATCACAGAGGACAGTCAGATACTGCAGCCTGCTGACATTTTCTAAAATGCACTTTAAATAGTATAAACCCTTTTTCCCTCCTTGCATACCTGGACTGGACAGAGGGGCACATCTGGGAGCTGCTAGACCATCATGCAACCTATGAGCATCCCTGTCATTCCTTTGGCTAGCAGTGAGACTTGCTTTTGGTCACTTTGGGCTATGGCTTCCACAATAAAACAATTCCACACCAGCTTGATTGTTCCAAAAATAAAAGTTTACTGAGAAATTTCCTCTGGGTGATATCCATAATATAAGTTGAAACTGAAACACAATTCAAAAGCATGCAGGGATCTTCCTTGACCCCAAACTCCCTTCATGTTACATGAGGATACTTGTATTTACTTCTTTAGACTCCTTTCTCTGTCTCTGATTTCACTGGGCAACAAATTTTCACAAAAGTCATGTTACGGAAATGAAATTAGTCAATTCTTATAAATTTCCATGTGCTAAACATGAATGTGACTGTGGAAATGCAAAATTGGCTCTAGTTTTTTTGTAATATGCAATAATATAATTACATCTTGAATTGTATGCCAATAGTAGGAGACCTACGGTTAACACCGTTTGAAAAATGAAGTCATAGACTACGTCTTAGATTTCTTTGTCTCTTGTACACCTGTTCGGGAACATCTCTGCGGAGTGTCCCGCAGTAGTCAGCCAGCATGAATATTTCAAATGCTCACCCTTTCTGACTGGGCTTCAATGCTGACGTCAGCTTACTCAGCAGCAGCATGGCAGTAGAACTGCATTGCATCAGAAAATGATGTAATAAACTCTGGACGATGTGGGCATGATGGTATTATGCAATATGATGCAATATTACATCATTCTAGGCTTATTTACAGTCCTACTGGATAAATTTACATGACTAAACATAGAAAGTGAACTATATTAAATATCTTCAAAACGAGAACCAATAAAAACTTTTCATGGTCATATTTGTGTTCAGCACATCAAGATACTACAGAGTAGGACCTTTTTAGGTCAGTAACACTTTCATTGTTGCCCAGTGTTTTCTCCTTGCAACTAGCCTCCTCTCTTGAACTTCTTAGAATCAACAGGAGTTGAACATCCTAGTACAAAGGGAGACACCCCTGCTGCACTTTCCCTTGATTAGCAGAACTTCCTCAGTCAGACAGACAGATATTCTTGAACCTATACTGTTAAGAGTCTCTCCCCAAATTCTTCAAATACTTCAAGGAAGGAATCCCAGCAGAGTAAAGTATATGGAAAGTACTCCTTCCTATAGTAGGAGTGCTCAAACTGGTCCTCTGCCCCCCCCAGCCAGTTGGGTTTTCAGGATATATGCATGACAAATAATTGCATACACATAAGGTAGTGCATACAAATCTCATGCATATTCGGTACAGATATCCTGAAATTCTAACTTGCTGGGAGGGCCCCCAAGGATCAGTTTGATCACCCTTGCCCTGCAGAAAATCCTATCCAGATTCCTGTGTGAAGCCCCTCATTGGCTGTTTCAGAACACTCTCTGAGATCCAGAGGTCCTCTTCCTTCAGCTGCAGAACCATTTATTAATCCTACCAAATCTCAGGCACCACCCATTTGGGGGTTTTCCTGTATTATACTATATTCCTTCTCAAACTAACCCATCACATGATCTCCCTGGCAAAAACATTTACCTATTAGAAAGACTGGTGTGTACTCTTATAGTAGCCTTTATCAAATGTTTTACACAGTACTTAAATGGACCTTGTAAGACTCTGCTTTGATCCCATGAGACCTGCTATTCATGGCAAATTTAACATTTTTCAGTTAAGTTAATGCTGCTCCAAGAAAATTTGGAAAACTGCTCACCTGCAACAGGTGTTCTCCACAGACAGCAAGCCAAATCGGCCACACAAGTGGGTGACATTCAACAGCACTGAGATAGATAGGTCTCACAGCTCAGAAAGAGGTCGATTTTGAAACTGCATGGATGTGGCAGCACAGCTACACTAGTCTCCTCACTCTTTGTTGCAAGCTGATGTTCAACTCTAAGGGAAGGAGGTTGGGATTATGTGGTTGATTGATCCTGCTGTTTATCCCAAGCAAAGGATTGCATGAAAATTATTACTCTTACAGATTACAGAACATGCAACCTTTATAATATAATGCTAGAGCTGGAGAGAAAATTGAAGTAGAGAAAGGAGTAGAGGAGTAGCCTAGTGATTAGAGCAGTGGCTGCAAATCAGGGAAACCAGAGTTCAAATTGCTGCTGCTTCTTGTGAACTTGGGCAACTCAATTCACTCTCCACTGCGTTAGGTACAAACTTTGATTGTGAGATCAGTGGGATCAGGGACAAAGCTACAGAATGTGAATGTAATCTGCTTTGAAGTGCCTGAAAAGCAGAATATAAATAAAAAAAAAAAATAATAAACTAAAGCAATTGATTAAATACGTTCTTTAAAGCTGCCTGTCCAAAACTGCCGTCTTGATGCACAGCATTTTCTAGGCAGCAATAAGCAATTGGGATGTTCATTTGTTTAAAATAAAATAAAGAATCCAAAATGAATTAGGCAGATTTTGGTTCATTGAAAATGATAATCAATGGCTATTACCCCAAAAATCAATGGAAAATAAATGCAGCTAGCAATGACTATCACACTTCACCTTAGAGCAGTGGTTCTCAACCTTTTGTGTGTCAGTACATACCTGAAGATTGTTCTCACAGGCATGGCACTCTGAACACATGACTGCTGTGGGGCTAAATGTAAATATACACTCTGCCTCCACAGGAACCCCGCTGACCGCCTACAATAGGTGCAGAGCAGAAGTAGGACATTGACCGTAGAAAAAAGATATTCTGGTGTCATCTCAGAAACAGCAATACAAACTCTCCCTACTACCAGGTGCAATAGCCTTTCTTATGAAAAGACAGCAGTTTACCACCAAAGCATGTCCTATTGAGAAAACACAACAAATGCCTACATGCTAGTAAAATACCTCACCTCGGTTATACATCAAAACCGACCTTTATTAAATACAGAAAGACCAAATTACAGATATGGAGACTGAAACTGGAAAAGAAATTAAAAAAAAAAAACAACCCACTCTGCATACAGTGCAAACCTAGAGAAATGGAAACAAATATAACACCTAATATACTCACAGTGTCTACAATAACGTACACAAATTAATCCATACAAAGTTATACCTGTAACAACCCAGGTTACAGGTATAACTTTGTAACAACCCAGCCTATTAAAAGGCAACACAAATATTAAACCAGGCTCTAAACACAAATGCACCTCTTATTAAGAACACAGAAAACGTCAAGCTGCTGTAGATCCCTACATAGAAACTACAAGCTTGCAGAATACACTTAGCTGGGGGTCACTCATGCAGAACTCAGACAGACCCTCACCAAATACAGAATAAGAGACCATAAAGCTGATGTTTTTGTTTTTTCCATTGTTGCACTGCATACAGAGTTTGGCTTCTTGCTGTTTCCAGTTCAGTTTTTGTCTGCACATTTCTATTTATACATTCCTCAAGGAATATAAAATAATTGTAAAACTATACTAATAACGAGAAAGCATGTTTCAAAACAACTGATGAATAGAATATCATCCAATAATTACAAACACAAAAATTATTTAAAATTCTCCAAACACCAACAAAATATTTCAAAACAGCAGACATTACATAATACCCAATAATTAAAATGGCAGTCAATCAAGAAAAGTAAACTTAAAAAATGAAATTGTATATCTGCTACTGGTAATTTGAAAACTATCATTGGGATTATCCGCCATGCCTGAAGGCTGGAGAGAAGCTAATGTAACCCCAATTTTTAAAAAGTGCTCTGGGGTGATCGGGGAAACTATAGACCAGTGAGTGTGAGATTTAGTACCAGGAAAAATTGTGGAAACTACCGTATTCTTAAGAACAAAATCACAGAACATAAGGAAAGACATGATTTAATGAGTCACAGCAAGCATGGATTTACACAAGGGAAGTCTTGCCTTACTAATCTGCTACTGGTTTTGAAGAGGTTAAAAAATGTGGATAACAGTGAGCTGGTGGATGTGTAGTGTATTTGGATTTTCAGAATGCATTTGACAAAGTGTCCCATGTGAGACACCCGAGAAAATTAAAAAGTTACAGGATAGGAGGCGATGTCCTCTTACGGATTGCAAACTGCTTAAAAGATAGAAGCAGGGAATAGGACTAAATGATCAGTTTTCTCAATGGAGAAAGCTAAACAGTGGAGTGCCTCAGGGATCTGTACTGGGACTGATGCTTTTTAATATATTTATAAATGATCTGGAAAGGGCAATAATGAGTGAAATGATCAAATTTGCAGATACAAAATTATTCTGCATTGATAAGTCACAAACAGATTGTGAAAAATTGCAGGAGGAACTTGTGAAAATGGAAGACGAGGCATTTTTTAAATGGCAGATCAAATGTAATGTACACAAGTGCAAAGTGATGCACATGGGAAAAATTAACCCATACTGTAGTTACACAATATTAGGTTCCGTATTAGGAGTTACCACCCAGGAAAGGACCTGGGCATCGAAATAGATAATATTTTAAAATCCTTGATTCAGTGTGCGGCTGTGGTAAAAAAAAAAGCAAACTGAATGCTAGGAATTAAGAAAATAATGAGAATAAAATGGCAAATGTCATAATGCCCCGTGTCAGTCCATGGTGAGGTCTCACTTCGAGAAATGTATGCAGTTTTGGTCACTGCATCTCAAAAAAAGATATAGCTGCATTGGAAAAGATATAGAGAAGGGTGATCAAAATAATAAAGGAGATGGAACGGCACCCCTATGAAGAAAGGCTAAAATGGTTGAGTCTGTTCAACTTGAAGAGACATCCGAGAGGGCATATGATAGAAATCTATAAAATCATGAGTGGAATAGAATAAGTAAACGCAAATTGATTATTTACTCTTTCAAAAAATACACAGACTAGAAGGCACTCCATATAGTTAGTAATTAACACATTCAAAACAAATCTGAGAAAATTGTTTTTCACTCAAGGCACAATTAAGCTCTGGAATTCACTGCCGGAGAAAGAACAGTTGCTTACCTGTAAGAGGTGTTCTTCTAGGATAGCAGGATGTTAGTCCTCACAGATGGAGCCTGGCACGGAAAACTTGTCAAAGTTTCTAGAAGCTTTGACTGGCACACTGAGCATGCCCAGCATGCCACTATCCATGCGTTCATGCGAGATCCCACTTCAGTCTTGGAACATAGCAAAGATACGAACGAAAAAAATAAAATAAAACGCATGATGACTCAATTGCGCAGGATGGCGGGTGGGTTTCCTGAGGACTAACATCCTGCTCTCCTAGGAGAACATCTGTTACAGGTAAGCAACTGCACTTTCTCCTAGGACAAGCAGGATGGTAGTCCTCACAGATGGGAGAATACCAAGCTCCAGGCTGCTCCCAGCCACAACTAAGAGCAACAGTCACTGAACAAGGTGCCAACAGGTACAACAACAACTGTGGTGCTGTTGGTCAGCAGTGAGATGGCCTGGTTCCAAACAGGGGCCTTAGGCAGGAAGAGTTGGGTCAAAACCTGGAAGAGGTTGGGGAGGACAGACTGGCCGAAGGCACTGTCCTGTCGATCATCCTTGTCCAAGCAGTAGTGGGCAGTGAATGTGTGTAGGGAACTCCACGTTGCTGCCCGGCAAATTTCGGTGATGGGGACCTCCTGCAAGTGGATTACCAACACCGCCATGGCCCTCACAGAGTGAGGGCCATGGCGGTGTTG
Source organism: Rhinatrema bivittatum (assembly GCF_901001135.1). Taxonomy (NCBI): domain Eukaryota; kingdom Metazoa; phylum Chordata; class Amphibia; order Gymnophiona; family Rhinatrematidae; genus Rhinatrema; species Rhinatrema bivittatum. The sequence goes on along the minus strand of NC_042618.1, from coordinate 67,250,339 downwards.
GTGAGGGCCAAATCACCGGTGTTGGTAATCCGGTGATTTGGCCTCCAAGCTGAAGGCCCACTTGTGCATAGCAGAAGGCAATGCAATCTGCCAGCCAACTAGATAGAGTCTGTTTACCCACCGTAACTCCCAGCCTGTTGTTGTCCAAAGATATAAAGAGCTGAGTGGATTGCCTGTAAGCTGCTGTGCATTCCAAACAGAAAGCCATAATCCTTTTGCAATCCAAAGTATGGAGAGCCCGTTCCCCCAGGTGGGAATGAGGCCTTGGAAAGAAGGTGAGCAAAACAATGGACTGACTGATGTGGAAATCAGTCACCACCTTAGGCAGGAACTTGGGGTGCGTACACAGGACCACACGGTTATGAAAACACTTTGTGTTTGGCGGGTACGTGACCAAGGCCTGAAGCTCACTGACACTACGAGCTGAAGTGATTGCCACTAGGAATATAACCTTCCAGGCAAGAAACTTCATGTTGCAGGAGCGTAGAGGCTCAAGGGGAAGACGCATGAGCCACACTAGGACAATGTTGAGGTCCCAGCATACAACAGGAGCCCGAAGAAGGGGGCTTCAGTTGAATCAGACCCCTCACAAAGCAACCCACTAAAGGCTGTACACTTAGATGGGAGTGCCAGCAACACCTTGATGGTATGCACTAAAGGCTCTGTGGTGAACCCTGACTGAGCTAGTCTGAAGCCCAGACTTGGAAAGGTGCCACAAATAGTCCAAAAACTTGGGGAGGGGGGCATGTGAATGGATCTAAGCCATGCCCCTCACACCAGGTGGATAATCTCTTCCATTTTGACCGGTAAGACTTCCTGATGGAAGGCTTTCTAGAAGCCACCAGCATCTGGGAGATGCTTACCGAGAGGTGCAGGGGACGAAGGTCTAGGTGCTCAACATCCACGCCTTCAAGGCCAATACCCTGAGGTTTGGATAGCGCAACGCACCCTGATTCTGAGTTATCAGATTGGGCATGGTCCCCAGTCTTATGGGATCCCTGATTGATAGATCCCGAAGAAGAGGGTATCAGACCTGCTGGGACTAGTAGGGCACCACGAGTATCAAGGTCCCCCAGTCCTGTTGAAGCTTTAGAAGTGTCTTCAGGAAGAGTGGGAGAGGAGGCTATGCATACAGAAGGCCCTTCCCCCAGTGAAGGAAAGTGTCTGAGGCCGGATGACAGTCCCATGCGAACAGAGAGCAAAAATTGCTCACCTTGCAGTTTATACAGAGAGGCAAAAAGGTCCTCATTTAGGGTTCCCCACCAGTGGAAAATCCGGGCCACCACCATCTGATTCAGGGACCACTCAGGCGGCTGAAAAGAGTGGCTTAGGCAGCCCGCCAGCTAGTTCACAGCCCGGGCAGGTATGTCACCCACAGCAACATCCCCTGCGACAGGGCCCGGGCCCAGAGCTGCACCACCTCCTGACAGAGGAGGAACAACCCTGTGCCTCCCTGTTTGTTGATATATCACATCGCAACTCGATTGTCTGTCCGAATCAGGACTTTTGTGTGACAACCGGTTCCAGATTGCCCAGAAGGTGTCACAAATCGCCTGAAGCTCTAGGAAGTTTATCTGGCAGAGAGCTTCCTGAGCAGTCCAGTGCCCTTGTGTGCAGAGGCCACCCACATGTGCTCCTTAGCCCTAAGGAGAGGCATTGGTAGTAAGGATTACTTGGGGCAGGATGGCTTGGAAGGGGATCCCATGCTCCAAATTGGAGAGACTCTCCCACCAGGACAGATAGATCCTCAGAAGTGGTGTGATGGAGAAATGAGCCTTGAGGTCCTGGGATGCTTGCTGCCATTGGGACTGTAACGTCCACTGCGCTTTGCGCATGCAAAGATGGGCTGGCAGAGTAACAGACTGAGGCCGCCATGTGGCCCAATAAGCAAAGCAAAAGTCGGCCACTTACAGTCTGACTGCTGCACACAAAAGACACAAAAGACGCTAACGAAGCTAGGGCAAGGGCCCGGTCGTGTGGCAAGAACACTCTCGCCTGCACCATATCCAGCCTGGCTCCTATGAAGCCCAGTCTGGGAGACGGATGGAGATGAGAGTTTGGGTAGTGATAAACCCCAAGGATTGCAGTGTCTGCACAGTCAGGGTTAAAGCATTCAGTGCCTCTGTGCGTGAGTCGCTCTTGATCAACCAGTCGTCCAGGTATGGGAAGACGTGCACCGCATGACGCCTCAGGTACGCAGCCACCACCGCTAGGCATTTGGTGAAAACGTGAGGGGCGGAAGCCAACCCAAAAGGCAGCATCCTGTACTAGTAGTGAGCCTTCCCCACCATGAAGCGGAGTTATTTTCTGTGGCCGGGGAAGATAGCTATGTGAGTGTAAGCTTCCTTGAGATCGATGGAGCAGAGCCAGTCTCCTCTTTTGAGGAGACTGATCCGAGTGCCCAGAGAAACCATCTTGAACTTTTCTTTTAAGAGAAATTTGTTCAACGCCTTGAGGTCCAGAACGGGAGCGCAAGCCTCTGTTTCTCTTCAGTATTAGGAAATACCTCAAATAGAACCCTCGGCCCTGCTGAGCGGAAGAACCCCATGATAGACATGGAGGAGAGTTCTCTGGAAGCTGTCTGAAATTGAGCAGATACCCCTGGCGGACTATGGTAAGGACCCATTGGTCCGAAGTGATGGTCCCCCAGTGATGATAGAAGCCAATAAGCCTGCCTCCTACTGGGGGATATGGTGCCAGGGGTACATTTTGCTAACTCGTGCTCAGACACCACCAGTCAAAAACCCATAGCTGGGGCTTGCAGGGGCCTAGGTGTCCCATTGCTGACGGGAGCTGCCCCTGGAGCTAGTGAGCGGTGTACGCTCCCAAGAAGCGGTAAGATAATATTTCCGCTGCCTGTAAAAGGACTTCCTGGAGCTTAGCCTGGCAGATTTTCTGGCAGAGGAAGAAACTCTGAAATGCTAGCAGAGAGCTGTTGGAGAGTTTCATGGAGGTCCTTCAATCTCTGACCTTGTCCCCTAAAAGGTTGTCGCCTGTGCATGGGAGGTCAGCCAGCTTCTCCTGCACCTCTGGACGGAGGTCAGAGCTAGGCCATTCTACAGGCACAGACACCCACGATGGCTACTCTGGTGCTGTGTTAAACAGGTTGTAGGTGGATCTCACCTCGTGTTTGTCAGGCTCCAGACCCTGCAAGACAATGCCGGAGAGCGACTCCGATTGCAGAAAGCTCTCTGCAAGGACCTAGACCCGTTTCCGCAGGTTCCGGTTGTATTGGGTCATATATAACTGGTAGGCAGCGATCTGGGTGATGAGCATAACACCCTGAAAGACCTTCCTACCCAGAGCATCTAGCCCCCTTTGCTCTCGCCCCGGAGGGGCAGAGACATGGGTACGGGAGTGCTTGGCCTTCTTGACAGCAAAATCCATGACTACCAACTGGTGAGGGAGATGACGCCTCTCGAATCCCAAGGCCTGCTGTACCAAATAGGTGGCGTTCGCCTTCCTATTGACAGGAGATACGAAGATCGGGTGTTCCCACAACCGAAGGAGAAGAGCCTTAAAAATGTCATGGATGAGAACTACCACGAGTTCCTTAGGAGAGTCGACAAATTTGAGTACTTCCAGCATCTTATGTCACAAATTCAACTCCGTGAGGAGATGGAAGGGAATAGCCTCGGCCATGGCCCTGACAAACCTCGCCAAGGAGAGATCCTCCGGGGGGGGGGGGGCTGACGCCTTTCCTCCGATGGGGAAGGCTTGGAGAGGGGGGGGGTCGTCTGAGAATTCGGATGAAGATTCCGAGGAATCATCCCCCCACAGGTCATAAGGCCTTTCTTCTTCACTAAGGTCATCGCGGGGCTTGTGCAAGCGAGGTCTGTGAAGGCGGCTTCAAAGGCACTGAGGGCACCGTATGAATTGAAGGCCCCCCCCACCAGGCAACGTGGGAACCAGGGGCCGTGGGAGGTCAGAGGGCCTGGGCAAAGGCTCAGGGAACTGAGGCTTCAAATGCAGCACTGGCTGCGTCTTCCTCCTCTGAGGATCAGATGATAGGGATAGCTCTTTAGGGGAGCATTGGTGGCTGCTGGGGAACCGAAGGTCCCTCGGGTACCGGTTGCATTGAGAGAGCACCAAGAAGGATATCCAGTCGCTCAAGCAGAGGTGCCAGAATAGACGGGGGCTCCGGCACTGGCATGGGGACCAGTGGTGGGGGCGGCTCAACGCCCCACAGAGCTCTGAGCACTGCGGTCTGCACCCTGCAGTACAACTGCTCCTTAAAGTCCGGTGAGGCCAGGACCAAGGGAGTGGGATGAGGCATCACAGGCGCTTCCTCAGTTCTCTGAGGAGGCACGGTGCCCAGCACCGATATCGGCGGGGAACGCCTAGGACTCCCGGGTATATCGGAGGATGGGGCCTCCGGGCCATGGGGTTGCTTCAGTGGCGGTACAGCAGCCGCCGATACTGCCTCGGAACTGGAGCCATGCGCTGACAGCGACCGGTGTCTATGCTTGCGGGATCTCCCACGGTGCTCAGCCCAGTCTTTCCCTGGTGCCAAGGAAGCAGAGGATCCCGATGTCCTGAAAACTGGTGAGATCATGGAGGACCAGTCACTGTTCCCTAGATCTTTCGAAGATGCAGTAAGAGTAGCAGCAAGAGGGAGTGTATCGAGAGGCTCCCCTTGACCCCCCGGCGTCAATGACTCTGATGCAGGTGTGGATGGAGTGGACTTTTTGGAACCAAAAAGTTTCTCCATTTTATCAAGGTGCGCACAACGGCCCTTGGGGGTCATCTGGTCACACAGCTGACACCCTTGGAAGTCGTGCGAAGCCCCCAGGCAAAGGATAAAAACCTCATGCGGATCCGTAATAGACACAATCCACAGGTATTGGGGGCACCAACGAAAGCCAGACAACGCCATGAAAATTCAGACGCGCAGTCATGACAGACGGCTACTGGGAAGTGGGTTGCCGGAATCGACCGCGAAAAGCAGGAAAAAGGAGAGGCACCAATTGCTAAGGGGGACCAGACGATAGGATGGGAAAAATATTTGTTTATTACACAGAAAAAGAACAAGAGCAGCAGAGTTCCAAGAACTGCGAGGCAACTGCACCGCGGAAAAAGAGAAACTGAAGGGGGACCTCGTGTGGACGCGCACATAGTGGCATGCTCAGTGTGCCAATCAAAGCTTCTAGAAACTGACAAAAGTTTTCCATGCTGGGCTCCATCTGATGATGTCACCCATCTGTGAGGACTACCATCCTGCTTGTCCTAGGAGAATATGGTTAAGGCAGTTAGCATAGCTAGGTTTAAAAATAGGTTTGGACAAATTCCTGGAGAAGTCAAACAAACTTATTAACCAAATAGACTTAAGAAATAGCGACTACATATCACTGAGCAACAGCAGCATGGGATCTATTTACTGTTTGGGATCTTGGCAGGTACTTGTCATCTGGATTGGCCACTGCTGGAAACAGGATACTGGACTTGATGGATCCTAGGTCTGGCCCAGTATGGCAAGTTCTTATGTTCTTATGACTCCTTTTCAACACTAGTTTGCTCTCTGCCATTTTGAAGAGGAACAATGCTAAATCCAGCTCAGTCTTGAGAAAATTTTTTTTATTTCTCTCTCATTCCCACTTCTCTCCAGCACCGTCAAATGGAGACTAATGAAAATAATTGTAAAACTAAAAAAAAAAAATGAAAAAAACTCAAAGGGGAAAAAACCCAAGCAGCTTAGAATAGACAGCACAAACACATCCTTTTGCGCTAGAGGAAGGAAAATGCCTGAGGAGATCTGTGAAGCGGCAGGTGCATGGAATACCTGTGCATGCTCAGAAATACCTTCTTGGTCTCTCTAAACTCAGAGAGCTATTTGACTTGGTGCCATCAGATGACATCATCTACTTGTATGACTGATTCTTGTTCTTGTCCATGGAGAATAATTAAATACTCAAAACAATATAACTGCAAAAGTATGTCCATCTGCATGGTACTTTGTAGATCTTGGGGACTGGAACCAATCACCAAGCTTGGTTTTCAGAATATCCACAGTGAATGTGCATGAGAATGAAGCAGTACATGGAAATCTCTCATGTGCATATTCATTGTGGATATCCTGAAAACCAGGTCTGTTTGTGGCTCTTGATGACTGGCATTGGCTACTCCTGGCATATATATCCTCAATTATGGATTAAAGAAATTTATATACAGAATGAAATAATGAAGCTATGACTCACACTGTCTGCTGGTGCAAGTTCTGTATCCTCCAGCATTGGACAATCCTCATTTCCTGCTGTAGCACCACTTTAAAAAAAACAAACAAAAAACACACACATTTCAACTCTGTATAGTTCGGTCTTAAAATCTCCAGTTTACCAGACAGGTCTCCATTTAAGGTATTTCCTGGTGTCTGAGAAACACACTTTTCTAAACGTATTACTATTGTTTGGTTGTTGTAACATTCCTGTTTGATGTTTTCATATTCATAATTCCAGCTGTCTTCATTTCTAGTTTTGTGGGATAAAAGGAGAAGCGGTTACCTGTTATTTTCTTTCCATGAATCCTGCTATACCAGTCCAGTCGAGACAAGTGGGTTATGTCCCCCTACCAGCAGACGGAGACAGACCACACAGTTTTCCTTTATGACATCGTCACCACTATATAAAGGTGGTATAGCACAAGGAAAGCCAGTATTATTTATTTATTTATTTATTTCACATTTTTCTATACCGAGCTTCATGGTTGAATACCATATCAGATCGGTTTACATCGTATTCCTATGAGAAAGCACTGAACAGAAAACAGAGTTGCTTACCTGTAACAGGTGTTCTCCTAGGATAGCAGGATGTTAGTCCTCATCAGATGTAGCCCGGCACGGAAAACTTTTGTCAAAGTTTCTAGAACTTTGACTGGCACACTGAGCATGCCCAGTATGCCACTATACATGCGTCCACGCGGGGTCCCCCTTCAGTCTCGTAACATAGCATTACAAAAAACTAAACTAGGAGAAAACCTAACTCTATGGGATGGCGGGCGGGTTTCCTGTAGACTAACATCCTGTTGTCCTAGGGGAACACCTGTTACAGGTAAGCAACTCTGCTTTCTCCTAGGACAAGCAGGCTGGTTGTTCTCACACAAGGGTGAATACCAAGCTACAGGCTGCTCCCAAACTCTAGTAAATTCACAGACACCGAACCTGATGCCAATGGGCACAACAACTGCAGTGCTGTGGAAAACAGAGGGAGACAGCCTGACCCAAAAAAAAAAAGAGCTTTAGATCACAGGAGCACAGCGGCTTGAAAGGATCTCACACAAGACAAGCCAGTACCATGTTGAGATCCCAGGACACAACAGGAGGCTGCAGGGGAGGCTTCAGCTGAAGCAGACCCCACATGAACCGGCTCACCACAGGTTGCATAGAGACCAGCGAACCTTCAACTAAGTGGTGGTAGGCTCCGATAGCATTGAGGTGTACTCTGATAGAGTTGTCTTCAGACCAGCGTCAGAAAGATATAACAAATAGTCCAGTACTTTCAGAGTGGGACAGGAGAATGGATCCACGCCATGATTCTCACACCATACAGAAAAGCTCCTCCACTTCAGAGTATATGACTTCCTGGTGGAAGGCTTCGAGAAGCTATCAGGACCCGAGACACGTCATCAGAAAGGTCAAGGGGCCGCAGAACTAACATTTCAATATCCAGGCCATCAAAGACAGCACCCAGAGGTTGGGATAGTGCAGCCTGCCGTGGTCCTGTGTGATCAGGTCGAGGGAGGTCCCCAGACCAATTGGTTCCCGACCAACAGATCCTGGAGGATCGGGAACCAAATCTGTCTTAGCCAACGGGGGCGGGCAATGAGAATCAGGGTCCCCCCCCCCCTTCCTGGCGGAGCTTCAGGAGACTCTTCAACACCAGCGGAAGCGGAGGATACGCATACAGAAGGTCCCTGCCCCAAAGGCGGGCAAAGGTGTCTGAAGCTGGCCTTCCGGATTCCCTTGTTTTCACAAGGGGAGGCGAAAAGGTCCACCTCCAGAATCCCCCATAGGTGGAAAATGCGATCCGCCATTGTTTGATCCAGGGACCACTCGTGGGGATGGAAAGCTTGACTCAGTCAATCCGCCACTACATTCTCCGTTCTGGCCAGGTATATGGCCTGGAGTAGGATTCCTTGGGTCTGAGCACAGGCCCAAATCTGGACAGCCTCTGACAGAGGAGGAGCAATCCAATACCTCCCTGTTTGCTGATGAACCACATCACAACCTGATTGTCAGTCTGGATCAGGAACACTTGACTGGATAGGCGGTCCTGAAACGCCCAGAGTGCATACCTGATGGTTCGAAGCTCCAGGAAGTCGATCTGGTATGGAGCCTCTCGAGCAGACCAGTGACCTTACGTACAGAGGCTGTCCACATGCGCCCCCCAGCCCACAGTGGAAGCGTCCACAGTGAGTACAATCTGGTACGGGGAGGGGCCTGAACGGGAAGCCCCTGCTCCAAGTTGGGCAGACTCTCCCACCATGACAAGAAGGTCTGGAGAGATGACACTTAACCGCAAGCTGAAGTCCTGGGAGGCTTGCTGCCACTGCGACTGCAGGGTCAACTGAGCGCTCTGCATGTATAAGCGGGCGAAGAGGATAACATGGACAGATGCGACCACGTGGCCCAGAAACTGAAGCAGCAATTGGACCGAAACCCTTCGGCTGCTGTGGACCACACTTGCCAGGGACACTAGAGCAAGCACATGGTTGTGAGGAAGAAAGGCCTGAGCCTGGGTCATATCCAGGCAGGCTTCCATGAAGTCCAACTGATTCGAAAGGGTAAGATTGGATTTCGGATGGGATTCCAGCACTTGAATGGTTAGTGTAGGGAGTGAAGCACCCCTTCACACGCGGCGCTTTTGATCAACCAGTCGTCCAAGTAGGGGAAGACGTGCACCCTCAGGCAGTGGAGGTGTACGCCCACTACCGCCAGGCACTTTGTGAAGACCCATGGGGCTGAAGTGAGGCCAAATGGCAACACCTTGTATTGAAAGTGACTGTCGCCCACAAGTAACCGTAGGTACTTACTGTGTTCAGGAAAGATTCCTATGTGAGCATACATATCTTTTAGATTGAGGGCGCAAAACCAGCCTACTCTTTGCAGAAGGGGAAATCAGGGTGCCCAGCTAGACCATCTTGAACTTTTCTCTTCACAGATGTTTGTTCAAGGCCCTCAGATCTAAGATGGGGAAAATCTCCACTGTTTTCTTTGGAATCAGGAAATATTTAGAGTAGAATCCCAGTCCCTGCTGATGTAACGGGACACTGCTCCTATCATTACAAGGACGGAGAGCTCTGTCCTAAAGGACTTCCTGGTGTGGTGGTCTGACCCCACGATGAGCGGGGGCATCAACGAACTGGAGAACCTCCAGCATCTTATGGTGGGCATCCTCCTCTGTAAGGAGCTGGAAAGTGATCGACTCAGCCATCGGCCGCACAGGTCAGATACTCTGGCAGAGTTCGACGCTTCTCATCCAAAGGATGGATCTAAGGGAAGGTCTCTGGAGTCCCGTGAAGACGAGACTGAAGTATCATTCCACCCAGGGATCATAGGGGGTGTCCTCCTCACTGAAGTCACCTGGGGGCGCTTGAGGAGGAAACAGGGGCACTGATGGCTTTCAAGGGCATTGAGGGCACCAAGGTCCCTGAAGGATCAAGGATCGGACCGGCAAAACCGGGTGCGGTACCGGAGTCCCTGATGGTGCCCTCGGGCAGGAGACATTATCCTCCTCCAAGGAACTCATAATGGGGATGACTATGTAGCCGTTGGGGTATCAAGGGATCCCTGGCACCGGAAGTGGCTGCGTGAGCAGGACGCCCAAGAGGACGTCGAGGCACTCCAGCAGCGGTGCTAGCATTGCAGGGGCAGGCTCGGACACCGGGGGAGGCACTGATGGAACCAGTGGTTCGATACCCTGAAGAGCTCAGAGCACTGCCTGTTGCACCCTGCGGTCCAGTTCCTTTTGGAAGTCTGCCAAGGTGAGGACTGAAGAAGGAAGAGGAAGAGACATCAACCAGAGCCTCCCCGAAGCCCCAAGGGTCGTCAGACTCGATTAGACAAAATGCAGCAGCTCTTCAGATCCAGAAAATCTGATCCTTCAACTCTGGCATCGGGAGACACGATTCCCAGGGGCCATGGGGAACCGATGGATTTGGCTCCATCGGTGTCTGCTCATGGGAATGAGGTGCCAGGGATAGGCCCTCTTCAGCATCATCGCGCTCCAAAATCTTAGGTTAGTCTCCATCCTCAGCACCGGGGAAAGACCGGGCCGAGCACTGTGGAAAGCCTCGGAAGCATAGACTCCGATCACTATTGTTGCACAGCACCAGACTTGGGCACTGGTATCTGTAGAGAATGCTTAGGACTCTCAGGTATGATGGAGGTCAATGCCTCCTCTCCGTGGGGTCTCTTCGGGAGCACCACAGTGGACACCAATGCTACGTGCGATGAGGGTGACTGGAGTCTATATGCTTCCCACGGTGCTTGGCCCAGTCTTTACCCAGCGCCAAAGATGGAGACGAACCTGAGGTCCTGGAGTGTGATGATGCCGAAGAGAGCCAGTCCCGGCCCCTCGTTCCCATGAGCGCCCCAGAGGGGGAACAGACACCAATGGACCCAAGTCCATTGGTTCCCCATGGCCCCTGGGAGTCAAGGCACCCGACACTGAAGATGAAGAATCAGATTTTCTGGATCCAAAGAACTTCTCCATTTTGTCTTATCAAGCCCAATGACCCTTGGGGGTCATTTGATCCCATAGATTGCACCCCTGGACATTGTGCAATTCCCCCAGGCAGAAGATACAGACCTCATGTGGATCCGTGATGGACATGGTCTGTGGGCACTGGGGGCATCAGTGAAAACCTGATGCCACGAAAAAAGAGCTGGCGAGCAGTCAATGACTGGCGGCCACCGAGGAATGGCACTGTCGGGAATCAACAGCAAGAAGGAAAAAAAACCCCAAAACCAACAACAACTTACCACACCACCCTATCAAAGCGCTGACAGGGAGAAAGGGGACCTGGTGCAGAAAATACCAAGAAATAACTCAAAATATCAGAGCTCCACAACCACTAGGCAAACACTTTGCAGAAATAAGAGAGATTGAAGGAGGCCCTCGCGAGGTCATAATGATAGCGGCATGCTGGGCTTGTTCAGCGTGCCAGTCAAAGTTCTAGAAATTTTTACAAACATTTTCCGTGCCAGGGTCTATCTGATGTCATCATCCATGTTTGAGGACTACCATCCTGCTTGTCCTAGGAGAATATGAACATCCAAATAAACTTCAAAAATATCAAAAATGACTGCTCTGGAGAGCAGATCCACTTATAGTATGCTATCTGTCCATACCTCTTGGAGAAAACAGAAATAAATAATCAAGGGAGGACAGGAGAAAAAAAACAGCAAAGGCTGAGATGAGACAACTTCTCCTCTGAAACACAAATAGATGTTGGGCACCTGAAAACCAAAATTCCTCCTGCTTGAAACAGTTCAACTTCCTGGGAGGGTCCTGGACTGGTGTAGTAGGATTCATGGAAAGAAAATTAGCAGGTAAAAATTTCTCTCCTTCCATTTCATCCTGCTACATTAGTCCAGTCAAGACAAATGGGAAGTATAAAAGCCCAACAAGCTTGGAAAGAAAGAAGTAAAGACCATCATAAAAATGCCAGCTCAAAAGGCCTTATCTTCCTTATCAATCATATCCAAACTCTCATGCTTAGCATAAAAATGCACAGATAACTAAGCAGCCGCCATCCAAGTCCAGCGACACAATAACCATTGCTTCCAGCCAGGAAAAACTATGCTTTAGAAAAAATGGGCACAAACCCAAGGACCTGATGGGTCTGGAAAACATGAAGGTATCATGATGCCCTTGACCCAATTTACCAGGCTATCTATACAGACTGCCTTACTATATGTATCCCTTTGAATAAAAACCCATACAGCTTAACAGCAAGGATTAGTAAGCTAATGAGTTAACGGACATCCAAGGTTCTCAAGAAATTGTTGCCGCCTCGAACATCCTTGTTGGAGACACTATCAGAAAATAGTCTGATAATGTTAAATGCTTGGTTACCTTGTACTTGTCATTACCATTACTCTTCTGTTTTTTTGTATGCCATTAAAATTTTGGTGTAGCATACGTTAAGTTATGCCATTTTTTGATCAACTGATATTGTCCTGCTTGTGGTTATATTTTAACTTTGAATTTCATTATTTTCAGAGAATTTTTGTACATGTATTTGACAGCTAAGAAAAAGAAAGTAGTCCCTGAAGCAGTGATTCAAAACGTGACATGTCTTGAAATAAGTGAATTTCTTGCAACATTTTTGTTTCCCATATTTCTTTCGTTTGCAATTATTTTGAACTTTCTTTTTTATAAGTGAGGAATTAGCCAGCTAGATCAAAGCATTTGAAAATTGTATAGCATAACCAGCTAAATCTACCTACCTAAATTTCAGGAGGCTGCTAAATTTAGCCTGACAAATTCTGGGCAGCAGTTTTAAGGACAAAATTAAGTGGCCAGCATGAATATCAGTGCCGGCCATCTAACTTGGCCAGACAAATATAGTACTGGAAAAGCAGTCCCACGTCTGTCTGGCCAAGCTCTCTTCCTCATTAAAAAAAAAAAATAAATAATAATAATAATAATAATAATAATAATAAAACAAAACGCAATAAAGAAAATGTCTGGCATCATCCTCCTGATGCACCTTTTTCCAAAAGGTTAGTTCTCAAGCCCATCCTCTACTCCCTCCCACCATGCTTTCTTTATAAATTAATTGCTCCATGGTCCCCATTTCCTTACTCCCACCCTCTCAATGTTCCTTTTTCTTTAAACCAGTAATGGTCCTGTAGCAGCCCTAAACAGACTACTCTCAGAATGTAAAAATAAAGGCTGTGAAAGAAGCCCTGGATCCCCTGCTTGCTCCTGTCCGAATAAGGTTAGAAAACTAACCTGTAGATCCCTTCCTACACCCTCCTCTTTTTTTTTTTTTTTTTTAAAGACAGGAGAACTCGATCAGGATCCCCAGGCTAGTACTCCTTCCTTATTTGAACAGGAGCAGGCAGGGGATCCCAGGGTTTCTCCCACAGCCTTTATTTTTACATTCTGAGGGAGGGAGAGAGATGTTTATGGCTGGCCATGGAGCCATTTCAGTTTAAAAAAAAAAAAAGGAGCATCGCTATGGTAGGAGCAAGGGACTGGGACCTTACGACAATTTCTTTTTTAAACAGAAGCATCAGGAGGGTGGCAGGAAGAAGACGGGAACCTCTTGGCAATTTTTTTTTTTTTTTTTTAAAGAAAGTCACTGTGGTCTGGGTAAAGCCCATTCCTTTATGATTTCTGTATACTCCTGATATATTTCCTGTTTGCCTTCATCTTTGGTTTTCTCTTGAACTGACTTATTTTGAATATCCTTCATTACAATTGCAAGGGGTTATGGATAATTTTGATTTTTGTGTTAGAAATTTGTAATACTGTAAAACTGTATTATAAATGTTAAAATGTTATAATTTTGGAAGGATTATCAAATGTAAAATTGGAAAATGATAAATTAAAAATTTTTTTTAAAAAATCCATTCGGCGCTTGCAAGCCCGACTTGAGTGTGTATTTCCCAGTTTTGGCACGCACTGAGCTTTTAAAATTCACCTTTTAACTGGTCAAAATTTGACAGGCTAGATTTCATTTAGTCAAATATTAAGCTGCTAAACCCAGCCGGATAAGTTAAACTGAATATTCATGTGAAGATAAGCAGCTATAATTAGCAGGACGGGGGTTTTGAATATTTGCATCTAAAAGATATCTCCAACATGCATAAAAACAGACCAGCTTCACTAAGGATACTTCCAAGATGAAATGGTTTCCATGAACTACTGCAGAACTAGCTATTTATAGTAGAATATAACTCTTAAACCTCACATTTTCACCTACTTTAGGAAATATAGATTCTAATGGACTTTTAAATATCAAAAATTTTTGGCTTGGCAATTTTTTTTTTTAAACTAAAAATTACTCTGTGCTTTACTTGCATACTTGATATTATTCACCTCTTCTGGAAGCCAACTGAAAGAAATCAGACTGCTGAAAACAGGAACCACACATAAGCTTTTGAGATTTAAGAATCTGAAAAGCATATTAACTGTACAAAATACTGTGGAAACAAACTTGGAATTTATCATATGAAATGTTAGATTCCCACATATCACAATGTGACCTTTTTGGCATTACTACTTTCAATATATCAAGCTGAAGCACTAGGTATTATACAAACCAAAATGAAAACACAGGCACTGAAGGGGTCAATTATAGTGGTCAATAACATTTTAATCAGTCTCATTAAGATTAATTTTCATGTCAGGCAGGCCATCTAATTAAAATATCAACCATTTCATGAACAGTAATAAGAAAATTTATATAATAAACAAACATTAAAATATATCATTACCTTTCTTCAACAGTATTGCCAAAAAGGACTTTTCTGTTTGAAGATTGAAACTCATCAAGCACTTGTAAAGCATTTTTATTCTCAGCCTTTGCTGCTTGTGTGTCAGCACCAAGTACAAAACTGCTTGGATTTGGAGTTTTAGAGATGGACCTTGGAGTAACAATTTGGGAGGATGCACTGAAACGTGTTTTGAAGGATGACCCTGGAAAACAATTTATAACATGATATATGGGGTCCAATTTGATCACAATTTTTCTTCAAGTGTTAATTTAAGCCAAAATTTGTTTGCATTTTCAGGATGCAATAATATGCAGGATACATACAAAGTTCCAAGTATACCTATGAAGTCAATGAAACCTTTACTTATGGTACCAGATCCCAGCCCTAATCTCCAACTGAGCTAAAAGCCTAGAGGAGGTGGAGGAGGAGAAAAGCTGCCAGCTCAAAACCAAAACAGCTCTTCTCTACAAAAGCATCACAGTACCAAAGGGCTCAGGAGATGCAAAAACACTGAAGATATGTTAATACAGAGGAAATAAAGCACTCAAGGTAGAATCTAGGACACTGAAGGCAGTGATTTGAACCTGAAAACCTCAATATCAGAACCATCAAGAAGCCAAATTTGTAGAGAAAAGCACAGACAAGACACCAAAGCAGCTCTTAGAAACTTGCCATAAAAGAGAAGGCATTATCAGGTGAGGCTGTGCTTTGAGATAGCAGAGTTCAATTTCCTGAAACAAAGCGGTCAGCATACTGAAGTCCTCAACATGCTCAGCATGAAGAAATAAACAATTCTTAAGAGTGTTAAAATACGAATTTCTGAAACTGCTATGGACTGATCCTGGTACGTACAGGGAAGAAGATTTATTCCTCGAAACAGGTTGCCAGACTTCACTAACCTGGAACAGGTTTCGCTGGGCTTTCAATTCTGAAAAATCCTGCATCAAACACAACCTGCTCTACTTCCTTTAGTACTTCTGGGGCTGCAGTTTCAGTCATTTCTTCCCGCTGCTTCTTATGCTTCATGGCTGCTTTTATTGCAGCAAGACGGCTTCGTGCTGCGACTCTTCCATTGTCTCCTTGGTTTGCTTTTGATGTTACCATCTTAACACTCTTCTTCTGCAAGTGAATTATCAAGAATGTCTTCATCCTCTTTTGTTACAGCAATACTACCTATAATCTGAACAACATTATAACTGCTCCATACAAGAATACTAATTCAAGAAGAGAAATATTTCATGATAAAGAAACTAGAAGAGCCCCTCACCAACAAAAAAAAGTTATGCTTTATTGGTTTTCATCTGTCAAAGATTTCAACTATTTTGTGATGTATGAAACATTATTCCCATAGAGACAGAATGAGAACCCTTTAAGACATGTGGCCCATTGGAACATAGGCATGACAATTATTTACCTGGGTATGTGTCACTTCTCACCCTAGAGTGGCTCCTCAACTCAGCAAATATAGGCTCAGAGGATCTGATCAAGAAGGCTCTATTGCAGCAAGGTTACTTGATTATCTTATCTGTTTGTGGTGCTTTATATCAGTTTGGCTACAAACTAATATTTTTCACCAATTTGGGTAATGAAGTCATGGAAGACAAATGGAAAGCATGGATTTTGAACATTATGAAGTTACAAACGCTGAGGTAGATCTTAAAAAAGTACGCCGAGCCACGCAGCATGCCTCTGTTCCCTCCAAGGCCGCTCTGAAATCTGAGCGGCCTCGGAGGGAACTTTCCTTCCGCGTCCCCCCACCTTCCCCTCCCTTCCCCTATCTAACCCCCCCCCCAGCCCTACCTAAAATCCCCCCCCCTACATTTGTTGTGCAAGTTACGCCTGCTTGAGGCAGGCGTAACTTGCGCGCGGGGCCTCGGCATCCCCCTGGCACAGGCTGCGGGGCCGGCAGACGCGGGACCGCCCACCCAGCCCGCCCCCGAACCGTTGCCATGCCCCCAGACCCACCCCCAGACACGCCCCCCAGACACGCCCCCGGCCTGCGACACGCCCCCTCCCACCCCTTTTACGAAGCCCCAGGACTTACGCGCGTCCCGGGGCTTTGCGCACGCCGGCGGCCTATGCAAAATAGGCGCGCGAGTGCCCTGCGTGTGTAAATCCAGCAGGATTTACACGCACAGGGCTTTTAAAATCTACCCCTTAGATTGTAAGCCCTCTGGGGATAGGGAAATACCTACAGTACCTGAATGTAAACCGATGTGATATCTCAGATCGAATGTCTGTACATAAAAAATAATTATATAATTATTATATAATTATATAAATCTATATAAATACTATATTTATAGTATAAATACTATAAATACTATTTATATAGATATTTACTATAAAGTATATACTATATACTTTATATACTATAAAGTATATACTATAAAGTATTTATATATCTATATAAATACTATAAATAGTACTATATATATATATAGTATTTATAGTACTATATATATAGTATTTATATATCTATATAAATACTGTAAATACTCTGCTGTTCACTGTAAATACCCTGCTGTTCAGCTGTCTCCCCTTTCCAGATCCCAGTTTTATTCTCCCGGTTTTATTGTAACTTTCTCTCTCACAACCTTGCTCTTGTTTACTGTGTTTGAATTCTCTCTTCCTATCACACATTGTTAATTGTAAACCGGTTTGATTTGATTTCTGTCAAGAAAGTCTGTATAACAAAATAATAAATAAATTAAATAAATAAATATAAATGGACCAGAACTACAATTTATAAATAAAACCCATTTAAAAAAATATATTAGACTGTGTGTGTGTGTGTAAGCATGGTATAGGATTTTATTTTTTTAAATGGGTTTTATTTATAAATTGTAGTTCTGGTCCATTTATATTTATTTAATTTATTTATTATTTTGTATATTATTTTGTATATATACACATACATACATACATACACATATTTAGGCTATGTATATTAGACAAATATATCAGGCACAGGTATGTAAATATATTACTGGGAGAAATATAAAATATACAAACCCAAAATACAATAACTTTGGTCCCTTGTTCACTATTTAAGAAATTTTGAAACTCCTATTTTCAAAACTACAAAATGGTTATTATACAATGCAAAACACATTAATGAATCATTTACTCACTCATTCATACCATACAAAAAAAACCCTCATCTATTGCAGCAAATTATGTGGCCAGCTGGGAATATACTTTAACATTTATGAAATACCATTCTATAACAAACCAGAAAAATCCTGTTTTGCTAATCTCATACATTCAAATAATCTCTATGGACACAATAAAATATTAGCATAACAAAAACAAAAGTTCTAATGGCAACCTAGAAGCATGGAACACATCTAAGAACACTGGTTCTAAATTTTGATTCCTGGAAATCCAAAACTATTACTGTTCCAACTGAAATTGTTGCTGCTTTAGCAGTTACCAGATCATTGAGAGTGCCTTTAAAATCTTTGCAGTATTTGTAAAGTTCAGAAAGACCCCAATAAAGGCCTGTTTTGCCCTCTCACGGGCTTCCTCAGCAGCAACCTGTTGAATGGAATGAGTTACAGATGCAATAAGTGGCAGCACACAATTAATAGCAGGCTGTGTACGCCCGCTGAGAGATACAATTGGAAATGGAACCTGGCTCGGGTACAAATTTGAGCGCATAGTTTTACCAAGTTCATGGAGTTATAACTGAAACCCCACCCCCCCACCCCCCCGAAGATGCACAGACGGTGCACCTTTATACAGGAGCTCAGCACCACATTTTGAAAAAAATAAAATCTTCCCAATGGCGTCAAACAGCTTTAGGTATTTACTTGGTGGGGTGTTAGAAATCTATCTGGTTTTCTTGGCTCTCTTAAGTGCTTATTCCACTATTACTGAATGGTTCAGGAGTTGTATCATGCAAACCTATATATTTTAGATCCAGTTTCCAGGCCACTGGCAGGCATGTGGTGGAATGCTGCCACATTCTGGATTGAAGATCCCAGAGTTGTCTGTATACAAGGATCACTGCCAAGTCAGGTTGAAAACTTCTGTTTTCAGACCTGTTCCTTCTAGGTATCAATGTTTAATGCCTTTGCCAACTTACCTGGGATCTTGGAATAGCAGAGATCCTCATGTGATCAAGAATGCTGCAATTCCCATTGAATCTTCCTCCAACCAGGTTATGGGGAAACACTGATTCATGATGCCTTAACCAAGGCAGAAACCTAATGCCACAGGAGGGACATTGACCTAGCTGAAGCTCTCTCATTGTCCTCTGACTCAGGGAAGGACTCTCCAGCCACACGTGACAGTTTGACTGACTGATGAAGACTAATCCCTATTGTTGGCAACTTTTGTGCAGGATTAAACTGTGGCATGGAGCTAGTGGGGGCTAGTGGGGGCCACTGTTTAGGGAATATGTAACCCATTTTGGATAGGAGAGGCTTCAGAGCAACTCATCTTCAGGAGCCAGAGAGGCAAAGAAATTTTTCACCAACTGATTGAGTCAGTCCATTAGCTGTGGTGATGGTTGGGCCAGAGTTTGAAAAGAGACATTCTTTCCAGAGACCCAAACAGGATCCTACTCAGTTTACTGCAGTACAGCTTAAATACTCATCTCCAATGAATGGAAAGGCCCTCAGTTGCTCTGTGCTGATTTAGAAGGCATTTCTGTCAACTCAGGCTTCCGCACTAACAGATTATTATTTGGCATCTTCAACACCACTGATATAATGGGAAGGAATTGGTACCAGCATTTCAGTTCTCTGCACTGAAGGAATAGAAGAACATGTGCTCTACGCCCAAGATACATGTTCCCTGGATACACGGGATCAAAAAACGTGATCTAGCGCTATGGGGACATTCTGCACCATGCAGGACGATATGATTTTGGGTATGGCACCAATAGGTATGGGCACCAAGCTGCTTCTTTCTGTTCAGATCCAAAGAGCTCTGCCTCAGAGACAAGGCCCACTTAGGTGCTTTGTCCATACCTCTTCTGATGCTAAGCATTTCTCTACCTCTCTCAACCCCATACCTGCAGCAGATCCTGAGCCTGGTGCTACAGAATGGAGAGCTTTTACAATGGAAGCTCCTCTGAAATGAGAAGTGACTTCTAGGACTGGATTCATGGATATATTCTTTTGAATGCCCTCTGAGGAGCTTGAATTTAACAGGCCTACAATTCCTAGGCCCTAGGAGACATCCAACCATAATTGTGGTAGTTTGCTATGTCAAAGTTTGGGCCCAAATACTTGTAACAAACTTTGGGGACATCTGTGATCAACATCCAGTGCCCGCAGATCACGAACTGAAGCCACTGACTGGCTTCTTCTGGGCTCTCTCACTGGACATCTTGCCAATTTGCAAATGTACATATAATATCGTAATAAAAGCAAGCTGTGATTAATTGTTATAAATATATGATGTTTTGTTGTGTGATGATTTGTTTTAAACTGTTCTGTTTAAAACAAATGTTTTAAACAGAACAGTTTGTTCTGTTAAATGTTTTTTGTTCTGAAATCCACCTAGAACGAAACCTGGCAATTAGGAGGGAATAGAAATTATTGTAAATGAATAATTTATATAAATAGCGCAGTTGCTTACCTGTAAACAGGTGTTCTCCTAGGACAGCAGGATGTTATTCCTCACATGTGGGTGACATCATCGGATGGAGCCCGGCATGCAAAACATCTGTTAAAGTTTCTAAAAGCTTTGACCTGCACACTGAGCATGCCCAGCATGCCACTATCCGCGCATCCATGCGAGGTCCCCCTTCAGTCTCGTAACAGAGAAAAATATGAGCGAAAAAATAAAACAACAAAACAGGTGAGCAACTGTGCTTTCTTCTAGGACAAGCAGGTTGGTAGTCCTCACATGTGGGTGAATACTAAGCTCCAGGCTGTCTCAGTAAATAGGAGAGACCAACAGATGCCAAACAAGGTGCCAACGGGCACGACACAACTGTGGCTTTGTTGGTTGGCAGGAAACTGCCTGGCATCAACCAAGGGCACTAGGCTGGAAGAGTTGGGTTCAGGTGTGGAAAAGATTGCGCAGGACAGACTGACCAAATGCACTGCCTTGTCACCCATCTTTGTCCAAGCAGTAGTGAGCTGCGAACGTGTGAAGGGTACTCCATGTTGTGGCTTGACAAATTTCGATGAACTGAACTGCTCGCAGATGAGCCACCGATGTCGCCATGGCCTGAACAGAGTGAGCTTTGATGCAGCCAATCAGCTGAAGGCCCGCCTGCGCATAGCAGAAGGCGATACAATCTGCTAGTCAGTTGGATAAAGTCTGCTTCTTTTTTTTTTTTTTTAATTGATAATTTTATTGCTATCAATCATGAACAATAACAAAATTATCAAGAAACAAAAGTTTAACAGCATTTACCCACTGCCATGCCCAACCTATTGGGATCAAAGGACACAAAGCGCTGAGTGGACTGTCAGTGTCCGGTTGTAGGTTCTAAGTAGAAAACCAAGGTCCTCTTGCAGTCCAGAGGATGAAGAGTCCGTTCCCCTGGTTGGGAATGAGGCCTGGGAAAGAAGGTGAGCAGAACAATGGACTGATTGACGTGAAAATCAGTCACTACCTTAAGCAGGAACTTCGGGTGCATATGCAAGACCATACGATCATGGAAAAAACTCGTGTATGGCGGGTACGCGACCAAGGCCTGAAGCTCACTGACTCTACGAGCCGAAGTAATCTCCACTAGGAAAATTACTTTCCGGGTAAGGAACCGGATTGCAGGAACGAAGCAGCTCAAAGGGAGGACGCATGAGCTGTGCAAAGACAACGTAAAGGTCCCAGGACACAGTAGGGGGCTTCAAATGAAGTAAGCCCCTCATAAAACAATCCACCAAGGAACCCGCACTGATATTGGTGTGCCAGCGATACCTCGATGGTGCGCACTAACTGTGCTGAGATGGACCCTGACTGAGCTGGTTTGGAGCCCAGACTCTGAAAGGTGCCACAAGCAGTCCAACAATTTAGGAAGAGGGCATGTGAATGGATCCAGTGCCTGCCCAACACACCAGATGGAGAATCGTCTCTACTTCGAACTGTAGGACTTCCAGGTGGAAGGCTTTCTAGAGGCCACTAGGACCCAGGAGACACTGGCTGAAAGGTTCAGGGGCTGGAGAATTATGCTCTCAACATCCATGCTGTGAGGGCCAGTGCCTGGAGGCTAGGGTGGCGCAGGGCGCTCTGGTTCTGAGTTATCAGATCCAGTGCGGTTCCCAGCTGAACAGGGTCCCTGATTGACAGATCCCAAAGGAGAGGGAACCAGACCTGTCAGGGCCAATAAAGCGCCAAAAGGATCATGGTCCCTCCATCCTGTTGAAGCTTCAGCAGGGTTTTCAAGAGGAGCAGGAGAAGAGGGGTATGCATACAGCAGACCCTTCCCCAGTGAAGGGAGAAGATGACGCAGGCCAGATGTCCACCCCCTGGCAACAGAAGTTGGTCACCTTGTTGTTGTACGGGTAGGCGAAGAGATCTACATCTAGGGTCCCCCACTGACAGAAGATTCAGGTCGCCACCCCCGGATTGAGGAACCACTCATGTGGCTGAAAGGAATGGCTCAGCCGCTCCACTAGCACATTTTGCATCCCAGGCAGGTATGTTGCCCAGAGCAACATCCCCTGTGACAGAGCCCAGGATCACACCTGCACTGCCTAGCAAAAAAAGAAAAAAAAAAGAGGATGAATGACCCTGTGCCTCCCTATTTGTTGATATATAACATTACTACCTGATTGTCCATCCTGATCAGGACTTCCTTGTGGGACAACTGGTCCCTGAACGCCCACAGAGCATAGCGAAACGCCCGAAGCTCCAGGAAGTTTATTTGGCAGCAGGCTTTGCGGGCGGTCCAGAGAACGTGTGTGTGGAGGCCGTCCACATGGGCTCCCCAGCCCTGAGGAGATACATCGGTTGTGAGTAGCACTTGAGGCGGTGCCGCTTGGAAGGGAATTCCCTGCTGCAGGTTGAAGATGTTCTCCCACCAGAACAGGGACATCCTCAAGGGCTCCATGACAGAGAGAGAAGTCTCAAGGTCCTGGGAGGACTTTTGCCACTGCGTCCACAGGGTCCACTGCTCCCCACAGATACGCATGCGGGCAAGAAGGGTAACATGGACTGAGGCCGCCACGTGGCCTAACAAGCGGATCAGAAGGCGGGCAGTCACATGCCGGTTGCTGCGCACAAAGGTTGCCAGCAAGATGAGGGCAAGGGCCCGGTCGCGAGGCAAAAAACCCTTTGGCCTGCACTGTGTCCAACCTGGCCCCTATAAAGTCCAGCTTAAGAGACAGGCAGAGTTGAGACTTGGGGTAGTTGATCACGAACCCCAATAATTGCAGCATCCGCACTGTTAGAGCCAGAGCACTCAGGGTCCCTTTGTGGGAGTCGCTCTTGAGCAACCAGTCGTCTAGGTACGGGAAGACGTGTACTGTATGAATTCAGAGGTACGCTGCCACCACCGTTAGACATTTGGTGAAGACACGAGGGGCTGAAGCCAGCCCAAAATGCAACACCTTGTACTGATAGTGAGCCTTCCCCACCACAAAAATAGAGGTATTTCCTGTGGCTGGGGAAGATCGCTATGTGAGCATAAGTCTCCTTGAGTTCAAGGGAGCAGAGCCAGTTTCCTCTTCTGAGGAGAGGAATCAGCGTACCCAGAGAGAGCATCTTGAACTTTTTTTTTTAAGAGAAACTTATTCAAAACCCTGAGGTTGAGAATGGGGCGCAAGCCCTTGCTTCTCTTTGATATAAGAAAATACCTTGAATAGAACCCTCGGCCCTGCTGAGGGATGGGCTCTACTGTCCCCGCCGCAAGGGCAGAGAGTTCTGTCCAAAGTATAGTCTGCTGGGCGGATTAACCCCACGACAGACATGGGGAGAGGTCTCTGGGAGCAGTTTGAAGTTGAGTCGGTAGCCCTGATGGACTATAGCGAGGACCCGCCAGTACAAGGTGATTTCCTCCCAGCGATGAGTGAAGCTGAGGAGCCTGCCCCCCTACTGGGGGATCT
This sequence comes from Rhinatrema bivittatum, assembly GCF_901001135.1. Lineage (NCBI taxonomy): Eukaryota > Metazoa > Chordata > Amphibia > Gymnophiona > Rhinatrematidae > Rhinatrema > Rhinatrema bivittatum. Next base: position 67,226,885 of record NC_042618.1, on the reverse strand, counting down.
GGCGTCAAGGGTATACTCAGCTGACATGTGCTCCCTCGCCACCAGTCAAAAAATCCCCCGTAGCTGGGGCTTGCGGGGTCTCTGGCTGAGGCCTGGGTGCTCGCTGCTGACGAGGGTGGCCCCTAGAGCTAGTGCGCGGCTTGCAAGCTCTGGAGGTCGGAGGATAATATTTCCTCTGCCTGTAAAAGGGCTTCCTGGAATTGGGCCTGGAAGATTTCCTGGAAGAGGAAGTTCTAGCGGAGAACTGCTGAAGGGTATCATAGTGGTCCTTCAATTGGGCCATAGCATCCTGGACATTATCCCCAAAGAGGTTGTCACCTGTGCAGGGGAAGTCAACTAGCTTTTCCTGCACCTCTGGACAGAGGACAGAGGCCCTGAACCAAGCCATCCTATGGTCGCAGATACCCACAGCAGCTACGCAAGCCGCAGTTTCAAAGACATCATAGGTGGACCGCACCTTGTGCTTGCCAGCCTCCAAACCTTTCAGGACAATAGCCGAAAGCGCCTCCTGCTACTGCAGGGTCTTCGTGAGATCCTGGACACACCGCTATAGGCTCCGGTTGTACTGAGTCATGTACAACTGGTAGGTGGCAATACAGGAGATGAGCATAGCGCCCTGGAAGACTTTGCGGCCCAAGGTATCGAGCTCTCTATGCTCGTGCCCCAGAGGGGCCGAGGCATGGGTACAGAAGCACCTGGCTGTTTTTTTTTTTAGGGTGGACTCCACAACCACTGACTGGTGGGGGAGGGGCTGCTTCTTGAAATCCATGGCTTGCTGCACAAATAGGTGGCATCCACCTTCTTATTGACGGGGAGGTGGAAATCAGGTGCTCCCACATCCGAAGGAGGAGGTCCTTGAAGTTATCAAGGATGGGAACTGTCACGATCTCCTTAGGAGCGTTGACAAACTGGAGTATCTCCAACATTTTATGTCGCATATCCTCCTCTGTAAGCAGTTGGAAGGGAATAGCCTTGGCCATGCCCTGACAAAGCCCGCGAGGGACAGATGCTCCAGAGGAGATGGACGTTGTTCCTCAGGTGGGGAAGGCTCGGAGAAGGGGTCGTCCGAGTATTCGGAGGAAGACTCTGTTGAATCATTACCACAGAGGTCATAAGGCCCTTCCTCCTCACTAGGGCCAGCGCGACACGGGCGAGGCCTGTGGGGGATATCAGCCCTGGGCTCCAATGGCTTCGGAGGTCTCGAGGGCACTGCGGGAATAGACTGTTCCCCTGGAATCGAGGGGACTGGGTGCTCCAGGTGGCCAGAAAGTCCCGGTAAAGACTCTGGGAACCGAGGCCTCGGAAACATGGTACAGGCCACATCTTCCTCCTTGGAGGACCAGATGATAGGGATCACTCTGGAGTGGGGCATCGGTGGCCATGCTCAAGCAGAGGTGCTAGGACAGACGGCGGGGGATCCGGCACCAGCATGGGGAGGCTGGTGGCTCAAGCAGTTCGACACTCTGAAGAGCTCTGAGCACCATGTTCTGCACCCTGTGGTCCAACTCCTCCCGAAAGTCCGGGGAGGCCAGGACTGAGGAAGAGGGGGACGAGGAGTCACCGGCTCTTCCTCAGTCCTCCGAGGTGGTACGGTGCCCGACACAGATATCGGTGGGGAATGCCTAGGACTCCCAGGAGCAGAGGATGGGGCCTCCGATGGCTGGGGTCACTTCGGTGGCAGTGTGGCCGTCACCGGCACCGGAACCAGAGGCACGTGCCAACAATGACTGGTGATCTCCCACTGTGCTTGGCCCGGTCTTTCCCCCGATGCCGAGGAGGCGTAGCATCCTGATGTCTGGGACACCGGTGAGATCATAGAGGATCGGTCACTGTCCCCGTGATCCTTTAAAGAGGTGTAGAGAGTAGCAGCGAGAGGGAACGTATCAAGGGGCTTCCCTTGACTCCTCAGCATCTATGACGCCGACACGAGTGTGGATGGAACGGACTTTTTGGAGCCAAAAGGTTTCTGCATCTTATCAAGGTGCGCACAATGCCCTTTGGGGGTCATCTGGTCACACAGCTGACACCCATGGACGTCATGCGAGGCTCCCAGGCAGAGGACACACACCTCATGCGGATCCGTGATGGACATGGTACACGGGCACTGGGGGCATCAATGAAAGCCGGACGCGGCCATAAAAGCTACCTGACATGCGGTCGATGACCAGCGGTCACCGAGAGGGGAAGTGCTGGGAATCAATTGCAAAGAAGCAAAAAACAGAGACTTTAACCTACCACGCCGAGGAGGCACAGACCACGAAGGGGGACCAGAAGATGGAACCGGGAAAACACTGTACTTTTCAGCACAAAAAAAGAAAAAAATGGAGCTCCATGAACTGCGACCCCTACACAACAGAACCTGCAGCTCCAAAATTCATTTTGCAGAACAGATTGCTACCAGAAAAAAAAACCACACCATAACAGTAAGAAGCTTAAGTGTCTCCTCAGAGGTTCAAATGGATGATCAAACAGCTAGGACAACACCAAATTCTGATTCTAGGGAGGTATGGATTCTCTTTCTTACTGAAGGCTGAATATGCTTTACTTCCTGAAGTAAACAAAACACATTCAGACGAGATGACAAAAGATCTGCCCATTAACTGACCTCTGGAACAAGCAATAGCTGCTACCTGTACCTTAGGGAGTTAAGGACCAACTGTTAACCAATCCCCACCTGCAGGAAAGCAAAATTGCTTACCTGTAATAGGTGTTATCCCAGGACAGCAGGATGTAGTTCTCACATATGGGTGACGTCACTGGACGGAGCCCTATCACGGAAAACTCTCTGTCAAAGTTTCTCGAAACTTTTGACTGGCACACTGAGCCCACTGAGCATGCCCAGTATGCCATTATTCCTCGAGCCACAGGGGTCTCCCTTCAGTCTCGTTTGCAGCAATAAGTGTGAGCAAAAAATTAAAATAATAAAACGTGTCGGACCCAACTCCACGGGGTGGCAGGTGGGTTTCGTGAGGACTACATCCTGCTGTCCTGGGATAACACCTATTACAGGTAAGCAATTTTGCTTTATCCCAGGACAAGCAGGATGATAGTCCTCGCATATGAGTGATTAGCAAGCTACAGGCTGAGACATCTTTGTTTTGGACCAACAGTGTACAACTTGTGCAACAGGCACAACTGGTGTACTGTTGGAAAAAATGAGGCAGTCTGAAATCACAGCAGGTTGGATGTGGAAGGAGTTGGGATTATACTGGAAATAAATACTTTAAGACAGATTGTCCAAAGACGGAATCGTGTCGTCCTTCCTTGTCCAGGCACTAATGAGCTGCAAATGTGTGAAGAGAGCTCCATGTTGCAGCTTTGCAGATGTCAGCAATTGGTACGGAACGATAGTGTGCTATGGAGGTTGCCATTGCTCTGAGTGCGCTTTTACTCGTCTCTGGAGAGAAAGACCTGCTTTTTCATAGCAGAAGTCTATACAATCTGCTAGCCAGTTGGAGAGAGTTTGTTTGCCCACTGCCATACCCAGTTTGTTTTTGTCAAAAGAAACAAAGAGCTGGGTGGATTTTCTATGGACTCTAGTGCGGTCTAGGTAATACGCTAGCACGTGTTTACAGTCCAAGGTGTGTAAAACTCTTTCGCCCTGGTGAGAGTGAGGTCTTGGAAAGAATGTGGGCAAATTTATAGACTGATTCAAGTGGAAACCAATAACCACCTTGGGAAGGAATTTAGGGTGAGTATGCAGGGCCACTCGGTCATGTAGGAACCTGGTATAGGGTGAGTATTTACAAGTGCTTGTAACTCACTAACTCTTCTAGCAGATGTAATAGCTACTAGGAAGAAAACTTTCCATGTAAGAAATTTAACATCGCAGGAATCTATGGGCTCAAAGGGAGAACGCATGAGCCTTGCTAGAACTACATTAAGGTCCCATTCTGTGGCTGGTGGCTGTAAAGGGGGTTTTAGTTGAATTAAACCTCTCATGAATCTACTGACAAGGGGCATCCTCCTACTCGTCTGGAGACCAAAGTCTGAAAGGTGCCAGAGATAGTCTAATAAAGATGATGTGGGGCAGGAAAAGGGATCAATGCTTTTCTGTGTGCACCATGTGGTGAATTTTTTTCACTTATAACGTAAGGATTTTCGTATAGAAGGCTTACGTGAAGCTACAAGCACTTGAGAGACACTAGTTGTAAGATTGAGTGGTTGCAGGATCAAGCTTTCAACATCCAGGCTGTGAGGGATAGGGTCTGAAGGTTGGGGTGGCACAACCTGCCCTGGTCCTGAGTTCTGAAAGTGGGTGCTGAGCACAGGCGAATTGGTTCTCTGATCAAGAGGTCGAGAAGTATGGGAAACCATACTTGTGAGGCCAATAAGGGGCTATGAGAATCATTGACCCCTTGTCCTGTTGTGGCTTCACTAGAGTTTTTGCTATGAGCGGTATCAGGGGATACGCATATAAGAGGCTTGAGTTCCAGGGATGAGCAAAGGCGTCCATGGTTAACTGGTTTCGTTGCTTGTGCAGGGAGCAGAATCTGTCCACTTTGTGATTCAGTTCGGAAGCAAAGAGGTCTATCGTTGGTTGACCCCAATGTTGAAAGAATCTGGTCGTTACCGCCGGATCCAGGGACCACTCGTGGGGATGGAACTGAAGACTGAGCCGATCCACAACTACATTGTGTATGCCTGCTAGATAAGTGGCCCGGAAAAACATGGAACGAGTTAGGGCCCAGTCCCAAATCTGCGCAGCTTCTTGGCAAAGGAGATAAGAGCCTGTACCTCCCTGTTTGTTTAGGTACCACATGGCAACTGTGTTGTCCGTTTATGTAAGAACAGTCTTGTGTGAAACGCAGTCCTTGAACGCATATAGAGCATAACGTATAGCTCGAAGCGCTAGGAAATTGATTTGAAATGTTGCTTCGAGTTTTGTCCAAGTACCTTGAGTCTGAAGATTTTCTACATGCGCTCCCCAACCTAAGGTGGATGCATCTATAGTTAAGGTCACTTGTGGAACTGGTTGCTGAAACGGTAGGCCTGTTAGCAAGTTGTTTGTGTTCGTCCACCAGACGAGAGATTTATTTATTTATTTAACAGCTTTTAATATACCGGTGTTCGTGGGGCACATCACGCCGGTTCACAATGAACTTGAGACAGGAGGAAATTACAAAAAACAGGTGTGGGGAGATGGAGAAGGCAATAGTAAAAGGGGGCGGGGGGGAGGGTGGGATAGACAGGGAGGAAGAGGAGAGAGCAGCAAAGAAGGTAGATAGGACTAACCATAACTGAGCAGAAATTATTTACAGCAGCTTATAAGAAACCATTTGCAAAGATTAACATATTTACAGCAGATTATTGTATACAAAAACATTCTTTTTGATAGTATGCTAAGGTGCAGGGGGGGCAGGTGTCTAAGGGGGGTTGGTCTCAGGGTAGGCCAGCCTGAACAACCAGATGAACATAACTGGTGGGTTATTTGAATTGGAGACAACAGTGGATGAATGGCTTGGAGCCACTGTGATCTCAAAGTGCATTGTGTTATTCTCATGGCTAATCTGGCCATAGGGGTGACGTGGACTGTGGAAGCCATGTGGCCCAGCAGAGTTAGAAACTGATGGGCTGTAGCAGTTGTATTTGCACGCAGAGTTTTCGCTAATTTGGAGAGTGTGCCTGCGCGGTCTTTTGGTAGGAAGGCTCTTGACACGGTGATGTTCAATTCTGCTCCGATGAAATGTAGAAGGCGAGATGGTGCGAGATGGGATTTTTGGTAATTGATAAGAAATCCCAACGAGTGAAGCAGATTGATTGTGACTTTGAGAGAGTCGAGAGCTCCTTGGTTTGGCTCTTGATGAGTCAGTCGTCCAGATAAGGAAAAACGTGTATGCTTTTCTTGCATAAATGGGCCGCTGCCACTGCTAGGCACTTTGTGAATACTCGGGGTGCCAATGCAAGTCCGAATGGCAGAACCCGGTATTGAAAGTGGTGATGACCCACCAGGAAACGCAGGAATTTGCGATGAGGAGGGAATATTAGAATGTGAGCGTAAGCGTCTTGAAGATCCAGACAACAGAGGCAATCTCCTGTTTGAAGAAGGGGAAGCATGGTGCCTAAGGACACCATCCTGAATTTTTCTTTCCGTAGAAATTTGTTGAGATTTCGGAGATCTAAGATGGGACATAGTCCTCCTGTTTTCTTTGGAATGAGAAAATAGCGGGCGTAGAATCCTCTACCCAGGAGTTCGGGGAACTGGTTCTACGGCCCTGGCTCTCAGTAAGGTGGATAATTCTGTTTCTAAAAGAGTGGTATGATCTTTGTGAACCCAGAGGGAGTTTGGTGGGGAATCTTTGGGTACTGGGAGAAAATCCAGATGATAACCTTGTGTTATAATGGATAGAAACCATTGATCTGTTGTGATGTTTATCCAATTGGGTAGAAAGAATGAAACCCAGCCTCCAACCGGTAAATTTTGAATTGGGTTTCTGGAGTGGCTGCTGTTCTCTGGGATGTTTTCAAAACCCAGGTGCTTGGCCTGTCTGAGGAGGAGGTTGAGACCTAGATGCTTTTGGCTGTCTGGGATGGCTCCTTTGTGATGGCCTTGTTGTTCTACCACGAGGAGCTGGTGGATAATACCTGCGTGGTCTATAGAAAGGCTTTCTTGTATCTTTCCTGGATGGCCGTCTTGCAGAAGATGGAGTCTCTGCAGTAATTATAGAGAGTTGGCGCAGAGTTTCGTTATGATCCTTCAGCTGCGCAACTGCATCTTGCACTTTTTCACCAAACAGGTTCTCACCTTTGCAAGGAAGATCAGCCAATTTTTCTTGCATCTCAGGCCTAAGGTGGATGTCTTCAACCATGACCATCTTCGGGCACTAATGCCAGTTGCTGCCATTCTGGAGGATGTCTCGAAAGAGTCATAGGCAGCACATACCTCATGTTTGCCAGCTTCTAGACCTTTGTGTATAATAGAAGTAAAGGTGTCTCGATGCTGTTGTGGAAAGGTTTCAGAGAATTCTTGCATTTGTTTCCACAAATTTCTTTGGTATTGCATCATATATAATTGGTATGATGCAATTCTGGATAGGAGCATGGAACCATGGAACATTTTCCGTCCTAAATTATCTAAGAATTTTTGCTCTTTTCCAGGAGGTGTGGAAGAGTGTGGTCGAATTCTCTTTGACCTTTTTTACGCAGATTCTACCACAACAGATTGATGTGGGAGCTGAGTTTTTGAAATCCAGGTATGTGCTGCACCAAATGTGTGGCATCTGTCCTCCTGTTTACCGGTGATACAGTGCAGGGATGTTCCCAAAGGCGATGTTGAAGGTCAACTAGCACTTCATGTACTGGTATGGCGACAATTTGTTTAGGAGCATCCACAAATTGGAGGACTTCGAAAGACCTGTGCCTTGAATCCTCTTCTGTAAGCAATTGAAAGGGAATTGTCTCGGACATTTCTCGAACAAAGTTTGAGAAGGAGAGTCCTCAGGAGGTGATTTTCTCCTTTCCACTGGTGGGGGAAGGGTCCAACAAGATGTCTTCTGTAGAAGAATCGGTGTCCACATCCTCCCAGGTGTCTGATAAGGTGTGTGGATGCTGACTAGAAGGAGGAAGTGAGAATGGCATTGATGGAGGCATGGTCTTCGATGAATCCATCGGTGGTTTTTGTTTATGCCTCTGTGGCATCAATGGCGATGGATATGGCATCGATGGCGGAATCGGATGTCTCAATCCAGAGAGTCCCGATGGTCCTGGCCTCGGCTGAGGCGATGGTTGTTGGTCAGAGTCAGTGCCTCCGTCGTCCGAAGAGCCTGGTATAGGTATCGGGTCTTTCGGGTGTTTGATCGGTGTCTTTGCCATCGATGGCGTAGGTTGCGTCGGCATGGCACCGATCAACATATCAAGCCTAGATAGCAGTGGTGCGAGCATCGATGGCTCCAGCATTGGTGGAGCAGTGGGAACAGGCACCGGTGGATGAAGCTCTTGAAGGGCATCAACAACTGCCTGGCGGATAAATCCGTCCAGTTCCTCCCGTAAAGCTGATGAGGGCAGAGCAGCTATAGGGGGTGGCAGAGAAGGCAAAACCGGCTCCTCCACAGGTCCCTGTGGGGGCACAGTACCCGGCACCGATATTGGTGGGGAATGCCTTGGATCTTGTGGTTTCGAGGGCATTGACGATTCTTCTACCCTGGCCTTCTTGGGAGGTGGATCGATAACCATCAAGCCCGCTCCTGGATCGGATCCCGCACCGGATGTTTCCCGATGCCGGTGTCTATGCTTCTCTGTGCTCCGTTCTTTTTTCCAGTACCGAAGCAGATTTAGTTGACACCTTGGACGGATTCGGGGATAGTGGGTCCCCACTACCCTCATGTACTCGGCGAGTATTTATGATTACCTTTTTGGAAACTCCTGCCGATGAATACTGCGTCAATGTCGATGGAAGCAGTTGAATTTTAAAGAGATGCTCCATTTCTTCTAGATGGGCTCATCTACCTTTTGAAGTCATCTTGGCGCATTGAGGACATGAAGAAACATTATGTCCTGCACCTAAGCATAGAACACATTCGATGTGGGGATCAGTGATTGACATTGTGCGAGGGCAATTTGGGCATTTTTTTTTAACCCGATTGCCATAATGACAAATTTAAGGCCAGACAGCCATTGACAGCCCGTGGTCACCGGGGAAATTTAATATCGACTGCGAATAATTGGTATGGTCACCAATCGAAGAAAATAACCCGAGAATGGGAGACCCCTATGAAGGGATAGTTTTCTGAAGAAAAATATTACTTTTTCCTGAAGGAAATATTGTGTGACAAATCACACAGGGCTCCTAACGGCTAACTGAAGCGTGGAAAAAATGAGACTAAAGGGAGACCCCTGTGGCTTGAGGGATGATGGCATGCTGGGCATGCTCAGTGGGCTCAGTGTGCCAGTCAAAAGTTTCTAGAAACTTTGACAGAAAAGTTTTCCGTGATAGGGCTCCATCCAGTGACGTCACCCATATGTGAGGACTATCATCTTGCTTGTCTTGGAATAATTCTATGATAACCAGCAAGTTAGCTCCTCTACTCGAGATCTTCCTAATCAAATGTTAATCCTCAAACAACTTGCAGTATCTCAGATATACCACGGATGTGAAAAGTTTCTTGGACTCCAAATGGCTATATACAATCTTCCGAGAATATCCCTTTTCTGTTAAATAAGCCCTCTCAAGGGCCAAGCTGAAAGTCAGAGATGCATCCTTGTGAACCACCAGCCCCTAAACAGTTGATCCCTGTCTTGAGCAACAATAATTGATCCAGTCCAGCATCCTCATTAGATCCATATACTAAGAATGCTTTGGCCAACTGGGAGCTATCAATAACACTAGCTCCTGATGCCCGGAAATTTTCTGCAAGATTCTGCCCAATAAAAAGCCTCAGAGAGAAACCTGAACCAGCCAGTCTTGAATCAGGACATCTAAACCGGGACAAAACTCTTACCCTTTTCAGCTGAAAAATCTTCATATCTATGCATTTCTGCTGACCCCCACCAAGTCATAAGAACATGCCATACTGGGTCAGATCAAGGGTCCATCAAGCCCAGCATCCTGTTTCCAACAGTGGCCAATCCAGGCCATAAGAACCTGGCAAGTACCCAAAAACTATGTCTATTCCATGTTGCCATTGCTAGTAATAGCAGTGGCTATTTTCTAAGTCAACTCAATTAATAGCAGGTAATGAACTCCTCCTCCAAGAACTTATCCAATCCTTTTTTTAAACACAGCTATACTAACTGCACTAACCACATCCTCTGGCAACAAATTCCAGAGTTTAATTGTGCATTGAGTGAAAAAGAACTTTCTCCGATTAGTTTTAAATGTGCCACACGCTAACTTCATGGAGTGCCCCTTAGTCTATTATCCGAAAGAGTAAATAACCGATTCACATCTACCCATTCTAGACCTCTCATGATTTTAAACACCTCTATCATATCCCTCCTCAGCCATCTCTTCTCCAAGCTGAAAAGGCCTAACCTCTTTAGTCTTTCCTCATAAGGGAGTTGTTCCATTCCCCGTATTATTTTGGTAGCCCTTCTCTGTACCTTCTCCATCGCAATTATATCTTTTTTGAGATTCGGCGACCAGAATTGTACACAGTATTCAAGGAGCGGTCTCACCATGGAGCAATACAGAGGCATTATTACATTTTCCGTTTTATTCACCATTACCTTTCTAATAACTCCCAACATTCGGTTTGCTTTTTTGACTGCCGCAGCACACTGAACCGACGATTTCAATGTGTTATCCACTATGACGCCTAGATCTCTTTCTTGGGTTGTAGCACCTAATATGGAACCTAACATTGTGTAACTATAGCATGGGTTATAGTTACCTATATGCTTCACCTTGCACTTATCCACATTAAATTTCATCTGCCATTTTGATGCCCAATTTTCCAGTCTCACAAGGTCTTCCTGCAATTTATCACAATCTGCTTGTGATTTAACTACTCTGAACAATTTTGTATCATCTGCAAATTTGATTATCACACTCATCGTATTTCTTTCCAGATCATTTATAAATATATTGAAAAGTAAGTGTCCCAATACAGATCCCTGAGGCACTCCACTGCCCACTCCCTTCCACTGAGAAAATTGTCCATTTAATCCTTCTCTCTGTTTCCTGTCTTTTAGCCAGTTTGTAATCCACAAAAGGACATCACCACCTATCCCATGACTTTTTACTTTTCCTAGAAGCTTCTCATGAGGAACTTTGTCAAACGCCTTCTGAAAATCCAACTACACTACATCTACAAGTTCACCTTTAGCCACATGTTTATTAACTCCTATTTGGACATAATCTGGGAGAATGCCTCCTGGAACAGATTCTAACCACAGAGGTTATCAAATTTGCGGATGATACAAAATTATTCAGAGTAGTTAAATCACAAGCAGATTGTGATACATTACAGGAGGACCTTTCAAGACTGGAAGATTGGGCATCCAAATGGCAGATGAAATTTAATGTGGACAAGAGCAAGGTATTGCATATAGGGAAAAATAACCCTTGCTGTAGTTACACGATGTTAGGTTCCATATTAGGAGCTACCACCCAGGAAAAAAGATGTGACTCTGTTATTTACACTTCCTTCTGGGAATCTTGAGGAAAAATAGAAGAGGATGGGAGGGAAGAATGTCCTGCAGTTTCAGATCTGCCACTTGTGGACCATAAGGTTTTAAGGGAAAGTGGCAGTGAGAGAGAGTCAGAGGAAGAGAAATGTTCCCCTAAGGAAGAGGATAATTCAGGTATAGTTTGGTTTTTCTGCAAAGAGGAAATTTCTCACATAATTTCACAGTCCCTAAGAATGTGAGATATAGGGGGAAAAAAAAGGAATAAGATTTTAACTCAGAAAGCCTTATAATTCTGAGTTTAAGGAAACCATTCAAAGCATTTTTATGTAATAGGTAAGGATGTGATCTCTGTAATAGGATGCCAGAGTGTTAAATTTTAAAGGGGATAAGACTATGGTGAGGCTGTAACCCCTCCTGTTTCAGGAAAGAGAAAACCTGGAATTTCCTCAAGTGGATGCATTCATTTGTGCTGTCACTAAGGAAACCACTATTCCTCTGGATCAGGGCTTGGCCTTCAAGGATGCTTAGGATTGGATGAGCTTTTGAGGCTGCTGGTTTGGAGCTGTAGGTTGCTGTGTGTAGCTTATTGTTAAGGCAGGATTGCATTTATCTCAACACATACAAGAAAACTTTTAACTTTTCCACTGGAAATACACACTTCCAAGAAACCAACCAGAAGTGCATACAAGAACATGCTCATCTCCCAGCCGGCAAAAACCTCGCTGAGAAAACGTGCACTATCGACAGCGGGCCCTACACTCTGGAACGCGATACCGCCAGACCTGAGACTTGAACCTTGCCATAGTACTTTAAAAAAAAAACTTAAGACTTGGTTCTTCACCCAAGCATTCCCGGAGAGCTAAGAACAGGACGAATGACATTATCAGCATAGTCGTTGTTCCCCAGCCTTTCTGTACATAAGCCCCTTAAGATTTTGTCAGTATTAGTACTATAATTCATGAATGTACACTTTAAGTTCCACTAAGATCCTCTTCATGCCGCTGTAAATTGTTAACTGTTAAAGGTTACTGTTTAATTGTTAATTTGTAAATTGTTAAATGTTTCAATGTAAAACGCCATCGAGGCGACAGTTTCTTTCTTGTAAACCGGTGTGATATGTATACTTTACAGGAACATCGGTATATAAAAATTAAAAATAAATAAATAAATAAATAAAATTCCTTTGAATATGGACAATTAATCCTGAAGGATTCAATTCAGATGGCACCAGAGGTGACCTTTTGGTGGCCATCGCATATGAATTGGTCTGGGCTTTGGCTAGGAGTATGGCTTTAATTGTAGCTGCTCGTTTTTTGCTGTGGCTGTGTAACTGTTCAATAGTTTCAATTTCCAAGGCAAAGCAGACCAAACATTCCTTCTAGAGAAATTTTTTTTGATATTTTAGAAAAGCTGGTGAAGGCATGGGGGGAATTCAAAGTCCAACAGTACATAAGAGCAAAATCCTGCACTCCAAGCAATATCGCAGAAAACACAAGTGCAGGCGCACAGTTCAATCCTGACAGAGCACTCACAACCGGTGTATATATTAAATTCTTTTAATCCTTCAATATGGCAACTCCTCTGACTCATACAGGCAACAGACTTAATGGCGTCCCCCGACACGGTACCCGTGTTTCGCCGCGGGCTGCATCGGGAGGGCTCGCCAATAGGGGTTCATAAGAAAGCTGACAGCATAGGAACTTAAAAGTTTAGGCATGCTGTCAGCTTTCTTATGAACCCCTATTGGCGAGCCCTCCCGATGCAGCCCGCGGCGAAACACGGGTACCGTGTCGGGGGACGCCATTAAGTCTGTTGACTGTATGAGTCAGAGGAGTTGCCATATTGAAGGATTAAAAGAATTTAATATATACACCGGTTGTGAGTGCTCTGTCAGGATTGGGAATTCAAAGTCCCCAGATTGCCTGAAGACAAGTTTAAGAGGACGTAGTGACTAGTTCCAGCTTGAAGCTGCTTTAGGGTTTCCAAGCGTGTGAAGTTGAGGAGTTGGTGCATGGCTAGAGGTCTAGACCTGTTAGTAGATTCCAGTCCTTTTGTAACACCAAGAAGAGAGGTAAGGGTGGAGTCTCAGAGTGGTCTGGAACTTTTCGGACCTTCCAATGAATGGGTCTGAGGCCACTCTCTGATACAAAGGCTAGGTGACTGTTAGCCTTTTACTGGAAGTGAGTCCACATTTCTTAAGATCAGTGGGTCTTAGTTTTCCTATCCTTTTTTTTAGATGCATTATGGTTTCACTTTGTTGATCAGTTCATAAAGGGGAAGCCATACGAACTGTTTTGTAGCTGCTGTATATAGGGGCAGTGGTTCCAGTCCCGTACTGAATGGAGTCAGGGTCAGTACTCTATTTTGTGGTATGAAAGAAGGGGGGCTGGGGGGGGGGAGTATCTTTTGCCATATTCTGGACCTGAAGTAACTCAACAAGGATCCAAAGGTCATAAGAACATAAGAACATGCCATACTGGGTCAGACCAAGGGTCCATCAAGCCCAGCATCCTGTTTCCAACAGTGGCCAATCCAGGCCATAAGAACCTGGCAAGTACCCGTTGCCATTGCTAGTAATAGCAGTGGCTATTTTCTAAGTCAACTCAATTAATAGGAGGTAATGGACTTCTCCTCCAAGGACTTATCCAATCCTTTTTTTTAAACACAGCTATACTAACTGCACTAACCACATCCTCAGGCAACAAATTCCAGAGTTTAATTGTGCGTTGAGTGAAAAAGAACTTTCTCCGATTAGTTTTAAATGTGCCACACGATAACTTCATGGAGTGCCCCCTAGTCTATTATCCGTCGTATTCTTTTCCAGATCATTTATATATATATTGAAAAGCACCGGTCCAAGTACAGATCCCTGAGGCACTCCACTGTTTACACTTTTCCACTGAGAAAATTGACCATTTAATCCTACTCTCTGTTTCCTGTCTTTTAACCAGTTTGTAATCTACGAAAGGACATCGCCTCCTATCCCATGTCTTTTTAGTTTTCGTAGAAGCCTCTCATGAGGGACTTTGTCAAACGCCTTCTGAAAATCCAAATACACTACATCTACCGGTTCACTCTATACACATGTTTATTAACCCCTTCAAAAAAATGAAGCAGATTTGTTAGGCAAGACTTCCCTTGGGTAAATCCATGTTGACTATGTTCCATTAAACCATGTCTTTCTATATGCTCTACGATTTTGATCTTGAGAATAGTTTCCACTATTTTTCCCGGCACTGAAGTCAGGCTCACTGGTCTATAGTTACCCGGATTGCCCCTGGAGCCTTTTTTAAATATTGAGGTTACATTGGCCACCCTCCAGTCTTCAGGTATAATGGATGATTTCAATGATAGGTTACAAATTTTAACTAATAGATCAGAAATTTCATTTTTTAGTTCCTTCAGTACCCTAGGATGCATACTATCCGGTCCAGGTGATTTGCTACTCTTTAGTTTGTCAATCTGGCCTACTACATCTTCCAGGTTCACAGTGATTTTGTTCAGTTTGTCTGACTCATCACCCCTGAAAACCATCTCCAGAACTGGTATCTCCCCAACATCCTCATTAGTAAACACGGAAGCAAAAAATTCATTAAGTCTTTCTGCAATGGCCTTATCTTCCCTAAGAGCCCCTTTAAGCTCTCTGTCATCTAATGGTCCAACCGACTCCCTCACTGGTTTCTTGCTTCGGATATATTTTAAAACGTTTTTATTATGAGTTTTTGCCTCTATGGCCAACTTCAATTCAAATTCTCTCTTCGCCTGTCTTATCAATGTTTTACACTTAACTTGTCAGCAATGAAACAAGTAGATGGATCGGTGTAAACAGGATTTTATTGAAGCTTGCCAGACTCTGGCCGAGTTTCACTCAAAGAGCTGCCTCAGGGGCTAATAAAAACATATAGAATGACACACATACATATAAAATTGAAACAACAAATAAAATGTACATCAGACTTCTATAAATTATGCAAACCAAAATCAATAAATTATATTAAATTATATAAAACGCATAATAAAACTGTAAAAATGGAATGTCTTAATAACAATTATATAAGCTAAACTATAAAAGTCAGCACTATATAATGTATCACATCTATACAAGATCGTATATATATGTGTGTGTACTAGTTACATAGGCATACACTCAAAATGAAGATATGAACTCAGAAGTGTGCACGTATAGACAAATTATGGAAAAAGAAATAAATAGACCCTAAGAAATGTAGCAGGAATCTTAAAAACAAAAAAAATAAAATAAAAATAAATATAAAAATAAAAAAATATGTAGTGAATTGGAAATTGTAAAATGCTATGCATAGTATGTGGATGGTTCTATAGTCAGAGTTTTCAAATATGAGTGAGAATCCAAGTAAAATGAATATCTTACAAGCCACATGAATTGGCTTAAAACATCGCAAGGTGAAGTTAAGAAGGTTTCTTTGGAATGATATTCAGATCAAATACTTTCAAAGCAGAGCTTTAAAAGTATGGGTATTGCATACCTTCAAAAGAAAAAGGACTATTAAGTATTATGCAAAATATGTGTTGAATAATTGCCTATGGGAGAGGTGAACTATAAAATAAATTATATCTTTTATTAAAAATAATAATAAATTACTAAATTCCAAAACACAAATTGATGTAGCATCAAAAAATTGTATTAACAATAATAACTCAGCTTTTAGTGTACGCCGATATTCAGCGACAAACTGTAGTTGACAGTACTGAGACTAACAGACACCATGCTAGCCTACAAGACTATTTGACTAGACAGTTTGTAATATACACAAAAAATAATATACCCACGATTCTTGAGGTCTTTCAAGCAATTATTGTTAATACAATTTTTTGATGTTTTAAGCCAATTCATGTGGCTTGTAAGGTATTCATTTTACTTGGATTCTCACTCATATTTGAAAACTCTGACTCTAGAACCATCCACATACTATGCATAGCATTTTACAATTTCCAATTCACTACATATTTTTTTATTTTTATATTTATTTTTATTTTTTTTGGTTTTAAGATTCCTGCTACATTTCTTAGGGTCTATTTATTTCTTTTTCCATAATTTGTCTATACGTGCACACTTCTGAGTTCATATCTCCATTTTAAGTGTATGCCTATGTAACTAGTACACACACATATATATACGATCTTGTATAGATGTGATACATTATATAGTGCTGACTTTTATAGTTTAGCTTTTATAATTGTAAGACTTATTCCATTTTTACAGTTTTATTATGCATTTTATATAATTTAATATAATTTATTGATTTTGGTTGGCATAATTTATAGAAGTCTGATGTACATTTTATTTGTTGTTTCAATTTTATATGTATGTGTGTCATTCTATATGTTTTTATTAGCCCCCGAGGCAGCTCTTTGAGCGAAACTCGGCCAGAGTCTGGCAAGCTTCAATAAAATCCTGTTTACACCGATCCATCTACTTGTTTCATTGCTGACAGCCATCTTGGATTGGCTACCGGTTTGCTTTCTTGGACCTTACACTTAACTTGGCAATGCTTATGTTTTATCCTATTTTCTTCAGATGGATCCTTCTTCCAATTTTTGAAGGATTTTTTTTTTGGCTAAAATAGCCTCTTTCACCTCACCTTTTAACCATGATGGTAATCGTTTTGCCTTCCCTTCCACCTTTCTTTATGTGTGGATTACATATAGACTGCACCTCTAGGATTGTATTTTTAAACAATGTCCATGCCTGTTGAACACTTTTAACCTTTGCAGCTGCACCTTTCAGTTTTTTCTATTTTCCTTATTTTATCAAAGTTTCCCTTTTGAAAGTTTAGTGCTAGAGATGTAGATTTACTTATTGTCCCCCTTTCAGTTATTAGTTTAAATTTGATCATGTTATGATCACCGTTGCCAAGTGGCCCCACCACCGTTACCTCTCTCACCAAATCCTGTGTTCCACTAAGAATTAAATCTAAAATAGCTCCCTCTCTTGATGATTCCTGAACCCATTGCTCCATGAAGCAGTCATTTATGACATCCAGGAACTTTATGTCTCTAGCAAGTCCTGATGTTACATTTACCCAGTCAATATTGGGGTAATTGAAATCTCCCATTATTATTGCACTGCCAAATTGGTTAGCTTCCCTGATTTCTCCTAGCATTTCATCATCTGTCAGACCATTTTGTCCAGGTGGACGGTAGTATACTCCTATCACTATATTCTTACCCAACACACATGAGATTTCTACCCATATAGATTCTACTGAGCATTTAATCTCTTGAATGATCTTTATCCTGTTGGACTCTATACCCTCCTGGACATAAAGTGCCACACCCCCACCAAGTTGATCCTCCCTATCATTGCGATATAATTTGTACCCTGATATAGCCCTGTCCCATTGGTTATCCTCCTTCCACCAAGTCTCTGTGATGCCAATTATGTCAACCTCATCATTTGCTGCTATACACTAACTCTCCCATCTTATTTCTTAGACTTTTGGCATTGGCATACAGACATTTCAAAGTGTGTTTTTTGTTTGTATTAACAACCTGCTTTTCAGTTGTTTGGGATAATTTGGAAATCATTAGCTTCGGTGATTTTTTACATATAGGCACACGGACTATGTTTGCTTTTAATGGAACCTATCTGTTGGGATGCCCTAACTGTCCTGTTTCATTAGTATCCTTCAAGGATACATTTCTCCGAACTATGCACTGCTGAGTGACTGTTGGCTTTCTCCCCTTGTTCTAGTTTAAAAGCTGCTCTATCTCCTTTTTGAAAGTTAGCGCCAGCAGCTTGGTTCCACTCTGGTTAAGATGCAGCCCATCCTTTCGGAAAAGTCTCCCCTTTCCTCAGTTCCTTACAAAGCTGAATCCCTCTTCCCTGCACCATCGTCTCATCCACACATTGAAACTCTGGAGCTCTGCCTGCCTCTGGGGACCTGCACGTGGAACAGGAAGCATTTCAGAGAATGCTTCCTGTTCTAGATGTTCTGGATTTCAGCTTCCTACCTAAAATCCTAAATTTGGCTTCCAGAACCTCTCTCCCACATTTTCCTATGTCGTTGGTGCCCACATGTACCACGACAGCTGGCTCCTTCCCAGCACAGTCTATAATCCTATCTAGGTGACGCGTGAGGTCTGCCACCTTCGCACCAGGCAGGCAAGTTACCAGGCGGTCCTCATGTCCACCAGCCACCCTGCTATCTACAATTCTAATAATCGAATCACCAACTATGATGGCCGGCCTAACCCTTCCCTCCTGGGCAGTAGCCCTGGGAGACTTGTCCTCAGTGCGAGAAGACAATACATCACAATACATCATTGGCAGGCTGAAGTCAGCCTGGAAGCCTATAAAGGAGTGATGTTAGGAAACCTGTTAATTTCTGTCTCCATCTGCTGGTTGAAAGGATGAACCCATGTGTCTGGACTGGTCTGGCTGAAGAAGAAATTGAAATTTTTAACTGGGTTGCACATCTGTGTGGAAGCTCGGACAAAATTAGAACGAGGGTCTCATGAGGCAGTACACACATGAGAACCACTCTGCATGCTCAGGAAACTTTTGCTGAGGTCAGACAGATGGGATTGTTCAGCGCCATCAGATGACATCACCCCTGAGTCATGGATTGAGCCCTGCTTGATGATGGAAACCAATTAGCATGTTTAGTATTGTATTACTATTTGTCAAAAACGAGTCATTAAATTAAAATACCCAGGAAACATTAAGAGGGAAAACAGATTTTCGTTTTTCTATTTGGTAGATTTAGACGTGTGTGTAATTTATGGTTTGCTTACACCTTACCAACAGTATGTCAGGGAAGAATCTGCTATTGTGAACTATAAATGTTAATTACTGTATCAAAAATATTGGGATAGCCCTATGGCTCAGGCTGTAGGACTGTGGTTTGGAGTAGGGATCCAAGTTGGGATCTGCCATCTGTAAATGTTAGTGGGTACACTCAGGCCTAGGAAGAGAACACCTGTTGCTACTATGGCGATGTTGCTCAGAAAACAAAGCTCCTCACAAGTATCGCTCCTCCAGTCCTTTGGCAGCCAAAGGATCTCTAGATTTGTCAAGACATGCTGTCTGGGGATTGGGATTCAAAGATGGAGTCAAAAAATACGAAAAAGAAAAGTTAAATAATTCAATGTAACTCAATCCAACACAATGATAGCCTCCTCATACAAAACTACATAATTATGACAAAATAAGTCTATAGTGTAAACTAAATTATATGCTTACCTTGATAACCTTTTCGGTTTGGATGATATCATAATGCCAACTGTTCTCCTGAAGTTTAACAAGGTTGTCAAACTTTTTGTCTACATCTTCTATCTGTTTAAGGAAGGGTCAAAGTAAAAACACCTCACACACTTAGAACCAAATAAGTTTTTAAGTTAACTTCAGCCTATTCAGCAAAACACTTTTCAAACCTAATTTAATTGCACCAAATAAAGATTTTGTACTGGATTTTAAAATGTCATCTTTGAATGCTATTGCAATTTCCAGTTAAGACATTTTTACATTGTCATTTCTCTTCTGACCCCACACAAGATAGCTTGCCTGCTTCTGTCCAGCATAAGTTAAATTCTCCTACAAAACTAGTCAGTCATTCTGTGAGGAGAAATTACTACTTTCCTGATAATTTATTTTTCTTTAGTGAGGACAGATTAATCCAAACCAGTGGTTATGCACCTCTACCAGCAGGTGCAGATGGAGCAAAGTTGACATCACAGTATATACACACACACTCCTGCACCTGCATCAGCCTGCCAGTATTCTCTGCAAAAGCTATCTGTGGACAACTAAAGAATACATAATCATTAGGATTAAGACAATCATTCAACACTCAGTTAAACCGGAAAACATTGAGGTCAGACAAGGAGTGTAATATCACTAATCTAGGGACTGGATCTGATACTTACCATTAATCCCTGGAGACACAGCCACTCAGGACGACAATAGCATCACCATCCGGCAGCAAAGGACGGGAATGTGGATTAACCTGTCCTCACTAAAGAAATGGAAATTATCAGCTAAGTAGTAATTTCTCCTCTCTTAAGCATTTAGACGTGTAAATCCACACCAATAGGATGTTCCGAAGCTACTCCTGAACAGAGTGAGAGGCTATCCATGGTCCAATAAACATTGCATGTGCGAAGGCTGCGTCCTTCTGGGCTTGCACATCCAGGCGATAACATCCTGGAAGTTGTGTAAGAAAAACCATGTTATAGCTTGGCAAATCTCTGCCCAAGACACTGCTTGAGCCCTATTTGAATGAGCACTATCCAGACTAGGGAAGGACTGCTCAGTATCCACATATACGACCATGATAACCTTCTTAATCCAGCAGGCTATCATAATCTGTGAAGCTAGCTCACTCTGTTTACTGCCACCGTGGAATATAAACAGCCTGTTCATCTTGCTGAAAGGTTTAGAAACCTCCAATACCTCAAGATATGCTGCTTGACACCCAAGGTCCATAACAGGCAATATTCATCCATGTCTCTCTCCCTGCCCAGAATCAGCAGGGATTGATTCTAGTGAAAATCAGACACCACCTTTGGCCAAAAGGACTGAACAGTTTGTATCTGGACTGTTCCTGGAGATGCCGGGAACCTTTCTTGTGGGTAAGACAGAGCCGGCAGTTCAGGAACTGTACGCACAGATCATCCTCCTCTACTATGTAACCTCAGGAAGAGGCTACGCAATGGTCGAAAGGTGGGATCCACCAGAATTCCAGAATGAGATTAAGACACCACATGGGCACTAGCAACCCCAAGGGAGCATGAAGATGCTTCATCCCTTTCAAGGCCATGCTACAACCAGATAGGCCGACAAGGGTTCATTATTCACTGGACCTCGGAACAGGCCTGAGCCGCCACCTGTACCTTCAAGGATTTAAGGGCCAAGTCCTTACACAACCATTTTACAAAACACCAAACTAAGTGGGATTTTAAATGAACAAAAATGAATCCCTGGTTCCTCACACCAAGCCTAAACATTCGCCAAACGAAAACACGGGCTAAGGAAGAGAATAACTGTCACGCTCGAAGCAAGGTAGAAAACGCAATAGCGGCCTATCTGTGCTTCAGCAAACGAGCCTTCTCAAAGGCCACATTGTAAGACAAAAGTCAAGTCTGATCTTCAAGAAGAATAGGCCTCTGCCATAGCATATCCCTGTGGACCGGTAAACAGAGAGGATATTCCACCAGAAGCCTCGTAGATCTGCATACCAAGCCTCCTGGGCCAATCTGGCCCCACCTGAAGTACCAACCCCATGTGAGCCTTGAATCCTCAAATCATTCTGCCGAACATGAGCCACGGCGAAAAGGTATATAGAAGCTTGCCTTCCGGTCCTTCCTGCATGAGGACATCAATGCCCGAAAACTTCAGATCTCGCCTGGAACTGAAGAAGCGAAGAACCTTCGCATTGCGTGATGTCACCAGCAAGCCTAGAAATGGGGAGGTCCCAGCGGCCTACTATGAGCTAGTACACTTCGTTGTACCATTCCCTTTCTCCTGGATTCAGACTGTCTGCTAAGAAAGTTTTTTCCTGTAATGTGAAAGGCTGAGATCTTCTGAAGATGTACTTTCGCCCATTCCATGAGTTGGGCTATTTCCTGTGATACTTGCTGGCTCTTGGTTCCTCCCTTGATGTGAGCCACTATTGTTGCATTGTCTGATATGATTTGGACTGCTCGACCCCTTCAAGTGACTGCTGAATCGCCAGCATGTCAACTAAACTACATGGGCTTCCAGCCAATTGATACTCCAGAGGTATTCCTTTGTACTGCAGCACTCCTGCGCTTTCAACGCCCGACAGTATGCCTCCCAACCCTGGAGGATCATATCCGGCGTGCATAGTAGCCAGTCTGGTGTTCGTAGGGGGAATGCCCCTCCATAGGTGATCCGCTTGCAACCACCACTGCAATCAGAAGTTGATCTCCACCGATAACTGAAATCGTATCAACTCCAATTATTATGGACTCCAATGCATAAGCAGTGTGCACCAAAGAGAAAGCAAATGCACCCTTGCCCATGGAACCACCTCTCGAGTGGCTGCCATCAACCCGTGCACCTGTAGATAAGACAGGAAAATTGGTTCTTACCTGCTAATTTTCATTCTTGTAGTACCACGGATCAGTCCAGAGTCATGGGTTTTGCCTCCCCTCTAGCAGATGGAGACAGAGAAAGTATTGACAGACTCTGCCCTATATCCTGAGGTGCCACCTGCAGTCCATCAGTATTAATCGGCATCAAAGCAGAATGTCACATAAAACTGAACTATCCATCTAAACCAGTGGTTCTCAACTCTGTCCTGGGGACCCCCCCAGCCAGTCGGGTTTTCAGGATATCCACAATGAATATGCATGAGAGAAAATTTGCATACACTGCCTCCATAACAGTTTCCGTATGTTGGATCATCTGTTTGTGCTCTGGAGTGGTCCCAGAAGAGGGCATAATGCGTCTAGAGCCACTATTGCTCGGTGATTGAAGGAGGTCGGTCGTTTCCGGTAGGTTTGAGAGCTCATTCTACTTGTTCGCAAACGACATCATGAACGGAGTGTTAACAAGTTTCGCTACAGGAGATTTGCAGGGCGGCAACTTGGAAGTCTGCATACATTTGCCAGGCATTACCAGTTGGATGTCCAGGCCCCAGGCTCGGCTGGCTTTGGAGAAGGAGTTAGCCGAGCAGGACTCTCAAGGTCCCACTCCGAGTAATAGAGGTCTGGTGCATCCCAGGAGTCTGGACTGATCCAGGTATGTACAGGGAAAGGAAAATTGGTTCTTATCTGCTAATTTTCGTTCCTGTAGTACCACGGATCAGTCCAGAGTCCCACCCATTTCTGCTTAGAGGTTACAGAGAGTCCACTCGTTCTCTCTTTTTTTTTTTAATGCAATCTGCAGATAAGTGATTACTGTTTTCAAATTTTTTGCAAGTTCTCAAATGTTATCGTGGGTTCTGCTTCCACTTGGGGTTTGTGAGTTGGATGTGTCCATTCCTAGCCCGAGTGGGGTGTTGTCATGGTTAGTTTAGATCAGTGGTTCTCAACCCTGTCCTGGGGACCCCCCCAGCCAGTTGGGTTTTCAGGATATCCACAATGAATATGCATGAGAGAAAATCTGCATGTTACCTCCAGGTAGCTAACATAACGCGGCATACGTCTAGTTTCCTAAGCTCCCTAGAAGAGGGATCAGAACGGTCCGAACCAGGAAATGCCGGAAGTTCCGACTGATTCAAATGAAAAGAGGAGACTACCTTTGGCAGAAAAGAAGGAACAGTCCTCAAGGAAACTCCCACTTCGGTAAATCCTTAAAAAGAGTTCCCTGCTGGATAAGGCCTGAAGCTTAGATACTCTGCGCACAGAAGAAATAGCCACGAGGAACACCACCTTCAACGTGAGATCCTTCAAAGTCGCCCTCTTGAGAGGCTCAAAGGGCGCAGCACATAGGGCTTTGAACACCAAGTTCAGACTCCACGAAGGACAAGGATTCCTGAACGGAGAGAGCAAATGCTTTGCTCCCTGGAGAAAACGCGCCACATCCAGATGCGCCGCTAATGACACGCTGTTCAACTTACCATGGAAACAACCAAGGGCTGCTACCTGCACTCGTAAGGAACTGCATGACAATCCTTTAGCTAATCCGGCTTGCAAAAAGGACAAAATATTCGACACCGAAGCTTGCATAGGGTCTAACTCGTGCTCCACGCACCAAGACTCAAAAATTCCCCTCACCCTGACATAGGCCAGGGAGGTAGAAGTCTTACGCGAACTCAGAAGAGTAGCCACTACTGCGTCTGAATAACCCTTGTTCTTTAGATGGCGCCTCTCAAAAGCAATGCCGCTAGATAAAAGCGATCTACCTCTTCCAAACAAACGGGGCCTTGACAGAGAAGGTTTGGGAGATCCTGAAACTGCAAGGGGTCATCCACCGCCAGACTGACAAAATCCGCAAACCACAGACATCGTGGCCACTCCGGCGCCATTAGAATGACCTCCGCCCGGTGAGCTTCTATTCGCCTCAGCACTCTGCCGATGAGAGGCCAGGGCGGAAAAAAAGGCAGAGAAGAATGTCCTTCGGCCAGGGAATCACTAGGGCATCCACCCCTTCCACTTCCCGTTCTCGCCTCCAACTGAAAAATCGAGGGGTCTTGGAATTCCGAAAGGTTGCCATAAGGTCCACCGCCTGTCTGGACCACTTGTCGCATACCCGCTGAAAGGCCTTGTTGCATAACTCCCACTCTCCGGGATCAAGGCGATGACGACTGAGAAAGTCGGCTTGAATATCGTTGACCCCGGCGATGTGAGAGGCTGCTATGCTGACTAGATGCTGCTCTACCCAGAGTATCAGCTGGTGTGCCTTAAGCGCCACCGGTTGGCTTTTGATTCCTCCCTACCGATTGATATAAGCCACCGCGGTCACATTGTCAGACAGAACTCAGACCGACTTTCCCTGCAGGAAGGGCTGGAGAGCCTGCAATGCCAACCGCACAGCCCTGGTCTCCAGACGATCGATCGACCTCTGGGCCTCCGCCATGGACCACTGGCCTTGAAACGATGTCCCCTGACAAACTGCTCCCCAGCCAGAGAGACTGGCATCCGTGGTTCTCCATGTCTCAAATTGTCCGCCAGTAGCCACCAATCCAGACTGGACGGAGCTGCATCCGTAAGGGGAAGGGGAAGGTGATATTGTTCAGAAACTGGGTTCCAGTGGGAAAGCAATACTGACTGTAGCGGTCTCATATGAGCAAAGGCCCAAGGAACCAACTCCAGGGTGGAAGTCATCGAGCCGAGGACTCTCAAATAACCCCATATTCTTGGAGTATGATTGGATACAAGTCTCAAACCTGTCCCTGCAACTTGAATATCGTTGACCCCTTGAGAAGGCAGTGTTCGGGAAGAAATACCCTCCCCTGACTAGTGTCGAACAGGGCTTCCAGGAACTCCAGGGCTCCCAGGAACTCCAGCGACTGGAAGGGAGTCAGGTGGCTCTTGTCGAAGTTGATCACCCAACCTAGTGACCGCAAGAAAGAGAGAACTCTGTGTACTATCGACAGCAAAGAGACTCAGACTTTGCCCAAATTAGCCAGTCGTCCAGATACGGGTGGACTAAAAGACCCTTCTTCCGAAGTTGCGCAGCCACCACAATCATCACCTTGGTAAAAGTCCTGGGAGCTGTAGCCAGTCCGAATGGCAGAGCTCGAAACTGAAAATGTTGTCCCAGAATGCAGAATCTCAGGAACCTCTGGTGATCTGGATGGATGCCGATGTGCAAGTATGCCTCAGTCAGATCCAGCGACACGAGGAACTCTCCCTTGTGTACCAAAGCAATGACTGATCTGAGGGTCTCCATGCGAAACCTCGGGACTCAGAGACAGCAGTTGACTCTCTTGAGGTCTAGAATAGGCCGAAACACACCCTCCTTTTTTGGTACAACAAAGTAAATGGAGTAACGACCCTTCCGCTGCTCTGATTGAGGGACCGGAAGGATGTCCCCGAGATCGCATAGATGCTGCAACGTGTCTCGCACTGCTCGACATTTCTCTTCGTAGGAATAAGGGGAGACAAGAAACCGATCTCGCAGTCGATGAACAAAATCTAAAGTGTAACCTTGACTTATCACCTTGAGGACCCACTGGTCTGACGTCTACCTGGTCCATTCCCCATAGAACAAAGACAGTCTGCCACCCACCACTGGAACCGGGGAATGGACCAGCCTCGCTTCATTGGAAGGATTTAACTCCCCCTGTTGCATGGGGGATCCCAGGTCTTCCAAATCGATGTCCACGAAAGGACTGAGCCCAAGACTGCTGTCTGCCTGGAGAATGTCTGGCAGGAGGACCCGCTGGCCGAGAAGAGCGGAACCTCCAATTTGCTCGAAAGCGGGATCGCGAGGGAAAGGAGCTACGACCCCCTAGGCCAAGCCTCTGGCAGCTTATGGACTTTGTTCTCCCCTAAGGACTGTATCATATCTTCCAAGTCCTTTCCATAAAGCAGTTTACCCTTGAAGGGCAGAGAGCCGAGTTGCGCCTTAGAGGATACATCCGTCGACCAGTTTCTCAACCAAAGGAGTCTACGGGCAGAAACCGCCGACACCATGGACCGAGCCGAAGTCCGCAGCAAGTCGTATAAGGCATCAGCACTGAAGGCCACTGCCGCCTCTAAGTGTCCAGCCTGCACCACCTCTTCCTCCAAGAGGGAAGGATTGCTTTGCAAAAGCTGTACCCATCGGAGCCCAGCCCGCAGGGCAAAGCTTCTACACATGGCAACCCGCACACCCAGGGCTGAAATCTCAAAAATCCACTTGAGTTTTACTTCCAGTTTGCGGTCCTGAAGATCCTTAAGAGCCATGGCTCCTATCACTGGAATAGTAGTCTTTTTAGTGACTGCAGACACAGCGGCATCTACCTTTGGGATCCTCAAGACCTCCAAAGCGTTTTCTGGTAACTGGTACAGTTTGTTAATTGCTTTACTGACCTTCAACCCCAAATCCGGGGTGTCCCATTCACAGAACAGTAGGTCGGTGACCGGAAGGTGGAAGGGAAAAGACGTAGTCGGACCCCTAAGGCCCACCACCACAGGATCTATATCCCCTATCCGGGAGTCCTTCTGCGGTGCTTCAAAGCCCAATTCTACTAAAATCGCCATACTAAGGAGTCTCAGCTCATCCCTCCCACCTTGGGATCATCCCCGTCCACCATGTGAGGATTAGGACAACCTTCCTGATCCAGATCACCCCCGAGATCCGCCCCCGGTGAGGGTTTGTCCCGGGGACCCTGCTCCTCCGAACTGGACTCCTCAGAGGTAGCGTCGCATTAGAGTGAGCCGCTCTGGACCTAAGGGGACACTCACCCCACAGACCTGATCCTTGCTCCAGGGGTCTCGACCGTTTGGAAAGATGGGCACCAGGAAGCATTGTGGAACCACCCCCTGGGTGTCTCTTATGAGCCTTCCATGTCTTATAGGCTTTATGCAGCAACATAATAAAATCTGAAGAGAAAGAAGATGAGGAGGAGGAGTCTGATGCCTCCTCGAGGCCATCCTCCCTGGTGCCTGTAGCTCCTGTTCACGGCTTGCCCCCCCCCCCCCCCCCCGGAGGCTGCCTACTGCGGGGATAAGGGGGGGGGGGAAATCGGACTATCCCTGCTCTGCAACCTGCGTTGCCGTGCAAAACGTGCGCTGAGCGGGAACGGGTCTGGAGAAGGAGACCTCAGGTGCCAGCTCCTCCCTGAAGCTCGGGCTGGCTGAATCACCATCTTCGCAGCTCCATTTGATGAGCCCTCCCCCCCCCCCCCCCGGGAGGCATGCAGAGCACAGGCCTTCCTGCGGCAGGCCGCACCACGCAGCATCATCGGATCGGCAAGAGAAATAAAAATAGAACAAAACCTGTCTTACCGGCGGTGAAAGGTCCCTCTCCCCCCGCGGAGGTAGAAACAGAACCGGACGAACACTGCCTTCGTGGCAACTTGCCTCGAGAAAAAATTTATTTATTTAATTTATTTTTTTTATTTTTTTCTCAGCTGCTCCTCGGGTCCTGCACTGATCAGGATGACTGAGCTGGACTCCCCAGTATCACCTCAAACTCCCCAACTCCGACGGCCTCGAAAACCAGGGGGAATGGTCCCCTCAGGACCTGGCAACCCCCTGGGAGGCAGTGAAATGGCTTCTTAGACTTTAAGATTTTTTTTTTTTTTAAAGAGCCAGTCCTGACAAGCAAAAGCTAGACTAACCCTAAACTGCTTACTTTCTGTTTTTGTTTTTTTTAATATAACGTAAACTACCACAGACTGAAGGATTTTGCACCTCCACCATCTGCTGGAGACAGAGAAATAGTGGTGGACTGCAGGTGGCACCTCAGGATATAGGGCAGAGTCAGTCAAATCTTTCTCTGTCTCCATCTGCTGGATGGGAGGCAAAACCCAGGAGTCTGGACTGATCTGGGTACATACAGGGAACACACCGCCGGGTATATTGCTTCCATCAATAGTCGCACCTGCACCATCAGTTCTGAATGTAGACCTTTGACAGGAACACCTGTCTTGCTTTGTCTCAAAAAGGAACACCTGGATACTCCAGTGTCTGTGATGGATTGCTCTTGGCCAAGTTCACCACCCAACCTAGTTCCTGCAGCAAGTAGATTATCTTGCGTGGGGCCTGAAAATTCTCTTTCATAGCTCTTGGCCCAAATTAGCCAATCAAGCTTTTTTTTTTTTTCCACTCCCAGACCAGAGTGATCCTTAAAAGGTCATTTTGACAGAGACCCTGGATTATGTCTCAGCACCAATTAGACAGCCATAGCTGGCTCTCAACTCTGCTTAGCTTTTGAGATCAGATGAAATCGGGCTCATCCAGGATGGAGGGGCCGCAGGGCACTGCCCCGAATTCAAATCAGACTCAACTTCCTGAGAAACAGCAAGGCATAGCGACCCACCAGGGAACCGCAAGAAGCCATTTTCAATTCATTGCCACCGCCTTGAGGCCAGCTTAAATATAACCTCAACTCTCCTATCCTGCATTGATTTCAAAGCCACTCACCTTTCTACAGGGACAGTCGCCCACTTGATGATGGCACACACCAGTGCAACCACTTTCAGAAAGTGCATCTGCTCTCTCTCTGCCAGATCTAGGAGTACACACTACCAAGGCTCGTCCCCCTTTATAAACAGCGCCCCATTCAAGATCAATCGATTCTTTATCATCATCCATAATGCTTCACATAAGGAATCTAAATGGGAATCTAGTTTAGCTTCAGCCCCTGGCTCACCCAGCATCTCCAGTGCCTTGGTGATCCGAGATGGCATCCCATCTCTATGAAGGAAATGCAACATTGAGCTATAAAGTTCCAATCTCGGATAAATTTCCCAACCTCCAGGGAGTATGGGCCGCTTTCACCATTGGTGCCACCAAGGTCCTTACCTGCAGCACCAGGTATGCAGGGATCCACAGAGTGCGATCCTGAACTCTTAAGCCTATCACATCAGAGAATGAGCAAAAAACCTGCAAATGGAGCTTAGCCAAACGGCTGCTCAACCCGCCAAGCTGTTTTGCAGCAAACTTGCAGATAGAAAAGCACGCGTATGCCACCACGGCCCATACCAAAACCAGGGGGCGCTGGTCCTGCACCCACTGAGAAGCCTTCCCCCGCTGACAAAGGTAGCCCAAAAACCACGCGACACCATTGACTGGTCCCCCTCTGGACCCATTCCAGCATCAAGCTATGAAAGGCAGGTGCAGCAAAAGCAGTCTGAGAAAACTCTCCCTGAGCCTCCAAGTAGCGCTGATGCAAGTTAGGTGTGGGGGGGGGGGGGGGGTTTGCCTTGCTGAGCTGCCTGAATATGGCAAACAGCACAAAAATAAACACCTGCTAGCAGCACACCCCAAGGCATCTGACCATTGTGCGCTCATTTGTGCACCCGCACAAGCAAGCATGGACAGGGCAACCAAAAACAAGGCATATCCAATAAGCGCCCAAAATATATAGGTACACAACATGAGGTTCAGATAGGCACCCACCTGAGTGCTCCAGCCCCCAAGCCCACCCGAGTGCACACCAGGGTGAACAAGTGGGAGCCGATTTCAGAGTGTTTCACGGCAGACTTGAGCGCAGAAAAGCACACAAATGCCGCCGCAACCTACCACATGGCATCTATACAAAGCCTGAGAGCGGGGCCTAGCCAAAAAGGCTGCTCAACCTGCCTCGACTCCCCCAGCTCCCTCAGAGGCGGGAATGGATGTCAGATCGGTGTGCCAAGGCTTGGAGACCAGATGGAGAATGGAAACCCTCACTCCTTTTTTAATTCCTTACTTGAACTCTGCCCATTTCGGCCAAGCATAGAGTTGGTCTCCAGCTGCGGGGGGGGGAGGGGACAAAGGCTTTAAGTGCAGCGCTCGGCTTCCTGCACCCAATAGCCTCTCAGCTGTGGGGGGACGGAGGATTTACACAGCTAAATCCATGCCAGAAGATAAGCTACCGGACCGAGGTACTTGTCTGAGGGAGGGATCCGCAAATATCACCTCAAATTTCAACTGAGGGAGGGACCGTAAGGTATCATCACAGGAGAGCAGGACGAATCAATTTTCTTCTTCAATTCTCCTTCATATTCATGATATAGAGATAGATTAGAGATAGAAATATAGAGGACAGAGGACAGAGGATAGAGATCAGAGGACTGAAGATAGAGATGAGAGAGATATATTTTAAGTAATCCCCAGTAGGGAGATGTACGTCTACCATCTGCTGGAGATGAAGAATACAGGCGTGCTAATGTCGGTGCAGGGGTATATATACCATGAAGTCAGCTTTGCTCCATCTCCATCTGCTGGTACAGGTGTATAATCTATTGGTGTGGATTAACTGTCTGAATACTAAGTAAACAATAAAATGCACTTTTATTATAAATGCAGATGATGCTTTCATTCTGTTTACATAAAAGTAAATATAACATGTTAAAGCAAGATTTGCTTTAGAAAACACTGAATCAGAAAGAAAATGCTTCTTTGCTAAAGAGTATCACTGCCAATATAACCAACATCCTGAAATTTGATGCATACACACAAGAGAAGCATTCACAAGAAAGTCATCTAGTTTATGACTACAGCAATAAATGTTTTCATAAAAAAGGTATATATATGCACACAAAAAAAAAACAACAAAACACTAAAACAAAAAGTTACAAGTCACATGGGACCAGGTAACCCAGGGTAAATAATAAAAAAGATGAGGACAGTAGACTAAAAAAGTTGCATATAAAACAAGCTTCCATTAAACTTTCTACAAATTGGTGTAGCCAAATAATTTTACCACAAAACTATAATTATGAATTTAAAAAGGTACCTGAAAGCTGATCATATCCCAAAATCCATCAAGGTCTGTACAAGTTGTCTCTTTCTCACCACGTTTAAATTCACAGTTATTCACCAGTCCTTCAAACTGTTTAAACCTTTCTGACATTAAAAGTCTGGTTTGGCCAACAGTTGTACGAATAAGAGATTTGGCTGACATGGATAGAGAGAGAAGTATGCATGTTTTAAAAAAGGTTAAAATCTGGAACTCACTTTAGCAACTCTGAACTTGTGTTGATTTGCTTTTATAATTTCTAGGACAAGGCATTGCTGAATTACTACTTGAGTACAAACAGTTAACAAGCTGAGTATCTCTTCTCTTTCAGGAATGTTGGAAATTTGAGAGGAAGGGTCTAAAATACTTACAAGTTTATTAAAACTGAACCACATGGTTATATTAATGTTACTCTGGAATGTCTCTATCATGCTGAGTCAATTATTTTAAAACAGGTATATCAATTACACTAGCTGCTAATATTTGTCCAGATTTTATTCTACCTACTGTACAAAACAGATGTGCATTCATTTTATTCAAATGGGTAAAAGTGTGACTAATTAAATTTCAATTTAGTTGCAAACAAACCTTTTAACATCCAAAAATTCTCAATTTCGCAACAGTTTACATTTGCCCCCCCCCCCCAAAAAAAAAAAAAAAGAGAAAGCAAGTTTGCTGACTATAAACAGTGTTTTACATAGATAGCAGATCAATTAGCCATTACAAGTAAAGTGACATCATCCAGCAGCACTGAAGAGACTCCTCTCTCCAAGCTAGTAGAGTTTTGACCTCTACTGAGCATGTGCAGGAGTTTCCATACAAGTGTTGCCTCATGAGCCTCCTCAATCTGAATCTAGCTATTAGTTGACTCTAAAGGGATGCGTGCAAGCATTCCATGACTAATACATCCTATCTACCGAAAACACAGTTTATAGAAAGCAAACTTGCTTTTTCTGGCAATAAGCAGGCTGAATTTGCCATTATGTGTGGGGAATCCCAGGCTAAGGGTTACAGTGGAACCTTTACTCAGTAAACAACTCAGCCCCCCACTATGGAGAGTAGACTACAGCTAGAACAGATTTTGCATAAATGCTTGTCCAAATTACTGTCCATCTTTGAGAGGTTATCAAGACAGTAGTAGGATGTAAAAGTATGAACTGAAGACCAAAGTTGCAGCTTTGCAAGATCTTCAATGAGCAGCTCTCAAACACGAGCAACAGAAGCAGCCATGGCCCTCACTTGGTGAGCTTTCACAAAATCTATGATTTGTAATCCTGCTAAAGTGTGGCAGTGATGAATGTACTCTCAGCAAGCCTGTTAGACTAAATATGCTTGGCAACCACTATTCCTAGCCAGTTGGGGGTTGAAAGAGATCAAACGTTGGGAGGTTCAACGAAGCAGAAATTTTGTTTCTTGTAATATGCTATGGGCTTTTTGCAGTCCAGAGTATAGAGGGCTTTTTCGTCTACATGCGCATGGCATCTTGGAAAGAAGGTAGGAAAGTACAATGGATTGATTGATATGGAAAGTCGAGACTACTCTGGCAGAAACTTTGGGTGAGTACAGAGAACCACCCTGTTGTGGAAGAATTGCACCTACAGAGGATAGTGATGAGAGCTTCGTGTTTATTGACTCTTCTAGCTGAAGTCACTGCCAGGAAGAACACCATCTTACATGCTAAGTACTTTAGAGACGTTGACTCCAATGGCTCAAAGGGAGGCTTCATTTGTTGGGAAAGGACATATTTAGGTACATCAGAAAAAGTGGTTTTCATGAAATGAGATATAAGTGGATGAGTAGAGATCAATTTGCTATCCACAAGTATGGTAAGCTACTATAGCACTGAGATGCACTTGTACTGACGAGGCAGCAAAACCCAAGTTAAAACATGGAGCAAATATTTCAGCAGATGCTCAAGTTTGCAAGAAAAATGGGTCCAAAGCGTTTTGTTTGTACATTTGAAGTACTTATTCTATTTGAAGGCTTTCTAGATGAGACTAGCATGTCCACAATCTCTGTATGTAAGTAGAAATCCATAACTGAGTGATCAAGCCGTTAAATTGAGGGCTGATAGGTTGGGACACCTCAGTGTCTATTCCCAGACATATGGGAGGACTGCTGGAAGGTTATACAAGATATGCATATCAAAATACATATGAACATAAGACTTGCCATACTGGGTCAGACCAAAGGTCCGTCAAACCCAGCATTCTGTTTCCAACAGTGGCCAAACCAGGTCAAGAGTAGCTGGCAGGATCCCAGGGATAAACAGATTCCAAGATGCTCATGCCAAGAATAAGCAGTGGATTTCTGCCATTCTACCTTAATAATGGTTAACGGACTTTTCCTCCAGGAACTTGTCCAAACCTTTTTTTTTTTTAAAACGCAGATACACTAATAGCTTTCACCACATCCTTTGGCAATAAATTCCAGAGCGTTATTATGTGTTGAATAAAAAAATAGTTTCTCTTATTAGTTTTAAATGTATTACCTAGTAACTTCATTGTGTCCCCCCTGGTCTTTATACTTTTTTGAAAGAGTAAATAACTGATTAACATTTTCTCATTCCATTTATTTTATAGACCTCTATCATATCTCCCCCTCAGCCATCTGTTCTCCAAGATGAAGAGTCCTAACCTCTTTAGCCTTTCTTCATAGGGGAATTGTTCTATCAGCTTTATCATTTTGATTGCCCTTGGCCATACCTTTTCTAATTCTTCTATATCTTTTTTTGAGATGTGGTGACCAGAACTGCTCACAATATTCAAGATGAGGTCACACCATGGAGCGATAGATTATTCTCCATTCCTTTCCTAATAATTCCTAGCATTCTATTTGCTTTCTTGGCTGCTGCTGCACACTGAGCAGAAGATATTTTCAATAACACCTAGATTCTTTTTCTGAATGGTGACTCCTAATGTGGAACCTTGCATTATGTAGCTATAATTTGGGTTACTCTTCCCTAAGTGCATCACTTTGCATTTGTCCACATTAAATTTCATTGCCATCTGCATGCTCAGTCTCCCAGTTTTGTAATGTCCTCTTGCAATTTCTCACAATCCTCTTGCGATTTAACAACTTTGAATAATCTTGTATCATCAGCAAATTTGATCACCTCACTTGTTCCCATTTCCAGGTCACTTATAAATATATTACTGTTCAAATCTGTTTATTGAAGTTAGCCAACATTACAGAACAGAACATCGAACAAAATCCATACAAATGAAACCAAAAGAAGAAAAGGGAATAAAAAAAAAAACCAGATCAAATTAAACACCCAGGGAACAAAACATAAGCACATCAAGAACAAATATAACTAGGGAATGCAGCAATATGTACAACAAACCTGTAAGAGACAAAAGAAAGAGAAAATATATAGATCCACAGTTGTGCACATAAGCAAATAAATTAAAGAGAATCAAAATCATCTAAGGGTTTCCACACTTGCACCCACTGAGTTACTCTATGATATTTAACAGCCATAGTTTTTTCATATTTACTATACAGACAAACAGAATGCCACCAAAATTGTATCCACAGCAAGTCGATATGCTTCCAGTTAGAATTAGATGTACATCAACTGTCAAAAGAAAGTCCAGCAGTTTGCGGTGTGGGAAAATTTACCATTTAGCCCTACTCTCTGTTTTCAATCTCTTAACCAGTTGGCAATCCACAATAGAGTACGGTCCCCTATCTGAAGAACCTTCTGCACTGTCCTGGTGATAAATGGTAACAGTGGAAAAACATGAGGTTTTGTCCCAAATCAAGGAGAAAAGCGTTCTGAGCCAGTCAGATTGCTTGGCAGAACTGAGCAAAATTGATTTAGTTTGGTGTTGTGTTATTATGCAAATAGGTCCACTGAACAGTTCATTGGCCACCAATTGCTGTAGAGACCATTTGTGTGGTCGAAAAACTCTGTTGAGTTGATTTGCTAGCAGGTTGGGAGATAACTGGTAGATAGGTGGCCTTAAGACAGCTTGATTTCTTTCTGTCAGAGAAGCCATGAACCTGTTCCTTCTTGCTTGTTGACTTAAAACATAGCAATTTGGTTTGAATCAGAATGCTCTTTTTCTGAAAGAAATATGCAAACAGAAAGAGTATGTGATTGCTCTCAACTCCAACAGAGTGATTTGACAAAAATCACTCTATTGGAGTTGAGAGCAATCACATACTTGAAGAGACCAGATACCCTGGGTTCGGATGGCTTCAGAATATGTGCCCCAGCCTTTGGTGGAGGCATCAATTGCCAGTACCACTTGGTAGGGTGTGAGTGAAGAGAGGCTTCTTCCTGAAGAATTCATGGGCACAACCACCACTGCAATTCTCATTTCACTGCCACTGTAATTTGTATCAGAGACCAGAGGAGTTGAGTTAGCCACTGGATATGTAGACCCGACTGGAAGTAGTGGATATGAAAACAGGTCAGCTGCTATCATATGACTGAGGACCATGAAAAGCATGGAGAGGACAGTAGCTTGTGGATGAGCAATGTCATGTTGTATGCTTGGTCAGGAGGCAGGAATGTTCTTTCTTGCAGCAAGTCTATCAAAGACCCAATGAACTTATCTGAGTGGACTTCAGCCTTGATTTCTCAAAATTTATCAGAAAACCAAAGCGGTGTGAAAGATAAATCATTATGCATAGGGAACAGAGCACATCTTCTTGGGAGTTTGCTAAGATCAGCCAATTGTCAAGGTACAGGAAGCCTTGTATTCCTTGATGAGCCACCACTACAGCGAGGCATTTTGTAAAAGAACCTCGGTGCTGACAGGCCAAACAGGAATACTTCGTACTGATAATGGGAAGAATCTATCTGGAAGTGGAGTAATGCCAATGCAAAGGGTGGCTAGGCCATTTGCATCCTTTAGATCTAAGGCACACATTCATTTGTTCTTCTGTGTGTAAGGAAGAATAGTGACAACTGAATTCATTTTGAATTTATCTCAGGAGTATATGGGTTTTGTTTTTTAATGTTTCAACTCCAGAATGGGCCCCAAACCCCCCATTTTCTTGGGAATAAGTAAACCCTGAGCATACTGAGATGCTGCAATTAGCTCTACTGCTTGTTGGAGAAGTACTTAGACATCCAGACAAAGCTGTGGCAGATGAGACAGATCCAGAAGGAGTGCCGAACAATGCGGAAAAGATGATGGTCAGCAGAAATACAACCAATACCCAGACTGCACGATTTGGAGGACACAGGGATCATTGGTGATCTGACACCATTCCTCCAGAAAATGTTGGATTCTTCCCCTATTGGGACAGCAGGGAATGGATTGTTTGGAGGAATAAAAAAAAACTAGGCATTGGTTTGGGCTGGGTCTGTTATGTAATTTTTAGCTGACAACGTTCTTTGTTAAAGCCTGACTGGAAGTGGCTGTTTCTGCTGGGCCAGAAGGGGCTGCAGATGGTACTGTTGAAAAGACCAGGAAGGCCATCTATGGAAGTATGGTCACTTGTATGTCTCGATGTACAGGGCAGTTCAGGAACCGAAAGACTGCACTGCCATTTTTAAATCTGAGCTACCATCTCCCAGAACCTTTCGCCAAATAGATTGTCCAAACAGGAAGGTCTACAAATTTCTCATGAGCATCCTCATGGATGCTGCGCTTGCTTGAAGCCTTCCTATATGTCTAGCTCCAATAAGGGCTCAGGAGGTACATGAAATAGAATTAAATAATTCATAGAGATATGGGAGTACATGGCATATGCCCTCATATGCATCCAGGAGTGATGGGGATAATAGTTGCCTTGGTCATTAGAATGTAGAAAAGGCTTCAGCTTCTAAATATAGTCATGAATATTGCACCATTGAGTCTACTAGTCTAGGCAGGGTGAGCACCCAGGTTATTGGAAGAGGCAGGGGCAACCTGACTCCGTCCAATAGATCTAGGATGGGCTGTGTATAGCTGTTGGCAGAGCAGCTTGATAAATCGAAGACTGAGGCAGATATGTCAGCAGCTTCAATGGAGTAGAATGCTTAGATGCCTTGGATGACTTGGCCTGCTTCGAATGGTCTTTACAGACCCACATCAAGGAATCTGGTGCAGGAATTTGATTTTACATCAGGGCTGCATTTTGTGTCCTTACACTGTGCATAGCAGGATTGGGCAATAAAGGATCAGGTGCATTGTGATAATAGAGCTGAGTCCTCAATATGCATCGAGGCCGCTTGCTTCACAGGCATTGAGCATCAAGTGCGCCAGTGCATTGTGCTCGAGCACCTTGTGCATCATGCATCGGGTGTGTCAAATGCATCCTACATTGGGACTGCCGGTCCTCCTTGCGCCTACAGTGCACCAATGCTGATGTGCCATGCTTCAAGTGTTTGTGCTTCTTTGATGCAGGATGCATTGGTCCCAGTGGTTGATGGTGCTTTGTCTTCGATGCAGTACAGCTGGCAAAACTTGAGCATACAAAGTCTGAGTGAACGGGGGAGTTTTAGTTAAGCAGAAACTCATTTTTCCTGGCTAGGTAAATGGTGCTTTGCAAGACGAGAACCTACTGTAATACTGGAGGGGTTTTTTTGGGGTTGGTTTTTTGTTTTTTTTAAACACAGTTCCTTGATACGAGGCATGCTAGAAAGCATCCATCCACAGACATAACAGTTCTTCTGGTCATGTTCCAGCCTGAAGCATCAGTAACATTGTATGTACTTCACCGATGGCCATGATCTTGCCAAGATACAACTTTTAAAACTGCTCACTGTTGCTGAATGAATAGCTAAACATGATGGAAGGTAGGGCCACAATTTTTTTTTTTTTTGTAGCATTGAAAAGTGCTGTTGTGGGGCTGCAGAGACAGCAAGACAGCACAGAAAAGATTCTGAGAGGCAAACAACGCCAAAAGGAGAAATTACTACATACCT
Organism: Rhinatrema bivittatum; assembly: GCF_901001135.1. NCBI lineage: Eukaryota > Metazoa > Chordata > Amphibia > Gymnophiona > Rhinatrematidae > Rhinatrema > Rhinatrema bivittatum. The sequence goes on along the minus strand of NC_042618.1, from coordinate 67,189,125 downwards.
GATAATTTCCTTTTCTTTAATTAAGATAGGGGGATCCACACCAGTGGGTTATGCACATCTACCAGCAGATAGAGACGGAGCAAAGCTGACGTCACAGTATATGTCCCTGCACTAACATCAGCCCACCAGTATTCTCTGCAAAAGTCAACTGTGGACAAACTAACAAAACTTGATTAACCAAAACCACTCAGCTAACAAGAAACCACTGAGCTCTGATAAGAAGTGTAATAACACTAGTCTAGGGACTGGACTGACACTCACCACTAACCCTTGGAACATGCAGCCACGCAGGAGGACAATAGCACAACCATCCAGCAGCCAAGGTCGGGAAGGTGAATCCACCTATTTTCATTAAAGAAAAGGAAAGTATCAGGTAAGTAATATTTTCTCCTTTCTTAGCATTTAGATAGGTGGATCCACACCAATGGGATGTACACAAAGCTACTCTCGACCAGGGTGGGAGGCTGCCCATGGTCCAATTAATAGCGCACTGGTGAAGGCTGTGGCTTCCCGGGACTTCACATCCAGGCAATAATGCCTGGAAAAGGTATGTAAGGAGGACCACATCGTGGCTCAGCATATCTTGACAGGAGACAGAAATCTAATCTCTGCCCATGCCACTGCCTGAGCCCTAGTGGAATAAGCCCTAACCTAATTAGGCAATGGCTGTTCAGCATCCACATATGCAGCCATGACTACCTCCTTAATCCAGTGGACATATGTAGCCCGTGATGCCAGCTCACCTTGTTTACCTTCCATCATGGCTTATAAACAGCCGGTCGTCTTCCTAAGAACTTCAGAAACCTCTAAATACCTCGACATCCAAGGACCGTAACAGGAGATATTCATCTACATCTCTCCCCCTGTCCAGAGTTGGCAGGGAAATTAACTCGAATGAAAATCCGAGACAATCTTTAGCAAAAAGGATGGAACAGTATGGAACTGTATCGCCCCAAGAGTCACTCGCAGAAACAGTTCCCAGCAAGACAAGGCCCGCAGTTCGAACATTCTAAGCACAGAACAAATTGCCACAAGAAACACCATTTTGAAGGTAACCAACCTCAAGGAAAGGCTACACAGCGGTCAGCAGGTGGGATCTGCTACAAAATCCAAAACCAGAGTAAGACACCACAAGGGCACCGGCAACCGCAGGGGAGGAACAAGATGCTTCACCCCTTTTAAGAAACAAGTCACATCTGGATGGGCCGACAAGAGTCAACCATCTACGTGACCTCAGAAACAGGCAAGAGCCACAACCTGTACCTTCAATAAATTAAGGGCCAGCCCTTTACTCAAGCCATCCTGCAAAAATTCCAAAATGAGAGAGATCTTAACCGAACATTGATGAACTCCTCGATCCTCACACCAAGCCTAAAACACTCGCCAAACCGCACATAGGCTAAGGAAATGGAGAACTTTCTCACTCGTAGCAAGATGGCAATCATTGCAGAGGAATATCCACTCTTCAGAAACCGAGCCCTCTCAAGGGCCATACCATAATACAAAATTGAGTCAGATCTTTGTGAAGAACAGGCCCCTGCCATAGCAGAACCTTGTGAGCTGGAAATTGGATAGGGGAGTCCACTAGGAGCCTTTGCAAATCTGCATATCATGGCCACCTGGGCCAATCTGGTGCCACCAGAAGCACCATCCCCATGTGACTCTCGATCCTCTGAATCATTCTGCCCAACATGTGCCATGGGAGAAAGGCATATAGAAGCTTGCCCTCAGGCCACTCCTGCACGTGGGCATCGATGCCCAAAGTCCTTTCATCTCTCCTGTGACTGAAGAAGCGAGGAACCTTTGCATTGTGAGATGTCACCAGCAGGTCCAGAAACAGGAGGCCCCAGTGATCCACTATGCACTGGAATGCTTTGTTTGGCAATTCCCATTCTCCTGGGTCCAGACTCTGTCTGCTGAGAAAGTCGGCTCTTACATTGTCTTTTCCTGCAATATGTGAGGTTGAGATCTCCTTAAGATACACTTCCTCCTATTCCATGAGCTGGGCTATTTTCTGCGACACTTGCAGGCTCTTGGTGGCTCCCTGGCAATTTATATATGCCACTGTCATCACATTGTCTGACATTATCCAGTCCACTCAACCCTGTAATCAGTCGATGAATCGTAAGCATGCAAACCGGATGGTCCAAGCTTCTAGCCAACTGATGCTCTGAAGAGACTCTTTTGTACTCAAATACCCTTGCGCTGTCAACTCCTGACAGTGAGCCTCCAAAATCTGGAGACTTGCATCCATTGTGAATACTAACCAGATCGGTGAGCATAGGGAAACCCCCTTCCTTAGATGGTTCGCTTGCAACCACCATTGCAGTTGTATGCTGATTTCCACTGGTAGGTGAAGCTGTATCGAATATTCTTGAGACTATGGACTCCAACAAGCCAGCAGAGTGCACTGAAGAGGATGCATATGTCCCCTTGCCCACAGAACCACCTCTAGGGTGGCCGCCATCAACCTGAGTATCTGTAGATAAGATCACATTGTTGGGCATATTGTTTCCATCAACAGCCACACCTGCACCATCAGCTTCTGAATGTGGCCCACCGGCAGGAATCCCCTGCTTTGCTTCAAGTCGAAGCAAACACAGAGATATTCCAGTGTCTGGGATGGCTGTAGATTGCTCTTGGCCAAGTTTACCACCCAACCTAGTTCCTGCAGCAAGGAGATCACCTTGCATGAGACTGAAAGACTTGCTTCCAGACTCTTGGCCCAAATCAGCCAATCGTCTAAGTACAGATGAACCAGAATGTCATCCTTTCTTAACACTGCCACAGCCACCATCAAACCTTGGAAAAGGTTCTGGGCGCAATGGCCAACCCAAAAGGTAGCACTCAAAACTGATAATGTCGCCCTAAAACAAAATGCAAAAACCGTTGATTCTCTAGACAGATAGGAATATGAAGGTATGCCTCTGACAAGTCCAGAGATGTCAGAAACTCCCCCAACTGTACTGCCATTAACACTGAGTGTCACCTGTAAATGATAGTTGACTCCTTTGAGATAGTTGACTCCTTTGAGAGCCCTCCTTCCTGGGCACAACAAAATAAATGAAATATTTATTTATTTTATTTATTTAAAGGCTTTTATATACCGGAGTTCATGCACTAGTGCATACCACTTCGGTTTACACAGAACAAGGAACAGAAAATTACATCAAACAGATTGAACAATTAAACAAATATACATATTTTCTTGTGACATGGGCACGAACTACAGCCTGCAGGCTGAGAAGCCTTGACAACGTACACTCTACTGCTTGTCTTTTGCAGAGAGTTGCAGGGAGACTCCATGCAAACATCCTGAGGGAAACTGAGAAACTCCAGAGCATAGCCATCTTTTATCTCCAGAACCCACTGGTTTGATGAGATCTCGATCCACCTCCGATAAAAAGGAGACAGGAGATCCCCATCTCCTGCTCCCAGGGGTGGGTTGGCACACCTTCACTGAGAGGCTCGGGATGCACCACTACCTAGCGTCTGCGCCCCTTCTGGGCTACCTGGGACAAAAGGACTGATACTCTCTCAAAGGCAAAGTGCTCTCAGAAGCCGCTCCTCTGTAGGGTCAAAAGTGTCTGAAACCCCTAGCACAACCTCTCGTAGCAAAGGAGCATGGCAACTGTTTATCCTCTGGTAACAGAGAAACCTGGGATTCACCCCACTTATTGGCCATTTTTTCCGGTAAACTCCCAAATAAGTGTGATCTTTTAAAGGGCAATTTCTAAGATTAGACTTCAAAATTGTATCAACCAACCAATTCCTGAGCCATAGCTGATGCCTGGCCGCTATAACCAAAGTCTCCCCTCTGGCCGAAGTATGGACCAGATTGCAGCCTGCATCAGCCAAAAAGGCAGCTACTGGTTCCAACACTGTCCTGGAATTCACACCAGATTCATCAACTTCCTGAGAGAGAGAATTAAACAAGAGCAATCCACCAGGGAGCAAGAAGAAGCTATCTGCAAATTCATTGCCACTGCTTCAAAAGCTTGCTTAAGGATGGCCTCAATTCTATCCTGTGCATCCTTCAAGGCTGCTCCCCCTTCTACAGGGATAGTAGTCTGTTTGGTGATGGCACACACAAGCGCATCCACTTTTGGAAAGCGCAATTGCTCTCTTACAGCCGAATCTAGAGGGTACAGCCCTTAGAAGGCTCGTCCCTTTTAAAATTAGCTTCAGGGCACCCCATTCAAGATCAATCAATTCTTGAAAAGCCTCCATAATAGGAAGAAATAAGAGGCTTTACGCAAAGAAATCAAAATGGGATCTTTCTTTGGCTCAGACATGAAATCAGCCCCCAGTACCCCCAGCATCTTCAATTTCTGGGAAATCAGAGCCAGAAATTCATCTCTATGAAAGAAACACAACATGGTTCTTTATAGCTCCAGCCCTGGATGAATTTCCCCATCCTCCAGGTAGTAAGGATCAGCTTCATCATCTGTGCCATCTGGGTCCCTATTAGCATGGCCCGCAGCAGGTTTAGACGTACTCTGACGCTTACACACAGCATCAGGCACAAAGGAATCCACAGCCTGTGATCCTGATCTGTTAAGATTGGCTGGCAACGTCGACTGTGCCAGAAGAAAGGACGGCAGCCATAGAAAATAATCCACCCAAAAAAAGGCAGAGGGATCCATGCCAAAACCAGGAGTCTTCTGTCCTGCACACACTGTTACCTTCCTCCGCTGACAAACCAGTTAGGAGAGCCCCAAATTCAGACAAACCCCTGGCAGCCTTTTTCCATTCCCGCATCATACTGGGAAGGACTGGGCTTAGCAAAATCAGATGGAAACAATTCTCCCTGAGCCACCAAACACTGCTGACACAAGTTAAAGGGTATGCCAGGCTGAGATGCCCGAATATGGCATGCAGTACAAAGAGCAAGGCGCTTAGGCTTCTTTGTTATAGGCATCAGAGTTGTCAGTACTCACCACAGGCATCTGTGAACTGTGCACCCAGCTATGCTCGCAACAGGCGCTTGAAAAAAATACATGCTCAAAAATTAGGCCCCTAATATGCTATTCAGGTAGATATACAACTGAGCACCCACCCACATGCTCACTGTTTGTATTCAATTTAAATGTCCGCCTAGGTACACTTAAGCATACCACTGTGCGTCCATCTAGGCACCCCTAGACTCACAACTGAGCACTCAGGTAGGTGCCCTTTGCACCCACCTGGATGCACAAATAGAGGTACAGCTGGGCGCGTAAGCACGAACCAACATACCTGACGAGGGTAGCCTTATGCGCAGAGAAATAGCTCGCTAATGCCACCACAGCCTACGATACAGCAAACAATCCAAGCCTGAGAGCAAGGCCTAACCCAGAAGGCTGCTCAACCTGCCAGAGTCCCCAAGCTCCCCCGGAGGTGGGAACAGACGTCGGATCGGCGCACCAAGCACGGAGACCAAGGGAGAAAGGAATCCCTAAAATTAACTCCCCCTTACCTCTTCTTTTTTAAATTACTCTGAGTTCAGCCAGTCCTGGCTGAGTTCAATCTCCGGCTGCAGGGCATAGACCGGCTTCTATGTTTGCCTTTCAGCTGGTTTTTTTTGTTTTTTTAAACAGCTAAGTCCATGCCGGCTGAAACCAGCTACCGGATCAAGGCAATCATCTGAGGGAGGGATCCAAACATATCACCTCAGGAAACTTGGCTGAGGGAAGGACCATAAGCTATCACCACAGGAGAGCAGAGTAATAAACTTTTCTCCTTCTACAAATAACTTTTAATGCAATCCCCAGCCAGCTTAGAGACCAAAGCCATTTTATTTTATGGCCAATGTGTTTTACAGCTATAGAATTTGGCACCAGTCTCATGGCTGCCTGGCTTCTGATTCGAAAATGGAACCCGCCTTGGAGCCAGATGGCACCATGCTGGAAAGCACACAGCTGTAAAATAAAATGGCACCAGCCTGTGCCATTTTCTGGCCAGGAGCTTGCAGGGCAGGAGCAGCTAGGAATCATTCTTGCCCCTTTCTTCATTAGAGAGTCTGGAGAACCCTGTGAAAGGAGTAAAGTGAGGTGGGACCTTTTTTTAATTTAATGTTTTTCAGTTCGGCAAACAAACTGTATATTAAATCAACCAAAATAAGATTTCCACCACACAGCCCCCAAAACAAAACAAAAAAAAGAATTTCCTCCCATGCACATCCCTACTCTACAACCATTTATAAAAGAATTCTGAAGTTCTGGTGGGATGATATTTCAAGGGACAGTACAAAGATAAATAGTTAAAATAAATGTATAAATTAAGAAAAGTGGGGAAAAATAGTTCTTACCGTCTTCTGGAATATCCAACTCATTTTTCCCATCCCACTGAATACAAAGTGATGTCAGTCTCTCAGTCTCCGAACAAAGAACACCACTTAAAAAACAAACAAACTGCTCAGGTTACAAATTTATACAATACATTTAACTATATTACCTTTATTACACACTAAATTAGATTATTCAAAAAGTACTTTCAACCATATGACTAGAATAATTTTGAAGTGTTTTGTTCACAAAAACATTTCTAAGCAAAATTAAAAATATTTATCTATCATGCTTCTAATCCATTTGTCTAGCAAATGCTTAATACAGACTGAATGTTTCCACTGCTAAATGCTAATGCTCAGACATTTAGTTTGTTCTGTTAATTTCTTTTCCTTGAATCCTGCTAGATGAATCCAGAAGCGTGGATTTATACTACCTTCCCAGCCAATGGAGACAGAACACACCTTTTCCAGTAATATCATCACTGCTGTTAGTACTGAAGCAGTACAAGCTCTTGCCAATATCTTTATGACAAAGCAAAGGAGAAACCAACCCCACAAAAACACTAAAAAAGAAGCCTCCAAAAAATTACCCTTCTCAACACTATCACGAATAAAAGGGAAAGAATAAAAATGGACTTGGAGATGCATGAGGCTCCTCCCTAGGAGGAGAGAGAGTTTAAATCTTCTGCAAAACCTGAAAGCTCTTGAGCAAAAACAAGTAAACTGCAATCACTAACTTCCCAAGCTGGTCCTAGACTTCGCCTAGCAGGATACAAAGAAAGGAAATTAAAATTTAAGAATAAATTTCTCCTTCCTTAGACCGCACCAGAAATTTGGAAAGTACCCAAGCCCATACTTATATGGGTGAAAGAAAACAAGGATGCTTTAGTTAGGCTTGCCCCAAAGACTGAATCCATCTTAGTTTGAACATACAACTTGTAATGCTTTTTGAAAGAATTCATAGAACACAAAGTGGCCGCTTTACAAATATATTCTGGAGTAGCTGCTGTGGCTTCCACCTACAAAAAAGCTTGTACCCTCATTGAGTGTGCCTAAAGAGATTTCAGAGCTTCAGCAAGAATGCCAGAGAGATTGCCTTATTCATTCACTGAGACAGAAAATTTGGAAACTGCCTCTACCTTATCAGGTACCAAACAAAACAAATGGCCTGTCTAATTTTCTAAAAGGAAGAGTCACCTTCAGATTTCTGAGGAGAACCCAAACATCTAAAACAAGAGACCTATCCTTTACCAGACAATTCTCTTTCACAAAGGCTAGCAGAGAGCATCTAATTTAAACAAAAAGACAAAACAACCTTGGACAAGAAAAACAGTAATGGGTAAAATAAAGACTAGCTCTACAGAGGGGAAAAAAATCCATGCAAAATAAGGCTTTCAATTCAGAACTATATGTCTGAACAGATGGCCACTAGAAATACCTTCCTTCAAAGATATTCTACCTTCTTAAGAGATATTCTTCAAAAGATGCACGCTAAATAAAAGCTAAAAATGAGGGCCTACGAGCACAATAAAAATGAGATTAAGTTCAGCTGTGGAAAAAAAGACTGAAGAATGGACAAATGCAATTCATAGCACATATGAAGGTACAGAAAATCCCTGAACCTGATAGCCCTAACAAGAAATTGCCACCACCTGAATCTTCAGGGAATGAAGGGTTAATCCCTTATAATTCCTCTGATAATGTGGTCAAAATGGTCAGAATGTCAGCTCGCTCTGGAGAAACAGACAGAGCCTTGCAAAATATCTCAAACAGGCACCAGATCCAAAAGAAAAGTAAATTAAGTCAAGTTTTTATGAGACTTTGGTAAGGTGGAAATCACAGATGCAGGATATCCCTTCTTGTGCAAACAAAACCTTTCAAAGGCCAAACTATAATCGAAATGGAGCTGGGTCCTCCAACCCAGGCCATTGGCATAAGAGACCATGACCACAGGGAAGACAAAGATTAATGCTGGCCATCAATCTCACCAGATTCGCATACTATGCCCTCCTCTCCTTCCCAATCTGGAGCCACCAGAATAATTTGACCAATGGCCCTCTATTCTCCTTAATGGCCTTTCTTAGGAAGGACAAGGTGGAAAACTTAGGGGCCTGTTTACTAAAGGTTTTCTCCCATTTTGTCTCTATGGGAAAAATGCTTACTAAATAGGGTCCTTCATTTCCCTTGGCCAAAGATGGATCAAGGCATTGATTCATCTGTAACCCCACTTTCCTGCAGCTGAAGAACCTATTGGCCTTTGTATTCTTGTGCATTTCCATAACATCCATAGAAGGGGTGTTCCACCAGTCAACTATCATTTGAAAGACCTCCCAGTTGAGCTCCCAGTCTATGGGATACAATGTATTCCTACTGAAGAAGTCTGCTTGAATATTGTTTGGGTTTCAAAAAAGCTCCCATTTCTTGCAACATCCAGAGTATCTCCATCTCCAATAGAGTATTCAGAAACCCAAGAATAAACTGTATACAGTGGGCTCTGGTAGAACAAGACATGTGACTATTCAACACCCAATTTCCCCAATTGTGCAGCCTCTTAAATACCCACCCCCACAGAGAAGACAGACATCCAGGATTCAGAAATAGAAACATAGAAACATAGAAATGACGGCAGAAGACGACCAATCGGCCCATCCAGTCTGCCCAGCAAGCTTCACACTTCTTTTTTTCTCATACTTATCTGTTTCTCTTGGCTCTTAGTAACCTTTGGTTCTATTTCCCTTTCACCCCCACCATTAATGCAGAGAGCAGTGATGGAGCTGCATCCAAGTGAAATATCAAGCTTGATTAGTTAGGGCTAGTAACCGCCGCAATAAGCAAGCTACACCCATACTTATTTGTTTACCCAGACTATGTTATTCAGCCCTTATTGGTTGTTTTACTTCTCCCCTGCCGTTGAAGCAGAGAGCTACGCTGGATATGCATGAACTATTAGTTTTTCTTCTCCCCTGCTGTTGAAGCAGAGAGCTATGTTGGATATGTATTGAAAGTGAAGTATGCATTGAAAGCCACATTATCTATCAACAAATATTGAATAAGCCTAATAATTGGTAATACCTATAGCTTATGAACTCTTCATTAATTTTACATACTCTTGCCCACCCTTGGGTTTTTTTTGTTTTTTTAATTTGGAGATGGCAGCCCTCCATCCTTCCGCTCCGTGAAGGTGGAACACCAACCACTGGCCACTGGCATCCCGCTCCGTGAATGCCTTTGTGGCTACTGCCGCTCCATGCAGCTCGTGACCTCTGGTTCTGCTGATTTTTTTCTGACTGAAAAGGTTTGTCGTTGTCTTTGGATTGTTAAAGTTTTTCAAGTATCTGAAGGTCTGAATCATATCACCCAGGCTCCTCCTTTCCTCCAGGGTGTACATATTTAGATTCTTCAATCTCTCTTCGTATGACATCCGATGAAGACCCTCCACCTTTCTGGTCGCTCTTCTCTATACCGCTTCCACCTTGTCTCTGTCTCTTTGTAGATAGAGTCTCCAGAACTGAACACAGTACTCCAGGTGAGGCCTCACCAAGGACTTGTATAAGGGGATAATCACTTCCCTTTTCTTACTCGATAGTCCTCTCTCTATGCAGCCCAGCATTCTTCTGGCTTTTGCTATCGCCTTGTCGCATTGTTTCGCAGACTTCATATCATTAGACACTATAACCCCTAGGTCCCTCTCCTGCTCCGTGCACATCAGCCTTTCCCCCGCCATTGAATACAGTTCATTTGGATTTCCACTCCCCATATGCATGACTTTGCACTTCTTGGTATTGAATCTCAGCTGCCATATCTTCGACCACTCTTCCAGTTTCCTTAAATCCCGTCTCATTCTCTCCACTCCTTCCGGCGTGTCCACTCTGTTGCAGATCTTAGTGTCATCCGCAAAAAGACAAACCTTACCTTCTATCCCGTCCGCAATGTCGCTCACAAAGATATTGAACAGGACCGGTTCCAACACCGATCCTTGCGGTACACCACTTAAAACCGCTCTCTCTTCAGAGAGAGTTCCATTTACCATCACACATTGTCTTCTGTCCGTCAACCAGTTTGCAATCCAGGTCACCACCTCGGCACTCACTCCTAAGCTTCTCGTTTTATTCACCAGTCTCCTGTGTGGAACCGTATCAAAAGCTTTGCTGAAATCTAAGTAGATGAATTCGAGCACTCTTCCTTGATCCAATTCCTTGGTTACTCAGTCAAAAAAGTCAATCAGATTTGTCTGACAGGATCTTCCAATGGTGAATCCATGCTGCCTCTGGTCCAGCAATTCTCCGGACTGTAGATAGTTCACTATTCTCTCTTTCAACAGTGACTCCATTACTTTTCCCACCACCGAAGTGAGGCTAACCAGTCTGTAGTTACCAGCCTCCTCTCTGTTCCCACTCTTGTGAAGCGGGACCACCACCGCTCTTCTCCAATCACTCGGCACCACTCCCGTTTCTAGGGATCTATTGAACAGGTCACACAGCGGACCTGCCAGCACATCTCTGAGCTCCCTCAGTATCCTTGGATGAATCCCATCAGGTCCCATGGCTTTGTCCACTTTCAGATTCTTTAGCTCTTCCCATACATTTTTTACTGTAAAAGGGTTTTCTTCTATTCCACTTCCTTCCAGTTTCTTGTTGTGTAGAGATGGTCCTTCTCCAGGGTCCTCTTTAGTGAACACAGAACTGAAGTATTCGTTTAATATTTCTGCCATTTCTTTGTCACTCTCCACGCATTGATCATTTCCACCTTTCAATTTCACTATACCACTTTGAACTTTTCTCTTTTCACTGATGTATGTGAAAAATGTTTTGTTACCATTCTTTATCTCCTTGGCAATCCTCTCTTCCGCTTGACTTTTTGCCGACTTTATTAATTTCTTCGTCTCCCTCAGTTGACTCAAGTATTGTTCTTTGTGCTCATCCCTTTGGGATCTTTTATATTTCTTGAACGCTGTTCTTTTAGCCTTAATTTTGTCAGCCACCTCCTTTGAGAACCAGATAGGTTTCATTTTTCTTTTGCTTTTAAGAACATAAGAACATAAGAAAATGCCATACTGGGTCAGACCAAGGGTCCATCAAGCCCAGCATCCTGTTTCCAACAGTGGCCAATCCAGACCATAAGAACCTGGCAAGTACCCAAAAACTAAGTCTATTCCATGTAACCATTGCTAATGGCAGTGGCTATTCTCTAAGTGAACTTAATAGCAGGTAATGGACTTCTCCTCCAAGAACTTATCCAATCCTTTTTTAAACACAGCTATACTAACTGCACGAACCACATTCTCTGGCAACAAATTCCAGAGTTTAATTGTGCGTTGAGTAAAAAAGAACTTTCTCCGATTAGTTTTAAATGTGCCCCATGCTAACTTCATGGAGTGTCCCCTAGTCCTTCTACTATCCGAAAGAGTAAATAACCGATTCACATCTACCCGTTCTAGACCTCTCATGATTTTAAACACCTCTATCATATCCCCCCTCAGTCGTCTCTTCTCCAAGCTGAAAAGTCCTAACCTCTTTAGTCTTTCCTCATAGGGGAGTTGTTCCATTCCCCTTATTTTGGTAGCCCTTCTCTGTACCTTCTCCATCGCAATTATATCTTTTTTGAGATGCGGCGACCAGAATTGTACACAGTATTCAAGGTGCGGTCTCACCATGGAGCGATACAGAGGCATTATGACATTTTCCGTTTTATTCATCATTCCTTTTCTAATAATTTCCAACATTCTGTTTGCTTTTTGACTGCCGCAGCACACTGAACCGACGATTTCAATGTGTTATCCACTATGACACCTAGATCTCTTTCTTGGGTTGTAGCACCTAATATGGAACCCAACATCGTGTAATTATAGCATGGGTTATTTTTCCCTATATGCATCACCTTGCACTTATCCACATTAAATTTCATCTGCCATTTGGAAGCCCAATTTTCCAGTCTCACAAGGTCTTCCTGCAATTTATCACAATCTGCTTGTGATTTAACTACTCTGCACAATTTTGTGTCATCTGCAAATTTGATTATCTCACTCGTCGTATTTCTTTCCAGATCATTTATAAATATATTGAACAGTAAGGGTCCCAATACAGATCCCTGAGGCACTCCACTGTCCACTCCCTTCCACTGAGAAAATTGTCCATTTAATCCTACTCTCTGTTTCCTGTCTTTTAGCCAGTTTGCAATCCACGAAAGGACATCGCCACCTATCCCATGACTTTTTACTTTTCCTAGAAGCCTCTCATGAGGAACTTTGTCAAACGCCTTCTGAAAATCCAAGTATACTATATCTACCGGTTCACCTTTATCCACATGTTTATTAACTCCTTCAAAAAAGTGAAGCAGATTTGTGAGGCAAGACTTGCCCTGGGTAAAGCCATGCTGACTTTGTTCCATTAAACCATGTCTTTCTATATGTTCTGTGATTTTGATGTTTAGAACACTTTCCACTATTTTTCCTGGCACTGAAGTCAGGCTAACCGGTCTGTAGTTTCCCGGATCGCCCCTGGAGCCCTTTTTAAATATTGGGGTTACATTTGCTATCCTCCAGTCTTCAGGTACAATGGATGATTTTAATGATAAGTTACAAATTTTTACTAATAGGTCTGAAATTTCATTTTTTAGTTCCTTCAGAACTCTGGGGTGTATACCATCTGGTCCAGGTGATTTACTACTCTTCAGTTTGTCAATCAGGCCTACCACATCTTCTAGGTTCACCGTGATTTGATTCAGTCCATCTGAATCATTACCCATGAAAACCTTCTCCATTACGGGTACCTCCCCAACATCCTCTTCAGTAAACACCGAAGCAAAGAAATCATTTAATCTTTCCGCAATGGCCTTATCTTCTCTAAGTGCCCCTTTAACCCCTCGATCATCTAACGGTCCAACTGACTCCCTCACAGGCTTTCTGCTTCGGATATATTTAAAAAGTTTTTACTGTGAGTTTTTGCCTCTACAGCCAACTTCTTTTCAAATTCTCTCTTAGCCTGTCTTATCAATGTCTTACATTTAACTTGCCAATGTTTATGCTTTATCCTATTTTCTTCTGTTGGATCCTTCTTCCAATTTTTGAATGAAGATCTTTTGGCTAAAATAGCTTCTTTCACCTCCCCTTTTAACCATGCCGGTAATCGTTTTGCCTTCTTTCCACCTTTCTTAATGTGTGGAATACATCTGGACTGTGCTTCTAGAATGGTATTTTTTTAACAATGATCACGCCTCTTGGACATTTTTTACTTTTGTAGCTGCTCCTTTCAGTTTTTTTCTAACAATTTTTCTCATTTTATCAAAGTTTCCCTTTTGAAAGTTTAGCACGAGAGCCTTGGATTTGCACACTGTTCCTTTTCCAGTCATTAAATCAAATTTGATCATATTATGATCACTATTGCCAAGCGGCCCCACCACCGTTACCTCTCTCACCAAGTCCTGTGCTCCACTGAGAATTAGATCTAAAATTGCTCCCTCTCTCGTCGGTTCCTGAACCAATTGCTCCATAAAGCTATCATTTATTCCATCCAGGAACGTTATCTCTCTAGCGTGACCCGATGATACATTTACCCAGTCTATATTGGGGTAATTGAAGTCTCCCATTATTACTGCACTACCAATTTGGTTAGCTTCCCTAATTTCTCTTAGCATTTCACTGTCCATCTCACCATCTTGACCAGGTGGACGGTAGTATACCCCTATCACTGTTGTCTTCCCTGATACACAAGGAATTTCTACCCATAAAGATTCAATTTTGTATTTAGTCTCATGCAGGATGTTTATCCTGTTGGACTCTATACCATCCCGGACATAAAGCGCCACACCTCCTCCCGACTGCTCCTCTCTGTCATTGCGATATAATTTGTACCCCGGTATAGCACTGTCCCATTGGTTATCCTCTTTCCACCATGTCTCTGAGATGCCAATTAAGTCTATGTCATCATTTACTGCTATACATTCTAATTCTCCCATCTTACTTCTTAGACTTCTGGCATTAGCATACAAACATTTCAAAGTTTGTTTTTTGATTGTATTTTTATTCTGCTTTTTAATTGATAGGGATAAGTTAGAATTTTTTAGCTCAGGTGAGTTTTTAGTTACAGGCACTTGGACTACTTTTCTAATTATTGGAATCTCACTGTCGGGATGCCCTAATTCTAATGCATCATTAGTATCCTTTAAAGATACATCTCTCCGAACCATGCGCTGCTGAGCGACTGTCGGCTTTCCCCTTTGTTCTAGTTTAAAAGCTGCTCTATCTCCTTTTTAAAGGTTAGCGCCAGCAGTCTGGTTCCACCCTGGTTAAGGTGGAGCCCATCCCTTCGGAAGAGACTCCCCCTTCCCCAAAAGGTTCCCCAGTTCCTAACAAAACTGAATCCCTCTTCCTTGCACCATCGTCTCATCCACGCATTGAGACTCCGGAGCTCTGCCTGCCTCTGGTGACCTGCGCGTGGAACAGGGAGCATTTCAGAGAATGCTACCCTGGAGGTTCTGGATTTAATCTTTCTACCTAAGAGCCTAAATTTGGCTTCCAGAACCTCCCTCCCACATTTTCCTATGTCGTTGGTGCCCACGTGTACCACGACAGCCGGCTCCTCCCCAGCACTGTCTAAAATCCTATCTAGGTGACGCGTGAGGTCCGCCACCTTCGCACCAGGTAGGCATGTTACCAGGCGATCCTCACGCCCACCCGCCACCCAGCTATCTACATTCCTAATAATCGAATCACCAACTATGACGGCCGACCTAACCCTTCCCTCCTGGGCAGTAGGCCTTGGGGAGATATCCTCAGTGCGAAAGGACAATGCATCACCTAGAGAGCAGGTCCTTGCTACAGGATCCTTTCCTGCTACATCTGGTTGGTGCTCTCCCATTATGAGACCTTCTTCCTCCAAGGCAGCACCAGGGCTGCCAGTCTGAAGTTGGGACTGGACTACTATGTCCCTGAAGGTCTCATCTATATACCTCTCTGTCTCCCTCAGCTCCTCCAGGTCTGCCACTCTAGCCTCCAGAGATCGGACTCCTTCTCTGAGAGCCAGGAGCTCTTTGCATCGCATGCACATGTACAACTTCTCACCGGTGGGTAAAAAATCATACATGTGACACTCGATGCAAAAGACTGGGAAGCCCCCCTCTTGCTGCTGGACTGCTGCCTTCATCTCAATTTTGATCAGTTCCTAGTTAAGTTTTAGGTTGCTATGGGAGTAGGAATGTGTCTAAGTTCCTTTAAATGTATTAGTGAATTCACTATATGTCTGGTAGTGGCCTACTGGGGTCTTTACATTTCTAACATATAGAGTAGTTGCCTTGGTAATTGCTCCTTTTAGATTGGTCCACTGCTGATCCACATCTCTCTCGTTCTCCCAGCCTTTTAGTTCTTCCTCTAGGTACTTCCCCATTTCTTCAAAGTCCGTGTTTTTGAACTGTAAAACTCGGGTCTTTGTGCTTCTTTTCCATATTTTTTTAGTGATATTAAACCATACTGTTTGATGATCACTGGTGCCCACTGGATTACAGTGGGCTCTGGTAGAATAAGGCATTGATGAAGAGATACCCATTCTCCCCGCCATTACCTCTACATAATAACTTTTCTCCACTGGATATCGAAGAAGCTCCATCAATAGAAAATGAAGTAATGTCTGAAGGGATGTAGTCACCCAGTGTACCCAGAAACCCTTAAACATTATTAAATGTCATAAAAGGAAGCATTTTCTCCTGGGAAACTGTCAGAGGAAACCAATTTGGGAAATTGTTTTGATGGGGATGCAAGAGTTAAATGCCTGCCAAGGTCCTCAGCCAGCAGAATACTAACCAGATAGTCAATGCAATTACAGAAGAAAGTAGAGACTCATATCAATGTTATCATCCATCTGGGGACCAATGACCTTGCTAAAAATGGTATACTTTAGGCACAGAACCATTTCCAAAATCTAGGAAGGAAGATTAGATACAATGCAAAGACCATTGCCTTTTCAGAAGTATTACCTCATTATAGAAAAGGAAGGAAAGGATCTGCCATATAGATAACTTCAATTTGTGGCTTAAAAAATGGTATACAGAAAGTGGTTTTGGATACATAGTCAGCTGGGGCTGTGTATGGAACAGTAAAAGGTTATATGGTAAGGATGGTCCTCATTTGTCCTTGGTAGGAAAGAGTTTGCTAAGCAAGAAATTCAGATCATACATTATCAGGCATTTAAACTATAGTGCAGATGTGGCAGGAGGTGGCTAGTGAAATTGGCATGTCATCTCCAAGCAATACAGGAATTAGGAGGAGAAAATAAAATCAATCAGCTCAAAAAAATAGAAAAGGTGACTAGGAAAAGCAGCAAACCAAGGGAAAAAATCTGGAAAGCTATGAGCACAAATGCTCGTAGTTTGAATAATAAAATCCCAGGCATGCAGATCCTAATGGTGGAGGTGGACTTGACATCATTGCTGTTAGAGACATGGTTCACAAAGTCTCATAACTGGGATATGGCCATCCCGGGCTATAAATTAAAGACCAGAGAGAAGAGGAAAGTGGTAGAAGTAGCTATGCCAAAAATAATATCAAACCCCAAGATCCACCAATGTAGGCAAAATTACCAAAATCACATTCAAAAACCCACATTCACAATTTTTCTTCTCTGTTTTTTCTTTTTTTATATTTCCCTTACTTTTCCATTATAAATCTCAATATCCAAGTAAAAAATTCACAAATGTTTAAGACAAATTCTTTTTTTTTTTTTATCATTAATAGTTTTTTATTGCTGTGATTGACAAGTGATAACACGTGAAACATATACAAACAGATCAGCATAGTTTCTATTAAGCATCAATATATGATACATCACAGTATAAGAAAACTTCAAACTGTTCCATGATGTTCCCCCCCCCCCCCCCCCCGCATGCTATGTAGTAACAATATATCTTTAGTCAGTCAGGAAGCTATATCTCCACACATCAGGTACATTATTAGTATGGTAGTGAACATTTAGATTAAGCCAAAGAGAGAAAAACTTAAAACTGAAAACAAAAAGGTCAGCCTATGATTATATCGTAAAAGTCAAAGAACGCCGAGAAATGTAAGGACCCCATACTTGGGTAAACTGAGCAAGGCGATGATACTTCAAGGCCGTGAGGCGATAAAGGGTGCAAGTCTTATCCAGTCGTTGTAAAAGTTCCTCCGATGTAGGTGGGTGTACTCGTTTCCAATGGTAAGCAATCTCCATTTTAGTAGCCGTGCAAATTTGTTGGGTGAAGGTTTGAGCCGGGGTTGGCAGAGAGTCGTCCGTAAGGAAGAGGAGCGCCTGCGCCGCTGTCAGGGTGCAGGAGACCTTAAAGAGGTCTGACAGGAGCGTGGAGACATATGTCCATAAAGGGCGAAGGGACACACATTCCCACCACATGTGGAGGTAAGTTCCAATCTGACGACAGTTACGCCAGCAGTGAGGATCCACTCTGGGGTAATAGCGGTGCAGCCGAGCTGGAGTCAGATGCCAACGGTAAAGCGTCTTGTAGTTGGCTTCAATAATCCTGGTGGATATATTGCCGCGGGAAATCACTGAAAAAATAGATGTCCAAGTCTCTTCAGGAATAGAGGTCTTGAGATCTGTTTCCCATGCTGTCATGTGAGCATGCCTGCTAAACGGTAGAGAGAGCAACAGCTGGTATAATTTTGCTATAAGACCTCCTATTTTGCTATAAGACCTCCTATTGGGGGAGTCGCAATAGCCTTCGAATAGTGAGCGGGTGGGGGCCAACAATCCCCTCCGTTGGATGTGTAAAAGAAAATGTCGTAGCTGCATATAGGGGAGGAATTCCAGTGAGGACAGCCGGTAAGTCTCTTGGAGAGTGGAAAACAAAATAGGTCCGTCATGGCATACAACATGCTGAATATGATGGACACCCCCGGCTTTCCACTGGGCATATGCTGTAGTAGGAAGTCCAGCTGGGAAGAGATTGTTGTGAAACAGTGATGTAAGGAAATGGTAATCATAGCGTCCCAAGTTTATGCTTCCATTGTTTCCACACATTATAGGTGTGCCGTGTGCAAGGCGTCAGCTTCAGATTAGCACGCCATGTTTTAGCAGGTTACCAGAGAAGGGAAGCTAACGGCACCGGCGTGATCCACTCTTGTTCAAGTGCGACCCAGGGTTTTACGGAAACCGAGCAATGCCGGTCAATGATAGGACGAAGTTGCGCCGCCGCATAGTACTTAGCCAAATTAAGCAGTCCCAGACCTCCGGCAGCCTTTGGCTGATAAAGAATTTTTTGGGCTACACGTGGAGGACGGTGGCGCCAAAGAAAACGAAGCAATTTTCTTTGCCAGTGCAACAAAACAGAGCGCCCCACCAAAATAGGCAGTGTCTGGAAAAGGTAGAGAAATCGCGGAAGGAGATTCATTTTGATAGTTGCCAACCGGCCAAGCCACGTGAGAGGAAGTGTAGACCATTTCTCTAAGTCCAGATCAAGTTTTTTAAACAAGGGTACATAATTAAGCTGAAAAAGATCGGATACATTATGACTCAGATACACCCCTAGATATTTAAGTCTAGAGGAAGCCCACCTAAATGCATGCTTGGCCTTCAGTGCATGGACCCTATCAGGGGGACATGTGAGATTCAGGATTTCAGATTTGTCCCAGTTGATTTTAAATCCTGAAACAGCGCTGAAACGCTCTAGCTCCATTTCAAGTACCGGGAGAGTCAGGGCCGGGCTACCCACCGTAAAAATAATATCGTCTGCAAACAAGGACATTTTGGACTCAGAAGTGTGGAAAGAAAAACCATGCACCTGCTGGTTGGCCCGTATAGAGATGGCCAGGGGTTCTAAAAATATGGCAAATAGCAAGGGCGACAGGGGGCATCCCTGCCTCGTCCCTCTGTTCACGGGGAATGGCTCCGTATGCCGGTCATTAATTTTGATAGTTGCTAGGGGATTGGAGTACAGAGCTGATATCCAATTATGAAAAGAGGGTCCAAACTCCATTTCCTGTAGGGTATGAAACAGGAAAGGCCAGTGGACCATGTCAAAGGCCTTCTCTGCATCAATGGCCAAAAGGAGATGTTCTATCTGGCATTGTGAGGCCCCCCAAATGACATTAACAATCTTGCGTACATTGTCACTAGCCATACGGCCTGGTATAAAACCTGCTTGGTCGGGATGTATGATTCGGGCAATGAAGCAGTTTATCCTATCGGCCAATATTTTGGCTAAAATTTTTAGATCTAGGTTTATTAAGGAAATCGGCCGATAAGAGGCGCAGAGGGCGGGATCTCTGCCCGGTTTCGCAATAATAGTGATGCCTGCGGTGTTAGAATCCGCAAGTAAGGAACCCCCATCCCTAAGAAAATTAAAATGACTCTGAAGATGCGGGGCCAGAATGTGCCGAAAAGATTTATAAAATTTAGCTGTCAGGCCATCAGGACCCGGGGCTTTGCCTACCTTCAGAGTCTTAATAACCTCCAGAATCTCCGGGGTCGTGATCTCGGCATTTAGGCTAGCTTGCATCTCCAATGTGAGCCTAGGTAGGGGAATTGCTCGGAGGTATTGTATGATATCAGTTGAGGGGATTTGAGTATTTGCTGAATAAAGATCTCTATAGAATTTAAGAAACTGGTGGGTAATAGCCGAGTTGGTAGTCTCAATCTGTCCTTGTTCGTTTTTTATTTTTAGAATGTGGTTTTGAAGGGATCGTTTTTTCAACTGGAGCGCCAGCACCCTACCAGCCTTATTTCCCCCCTCAAAGTGAGTTTGCCGAGTCAAGTTCATGGCATGCGTGATATGATCCAAGTCAAGCCTGTGTAATTCGTCCCTACACTGAGTTAGCTGAGCCAGTATGCGCTTAGAACGAGAATGACTATGTTGAGCGGTAAGGTCCGCAATACGGGTCCTAAGATGAGTGCAAGCTGCTTTCCTTTGCCGCTTAATGTAAGAGGAGTGCGAGATAAAATGTCCCCTAATATATGACTTGAAACAATCCCACACTGTGACTGGGGACGAGACTGAGCCCGCATTGGTGGTAAAAAAGTCTCGAATCAATTGGGTAGAGGATTGTATAAACTGGAGGTCATGTAAAAGAGAGTCATTGAGCCTCCAGTACCGACGCCCTTGATCCCCAGCCGGGAGGCTCAGCTGTAAAGAAATGGGAGCATGATCAGACCAGGTCACGATCCTCACTTCAGGTTTACAGACCATATGAAATAGATGTTTATCCACCATCAAATAATCGATACGGGTGTAGGAATCATGGGGCTTAGAATAGTAGGAATATATACTCACGAATGTACTCTGACTCTCCCAGGTTAAAGCACCATTAAGCTTTAACCCGTACGCCCTATGGCATCACTTCATATTTATTTCCTGCCTTATCTTCTTTCCAGCTTGTTGCAAGCTTCCAAGTTCTCTTCCCTGTTGATTGTAACTTTGACTCATTCCTACCTACTGTTTATCTTTCGTTTACTTGAATAGTTACCCCAGTTTTTTATTCTTGTTAATTGTAAACCAATCCGATATGGTTATTTACTATGAAGGTCGGTATATAAAACTGTTAAATAAAATAAATAAATAAATAGGAATATGAGCGTGAATGTGGAAAAGTGGCTCTCCAAGAATCCACCAGGCTGTGGTCGGTCATAAGATCCTTAAGAGCCCTAGTGTGACCCTGAGCGGTATGTGTGAGTCCCTTGGAGGTGTCCAGGGAGGGTGATATCGGCACATTAAAGTCCCCCCCAATAATAAGGTGGCTGGTGGCATGTTGAAGGAGAACATTATGTAAGTGGCGAAAGAAGGCAGCCTGCTCTCTGTTAGGGGCATATACAGTAAGTAAAGTTATCTCCATACCAGACAGGGTGATATGCAACAGTAGATAACGACCCTGTGGGTCCGCAACCACCTTCTTACATTCAAATACCATATGGGCTGCAAAAAGGATGCCAACTCCTGCATACTTTGCTTGTTTTGTAGCTGCAGAAAAATACTGAAATGGAAATTTAGGGGACTTCATTAAAGCTTCATATCTACGGGTGAGGTGGGTCTCCTGCACAAAAACAATATCAGGGTGGGAGACCCCCATCTCTCTATAAAAGAGAGACCTTTTCTGGGGAATGTTGAAACCCTTAGCATTCAACGATATTATTTTAATCATAGCCATATAGAACAGAGAATAAAAAGCATCCTACCATTAGCAAAAAATATGCAGCATGGAGGAGTAGTGCAGCGACTGTGACCACAACAAATGAACAAAATAAGTACTATAGCATGCCCCCTAAGAGAACCCACTCCATCCGGTGAGTCTCTATAACCATGTCTGCCAAAACCTCCAAGCAGACCTGCTCCCATTCCAAAAAAGGGGATATGAGTGGAGGCTCAGACTCAGGAGATGGAGTCTCCCCCCCCCCCCCCCATACCCACAGCACATAACAAACTAAATTTATTTTTGTTTTTTTGTTTAACAAGCACAATCCTATCGCGCTCTATCAACAATACCACTTGATAAAGCCAAGGGAATTAACAAGGCAATATACATATGAACTCTGGCGTTGTAGAAGGGATCTCCACCGCCAATTTGGCCCAAATGAGACTCAGCCCTTGCCCTGGGCTTGGGAGTGGCCCCCAGACTGGCGACGGAGCCGACTGTTACGTTTCCCCACCCGCTGCCAGGCAGGGTGTTGTGGGCGAGCTGACAGGGCGTTGGATACTGTATGAGAAGACTGAGATGTCGCAAAGCCCATGAGAGAAAGACCTGGTAAGGCATCTTCTGGGGTCAGGCAGCGGTGCGTTACACCTTCTCGTGAGAAAGAAAGTCCAAATGGGTGGGTCCATCGGTATTTCACGGCCTTGCTGCGTAGGAATGTAGTGACCTCTCGAAAAGACTGCCGATTCTGGAGCGTGGCCAGAGAAAGATCCGGAAATATAGCTATTTTATGATTTTTCCAGGACCACTCCTGGCGTTCCCGCGCCACCGTTGCTATCCGTTCTTTGATTGGAAATGAGGTGAAACATACTATGATGTCTCTAGGCCGATTAGATTGTGGGGCGCGCAAAGCTCGATGAGCCCGGTCGAATAATATTTCAGGGGGATCAAAATCCCCATCTGGTGCAGCTTCTTGGAGCAGAAAAAGGCAAAACTCACGGATCACCGCGTGGCAGTCCTCTGGCCCCGTTGACTCCTCTATGCCCCGAAAGCGGAGGTTGCTCCATCTCGCCCTGTTTTCCCAATCAGCAATTTTCGCCGTGAGCTAAGCATTATCAGAATGGAGCGAATCCAGCGAGCTGGTATGTGCGGAAAGTTGCTCGGCCTGCCCCTCCACCCGCACATCGATATCCCCGACCCTGTGGCCCAGCGACGTCAGGTCCTCCCGCACTTCTTCCACTCTGTTAAAAAGTTCCTGACTGTACGCTTTGAGATCTGATCGGACACCTGCGAACCACTCCCGAAATTCGGCCCGGGTCGGGTGTTCTGACAGCGCTCCGTCATCGGATGGTGAGGCGGGCAGTGGTGGGTCGGGTGAAGCAGGGCGCGAACCTCCGCCATCTTGGGCTCCGTCATCGCCGAGCTGTGGACAGGCCTCATCCTTATTGCTTTCCTTTTGATAGGAGAAGCGCTGTAGGTCCAAGTTTTTCTTCTTATTCGCCATGGCGTTGCTAGGGCTATCACACAAGTAAGAATAGCGAAGAAAAAAGCCCCAGAGCCGCGGATCGCTGTGGATATGGAAGGGAGCCGGCGGGAGCTCGAGAATCAAGCTGCCATCTCCTAGCGTGACGTCACGCTCCCCCCAAGACAAATTCTTTTATACTAAAAAATTAAGAGGAAAGTGGTTGTTTCATAAACGTTAAAGAGTACCATTCAAGTTACCCTCATACTTATTTTTAATCACGAACAAACCACCATCCCCCTGATATTTATTTATTCATTGTTTACTCCAAAAAAATTTTTTTTTTACTTAACTCGAACAATTTTTAATAAAAAAAAAGTTCATTGTGAATTTTTGTCTACAAAATGGGAACAGTCCACCACTCGGGTATTACTGAAAGCAGTCTTCTTTCTTCTCTGCATATACCCTAATCAAGTCCCTTCATTATATTCGTTTTCAAAGTCAAAGAATACTTAGTTCAATCCGCGTTGTTAAATGAGCCGCTGAGGCACCAGTCGACGGTAGCGTTTTCGAAAGAATTCTTCATCAGGGGAAACCTGCTTACCCACAACTCATCTCAGCTCTCAGTTGTTATACATTATCAATCTTTTTCTTTCATTTTTCAATTGCTCGTAGTACGCTGCATATATCCTTCTTGAAAAAATGGTTGTTTTCCAAGTCACAGCCAATACCAACACATCAACCCTAGGGATTCTAAATAAATTCTTCTTGTCCTCCACAGAAAAGAATACAATCGCTCACTGACTTACTTCTTCTGAGATCCAGAGACTCCTATTCAGTCAACACAATGCACTTAAGGATATTGTGAAGAGGAAAAAACTGTAAACTGCATCCTGATTCCCTCAAGGTTAGGATTTCAATCAATCAATCTTGGAACTGGACATACGGAGAGAGGAAACAACCTGAGAGATGAGAGACGACAGTTCCTCTTTCCAAAATAGTCTAAGCATAGAAGAATTCTCCATCCAAAAATAACTCCCCTTCTTCCAGACTCAGCTTCCATTTCCTCCTCCATCATTTCCATCACTGAACCCAGTGGAGAACCCAGTGAGGTAAGCTCCTAAGCCAGGTGCACAGCTTTTCAAAACAACCTAGGGCACAGGTACAACCACCATGCAGAGGAATACTAGGCAATGAAGCTGGCCTAAAGGTTACCAAGGCCCTTCCCTCACCAGTCTACTACAAGACACAGAATGCAAGCTGTATAGCCCATATAAATTCAAATATAAAACCTGTCTGTGACTGAGATACAGGAGACTGAACCTCTTCAAGCACCCCTTCACCTCCAGGGGTAAGAGTTACTGGATCCTCCAGACTGGGCCTCCTCCATTTCCTGACCTGAATCATGTGGGGGTTCCAAAATGACAGCATTCCAACCTATACCCAATCCCTGTAAAGCAGCCTGCTCCCATCTTTGCAGCTTTCCCTTCTTCCCATAACCCAAGACAGGCAGCTTTAGCTTGACTACCTATAAAAGCTGCTTGCCTACCTCAATGGAGGGAGAATAGGTAAGAGATAGACAGGGAATGGGGGGGGGGGGGAGGGAAGAGAGAGAGAGTGAAGGGAGGAGGAAATAAAAGCAAGAGGACACAACCACAGATTTTCTCCTCTACCCCTCAATACCTCCGCCATGGTCTAAAAAGGCATCAGGGAGCCACATTATGACCCACTTAACCAGATATCTTCCTGGGAATTCGATCCAAGCCTGTTCCACCAGAGTAACAAGACCCTTGGTTGCCTAGGGAGCTGAAGAAATCAGGTAAGAACTAATTTTTTTCCTCATGCTTGAGCAGTCCAGACGTGGATGTATACCATCCTGCAAGCAAATGGAGACAACACAACTCTTCCAGTGGTGGCATTACTGTTATAAATACTGGAGCATCACAGGCACTTGCTAGTATTCTCCATCTCCTGCAGATGGAACTGGGCTGGTTCACCAAGTTTCTTAACTTTTGGGATTTTGGTTTTGGTGTGTAGTTTTGAAAAGAGTTATATATATATTCAGAAGTTTTGAATGAAGCTCTGATAATCATTAGAAAAGCCCAAAAAACATTGGCGTGCACAAGACCATAAGGTATCAGCCAATTAAGAACTACAGTCTCCATATCCAGATCCATCTCAAATCCATGAGCAGAGATTACACATCCTAAGAAGTGGACTTGCTCCTGTTCAAACATTTCTCAAACTTACCATAAAGCTTGTGCTGATGAAGATGAGAAAGGACCTCCACTACATGCCTAAGGGTGGCCATTTCTGGGGAGAAAACCAAGATGTCATCAAGGTTGACCTACATATAAGAGAGGTGGTCTAAAAAATCATCAATGAAAAGGGCCATAACTGTATACTCTTAGTGCCCTTCACTGGTATTGAAGGCAGTCTTCCACTCATCACCCTGTTGGATCCACATGAGGCTGTAGGCCCCCAAGTCCAGTTTGGTAAAAATCTAGACACCATGGGGGCGGAGTCAAGATGGCCGCTTGCTAGGAGTGCTTGTCTGAGCTCCCGCTGTTTCTTTTTCTAGAGAAGAATTTTCTTAATTCATTATGCCTCCGAAGCGAAAGGGGAAATTGGGGACATACCCTCCCAACGCCCTCTCTCCCCATGGGACAAAGAAAAATCACCTTGCTACGAAGCAGGAAAAGCCAGTCCCCGCTGCAGAGAATGGAGAAGCCGCCGTTTCACCAGGGGAGCTTACACTGAGCCCTCCAATGCAGAGACTGCCTCAGGTGATATCCTTGTTGTCACCGCTAGAATCTGCCTCGGAACCTGCAAACCTACAGGGTTTTGCGCAAACCATGGAGGGAGCAGAAGCGGCTGAGACATCCAGAAGTGTGACATCTCAAGGAGCCATGGCAGGCCCGAGTAGTGCTCTGAGTCCGGAGGGAAACCAACTAAATTGTGGTAAGACTTGTTTTACCTATACTATTAATCCCGGTTTGCCAACACCAGAGGATGTTACCCGGAGAATACAGCAGGGGCTAGCTATGCCTCCCAAACCACCTGTGGTAACTTTGGACGTGATTTGGGAGTTGTTGGCCCAGCAAAACTTGGCAATCCAGGGGACTATGATTCCAATCACCCAAATTTCTTCACGACTTGATTTGTTGACACAGGACCATAACTTCCAATTGTCTGAGCAAAAGAATAAAATACAGCAGATGGAAATAAATATTAAAGAGGTCCAGAAATTACAAATGACTATGGTACAAGATAATATCGCCTTGAATAGAGAGACTGAATTTCTGGAAAACCGCTTCAGGAGGCTAAATCTAAGGTTGTTAAATTTCCCCAAAGTAATGGGAGAGTTGCCTAGAGCAACTCTACGCAGATATTTGATAGAGGTGTTACATATTGCCTCAGAAGAGATACCTGCATTTAACAAGGTTTATTTCCTTCCCTTCTCTCGATCACAAGAAGATGGTAATCAGAACCAGATGGACTTGGGGAACTTGACAGCATTTTTAGAATCTTTGGATGCAGAGATTGTGAGAAGAGCCACCTTGCTGATTTCTTTCATATATGAAAAAGATATGGGGTTGATTATGAAGAATTATTTCCAGAATATAGGAACCCAGATTATGGGCCAAAAAGTCCAGATCTTTCCCGATCTGGCAAAAGTTACACAAGTGAGGAGGAGGGGTTTTTTGGCTTTAAGGCAAGATACTGGACTACTGGGAGCCACTTTCCAGCTAAGGTACCCATGTAGATATATCGTGAAATATAATAACATATATGTTTTTCTCAATGCCATAACAAAAACATCTCAAAGTGTGGCTTGACTCCCAAAACAGGGTGATGAGGGAATCATCACCTACAGTTAGTCCAATTTATCTGCAATAAATTAATGTAATGAGGTATAAGCAAACTATTGGCAATTTCTTTTTTATTTTGGAAGATGATAGGCTTCATTTTTCTTTTTCTGACAACCGCCCCCAAAAGGGTATTTTGTGGACTGTAATATTATATTTTTTCTTCCTCTAACTTTTGTTAATGATCAGTTTGATAGTTTAGAATTTGTTTCCGAAGATTTCTGTGCAAAGATTGAAAGCTTTGTATTATTTTGAAAAATTTAATAGAGAAAATAAAAATTAAAAAAAAATCTAGACACCATGGAGTCTACCACAGCATTCAAAGATTAGCTGAAGGGGATAACTATGCTTAACTGATCTTATTGAGGCTCCGATAATTGATGCAGAATCAAAGAGATCCATCCTTCTACGAAGAATTCTTTGCCAGTAGGGGACATGGATATAATCGAATGAAGCCTCAAGCCAGATTTTCTTGAATATATTCAAACATGGCCTTAGTTTCTGGGCCTAACAGGTAGGTCTAGACACGAGGGGGCATGGTTCCAGGAAGCAGTTCAATAGCGCAACTGTGCACCCATTACCTCCGGAGCATCTACGCTTGCTTCTTGCTAAAACATCTGCAAATTACTCCCTTTTCTCTGGCACCCACACCTCAAGCACCCCCCCCCCCCCCCCCACACACACACACACACACACACACTCTCTCCCGCTCTTGCTCTCTCACACCCCCTCCTTCCCCTCTCATCCTCCCTTTCCCTCTATCACACCCCCTCTCCTTCCATTTCCCTCTCACACCCCCTCCCCCCCCCCCCCCACACACACCTCTCTACATACATTCACTCTCACCGGGGCCTTCATCTTTGCCGCAAGTGGAGCTGGTCCCATGGCACACGGGGGCCTTCATCTTTGCTGCGAACAGCGCGCCAGGGACCGCCTTCTTTGCTGTAAATGGCGCGCCAGCGGCCTTCATCTTCGCTGCAAACGGCACGCTCCATTCGCGGCATGCCGGGGTCTCCTCAGACACATTTTGCACGGTGGGGGGGAATTCTGCATTCCACAGTAGCGCAGAATTTCCCCAGGACTAGCAAATGCATGGTACTGCGTAAGAAGGCCTGAGGAAATTTCCACTATAGAGGTAACAAGATTAAAAGCTATGGACCTAGGATTCGGAATACACGAGAAGGAAGGAAGGAGACCAAGAAAATTCTGTCCCTAATGCCAGATAAGTAGGTTTATTTATTTATTTCACATTTTTCTATACCGATGTTCCTGTAAGGAATACAGATCACACCGGTTTACATTACAAACAGAACGTCGCTTGTTAGCGATACAAGGAACATTAACATTTACAATTTAACATTTAAGGCAAGGAACAAATAAATCAAGTAGATGAATAAACTTCAGACCAACAATAAATCAACACGTAACTAGAGTAAATAAATAACTCTTTCTCAGTATGGAAAAATAAATAATTTCAGAGCGGATAATAATTCTTAGTGTGATACAGTCAAGCAATGAGCCGGAAGACTAGGGAGCTGTTGGGTAAAGGTGGAGAGCTGTAGCATGATGTGGGCCTATGTGCATGCTAGGTTTGAGTGGGTTATGTAACTAAAGCCAAGAAGGTGATTTAATAACCCAAAAAGAAATAACTTCAAAGTATCACATACCCACGAGAAGATTCAGGTCCACTAAACGTCTCTCCTTGGTTCAGTAGCCGATTAGCAATGGCAACAATGGAGTCTGGATTGAGTTGGATAGGAATTCCATGCTGGTGGACAAAATCCAGACTTATGAAAATGCCCACCAACCTGCAGTTAATAAGGGCAAGGGTATCCACTGATCTAAGATGGCCAATGCAAGGATATTGAGACAAATGCTACAGCACATGATTAAGGGACATTTCAAAAAGGTCCAAAGGAGTCTGCTTTTGTGATACTTGTGAGGAACATTGACAAAACCTGGGTTTACAGGACAATTTCTGATTAAGTGTCCACAGTCAGAACAAAGGTAAAGCCTGAGCGACCTCTTGCGGTCTCTCTCTGTTTCAGAAAGATGCGTGCAAATATGTCCCAGTTCAATAGGCTCCTCTAATAGTGGAACAGGATTGGCCTGCAAGACTGCATGGGATGTAGGACTCATGGCAGAGGGCTGGAGCTCTGATTGGACGCCCATATGTATGAACAACAAACAGACACAAGAGGATCAAGGAATCCAGCTCTGAAGGCAGTTCCAGGCAGGTCAGCTCATCCTTGATCTGATCTGGTAGGCCATTCCAGAAGGCCACAACAAAGGCCTCATTATACCATCCTGTCTCTGCCGCAATTGAGCGCAATGCTACAGCATACTGCCCTACAGTACAGCTCCCTTGCTTCATATGGAGAAGGGAGGTAGAAGCAGAAATCACGCAGCCTAGTTCATGAAAAAAGTGTGTTAAATGCCATAACAAAAGCATCACAGTCTGAAATTAAGGGATCCTGTTTTTCCTAGAGTGGGGATGCCCAGGCCAGACTCTCCAGTCAGTACCAATATTGTGTACACCTTAAGAACCCCTGACCCAAAACTGTATTCGCATTAGCTTGAACATTCAGTTTGTAATGTTTAGTGAAAGGAAACAAAGATGACTAAGTGCCTGCTGTACAAATATCTTCTGAAGAAACTACTGTAGCTTGGTTCATAAAGCAGCCTAAGCTCTTATCAACTCAGCCTGAAACAACTCCAGAGCCTGTAGACCTTTCATCAAGTATGCCGAAGAAATTGTCTCCTTGATCCATCAGGTCAGTCACCTTAGAAGCTCACTCTTCCCCTGCATGGACTGTTGACCACCACAAATAGCCAACTGCATGTCCTAAAGGGATTAATTATGCCTAACATACCTGAAGAGAACCCGATGAATATCTAAGAAGCTTATTCTCCCCAAGGCAATTTATTTTACAAAAGCTGGAAGCGAAATAGTGGTTCAATTGAAACATTGAAATGGCAGCACTGGGCAAAACACTAAAGACTCTGAGGCCAATATTCAGCTGCTATCTGGCTAAACAAGTTAGCCAGAAAAACTTTGGGCTAACTTGGCTGACATTCAATGGCATAAATGCACCACTGAATATACACTATCATCAAAGTTAGCAGGATAAATTTATCTGGCTAACTTAGGACAGCCAAAGAGTTAAGTGGGATAATATAGAATACCAGGATTTATCCAGCTAAGTTTGCCAGATATGTAGCTCTGGCCCTACTTATTTATTTATTTAGGGATTTTATATACCGATTTTCTTGATACAGATCAAATCAACTCGGTTTACATAGAACGATAGTACATTAACAATAACTAGTCAAACCTCAAAAGAGGAGACAGATTGGGAGCAGAAGGTAAAAGTTACATTATAACAAGGGTGAATAACTTGGAATTGGAAATGAAGAGACAGATAATCAAAGACTTAGCCAGCTATTGCCTGATAAATATTAAACAGCTAAATGGCAGCTGCTGGCCATACCCAAACCACCTCTATTTTTCTTGCATTTTCTCCTTAAAATATTTAAAACACAAAATTTCCTTTAAAAAATGCTGAATAATAAGAAGGCAGAGTTGCTTACCTGTAATAGGTGTTCTTTCAGGACAGCAGGATGTTAGTCCTCACAGATGGGCGACATCATCAAATGGAGCCCAGCACGGAAAACCTTGCCCAGCTTGCCACTATCCCCACAGCGAATGAAAAATAAAATAGAAAACCACAGACGAACCCAACTCCGCAGGGTGGCGGGTGGGTTCCTGAAGACTAACATTCTGCTGTCCTGGGAGAACACCTGTTACAGGCAAGCAATTCTGCTTTCTCCCAGGACAAGCAGGATTGGTAGTCCTCACAGTTGGGTGAATACCAAGCTGCAGGTTGCACCCGGAACATACTGAGCCAACAGACACCCAATAATGTGCAACAGACACAACAGGGGTGCTGTTGGCAACAATGGGAGGCAGCATGAACCACATATTGGGCTCTAGGCAGGGGGAGTTGGGTTCTCACGATAGGAACCAAGTTACAAACGACAGACTGGCCGAAGGCGCAGTCCTGTTGACCATCCTTGTCCAGATACAGTAGTGAGCTGCGAACGTGTGGAGGGAACTCCATGTCGTGGCCTTGCAGATCTCAGCAATAGGGACTGCACGGAAGTGGGCCACCGATCCTGCTATGGCTCTCACTGAGTGCATCTTTACTCGGCCTCCGAGCAGGCGGCCTGCTTGCTCATAGCAGAAAGCGATACAGTCCGCCAGCCAATTGGACAGGGTCTGCTTGCCCACAGCAACCCCAAGTCTATTTTTGTCAAAGGAGACAAAGAGTTGTGTGTTCTACCTGTGGGCTGCAGTGCGCTCCAGGTAAAATGCCAGAGCATGTTTGCAGTCCAAGGTGTGCAGAGTCCGCTCACCCTGGTGGGAGTGTGGCCTCGGAAAGAAGGTGGGTAGCACAAAAGTGATTCGGGTGGAAGTCAGTCACCACCTTAGGCAGGAACTTGGGAGAAGTGCGTAACACTACCGTCATCGAAGAACCTCATATAAAAGATGGACAGGTCACCAGAGTCTGCAGCTCACTGACCCTGCGGGTGGAAGTAATTGCCACCAGGAAGATAACCTTCCAGGTGATGTGTTTAAGCTCACAGGAGCGCATAGGCTCAAACGGAGACTGCATAATCCACACTAGCACCAGGCTGAGGTCCGAGGCCACAACAGGACGACGCAGCAGAGGCTTCAATTGTAGCAAGCCTCGCATGAAGCACCCTAACGGCTGCACCGAGATTGGAGTGTCACCTCGGTGATAAGTGCTGATGGCACTTAGATGAACTTGGATCTAAGTAGTCTGCAACCCCAACTCAGAGATGCCATAGATAGTCCAGGAGCCGTGGCATTGAACAGGTGAAAGGGACAAGACTTTGCTCCGCACACCAGACCAAGAACTTCCTCCACTTCAACTGGTAGGACTTCTGTCTGGAAGTTTCCGAGAAGCTACCAGGACCTGCGGTACATTCTCCGAAAGGTCGAGGGACTGCAACACTAGCCTTTCAACATCCAGTCCGTGAGGGCCAATGACCGGAGGTTTGGGTGGTGCAGCCTGCCCCGATCCTGCGTGATTAGGTCAGGAGAGGTGACCGGGCGTATGGGCTCCTGGACCAACATGTCATGCAGGATCAGGAACCAGACCTGTTGCAGCCAATGTGGAGCTATCATGATCATGGAGCCCCTGCCTGCTAGAGCTTCACAAGGGTCTTGCCTATCAGCGGAAGCAGAGGATACGCATACAGGAGACCTGTGCTCCACGACTGGACGAAGGCATCCAAGGTTGGTTCTCTGTCCTCCCTGTACAGAGAGTAGAAGCGATTCACTTTGTGGTTCTGAGGGGAGGCAAAGAGATCCACATCCGGTAGTAGACCTCACCCACCACAGAGGGGGTGAGGGACCACTCGTGGGGATGGAACGTCCGACACAGGCGGTCTGCCACCACATTCTCCGTCCCTGCCAGGTATACTGCTCGTAGGAGCATGTTCCTGGACAGGGCCCAGGCCCAGATCTGCGTGGCTCCTGGCAGAGCAGATAGGAGCCTGTGCCCCTCTGCTTGTTTACATACCACATGGACACTTGGTTGTCCGTCTGTATCAGGGCAAACTTGTGAGACAGGTGTTCTTGGAAAGCATACAGGGCATACCTTATCGCCCAGAGCTCCAGGAGATTTATCTGGCATCTCGCTTCAGGCCTCAACCACTCACCCTGCATGCGGAGGCCGTCCACATGTGTACCCAGCCGATGTTGGAGGCATCGGTGGTAACGATCACCTAAGCAGGAGAGGCCTGAAAAGGAAGGCCCTCTCCCAGGTTGGTTTCTTTTTCCCACCACGCAAGGAAGTCCTTGAGCGGCCTGGTTATCCAGACCAGTGCGGAGAGCTCCTGAGAGGCCTAGTGCCACTGGGAGCGCAAAGTCCACTGAGTCACCTTCATGGCCAGACGGGCCATTGGGGTGACGTGCACAGACGCCATGTGGCCCAGCAGCCACAAAAGCAGGTTGGCAGAGGCCGTTCGTCGGTGGAAATTGGACCAAGCTAGCTCCACCAGAGTTTACACACGATTGCTGGGGAGGAATGCCATGGCCACCGTGGTGTCCAGGTACGCCCCAATAAAGTTGAGTTCCTGGGACGATGTCAACTGAGATTTTGGATAATTGATGAGAAAACCCAGTGACTGGAGCACCTCAACTGTCAAATGCAGGGCCCAAAGCGCTCTCTCCCTAGAGGACCTCCTGACGAACCAGTCGTCCAAGTATGGGAACATATGCGCCCACTTTCGGCACAGATGTGCCCCCACCACCGCCAAGCACTTGGTGAAGATACGGGCTGTGGAGGCGAGGCCGAAGGGCAGAACCCTGTATTGGAAGTGCCACTGGCCTACCAAGAAGCAGAGGAATTTCCAATGAGGCGGAAATATGGCGATGTGCGTGTAGGTGTCCTTCAAATCAAGAGAGCAGAGCCAATCCCCTTGATAAAGAAGGGGAACAAGGTGCTTAATAAGAACATAAGAAATTGCCATGCTGGGTGAGACCAAGGGTCCATCAAGTTCAGCATCCTGTTTCCAACTGAGGCCAAACCAGGCCACAAGAACCTGGCAATTACCCAAACACCAAGAAGATCCCATGCTACTGATGCAATTAATAGCGGTGGCTATTCCCTAAGTAAACTTGATTAATAGCAGTTAATGGACTTCTCCTCCAAGAACTTATCCAAACCTTTTTGGAACCCAGCTACACTAACTGTTCTAACCACATCCTCTGGCAACAAATTCCAGAGCTTAATTGTGCGTTGAGTGAAAAAGAGTCTTAAATGTGCTACTTGCTAACTTCATGGAATGCTCCCTAGTCCTTCTATTATCTGAAAGTGTAAATAACAGATTCATATCTACTTGTTCAAGACCTCTCATGATCTTAAAGACCTCTATCATATCCTCCCCCCCAAGCCGTCACTTGAACCATCTTGAACCGTTCTCGCCTCAGGAACCTGTTTAAGACTTGGAGGTCGAGGATGGGCCGGAGGCTGTCTGTTCTCTTTGGCATGAGAAAGTACCTGGAGGAGAACCCCCGGCCCTGCTTGACGGCCTTAGCCTGTAATAGGGCACAGAGTTCCAACTCAAGGGCCGTCGCAAGTTCCAAGAGGCCCCACCCCAGTAAGGGAGGGGAGTCTGGTGGAACGCTGAGAAGATTCAGGCGGTAGCCCCGTTTCATAATGGTCAACACCCAAAGGTCGGTTGTGATGGGAGCCCAGCAGCAGTCTGCAAACAGAAATAGCCAGCCCCCAACCGGTGGCTCAGGATCCCTGGACACCGGAATTAGGCTGCTGCTGTCTCTGCGCCAGTCAAAACCCTGCCGCAGGGTTGGGTTGAGGCGCAGGCTGGGCCCGAGGTACCCTCTCTGCTGGCATGGCAGCCCTTAGGGGCAGCCCGAGACGCCCTAGCCAGAGGGGCAGGAAAATAGTATCTACGCTGCCTATAGAAGGGTTTTTTTGGGCCTCTTCGCAGCACCCGACGGGTTGCCAAAGAAGGGTCCAAAGTGCTGGCGGATAGCTGTTGCAGGATTTCGTGATGGTCTTTTAATTAGGCCACCGCGTCCCAGACTTTGTCTCCAAACAGGTTTTTACCTGTACAAGAAAGATCAGCCAGCTTCTCCTGGACTTCAGGGCAGAGGTCGGAGGCCTTAAGCCAGGCCAGGTGCCGGGTACTAATACCGGCCACCAACTGCCTTGCCGCCGTCTCAAAGACATCGAGGGCCACATGCACTTCTTGCTTGCTGGCTTCGAAGCCCTTCTGCACTATGGATTCCAGCCCTTCTTGGAACTGTTGCGGGAGACCTTCAGCAAGCTCCTGGACCTGCTTCCAGAGGTTGCAGTTGTACTGATTCATGTACAATTGATACGCCACTATACAGGCAATGAGCATCGCTCCCTGGAAGACACTGCGGCCCAGGGTATCCAGGACCCTGCGGTCTTTCCAGGGGGGACCGAAGAGTGGGTGCAGGATCACTTAGCCTTTTTCAGAGCCAACTCCAGCGGGAGCTGGCTCTTTTGGAATCCTAGGGCTTGCTGCACTAAATAAATGGCATCCGTCTTCCGGTTGACCGGGGCGACGGAGCCTGGGTGCTCCCATAGCCGGTGGAGGAGCTCAAGTAGGACCTCATGCACAGGGACAGGCACCACCTCCTTAGCAACATCAACAAATTGGAGGATTTCAAACATTTTATGGCAGGCATCCTCCTCAGTAAGCAACTGAAAAGGTATAGCCTCCACCATTGCCCGAACAAAGCTGGCGAAGGACAAATCCTCTGGGGGCGAACGAAGCCTCTTCCTCACTAGCGAGCCCACAGGGTTGAGGAGGGAAGCTAAGCCCTGGGTCCTGAGGCACCAGCACAGGCAGAGGGCACCAGGGACATTGAGGGCCTTGGTGGACCCAGTGGCTCCATAGCACCCAATGGCCCGGGAACGGGCTCGGGGAGAAATGGCACTGCCCTCTGTGCCAGGCATGGAGCTGCATCTTCCTCCTCTGAGGATCCCGGAATTGGGATGGTATTGGAAGGGGGAACCAGTGGCAGATGGGGCCGCGAAGGACCCCAGGGCACCGGCAAGACTCCGAGCAGTACATCCAGCCACTCCAGGAGGGGCACCAGCATAGAGGGTGCTAGCTTCAGCATCGGCATGGGGGCCGCTGAAAAAAGGAGACTGATGGGGGACCCCACGTAGCTGTGGGGAGAGTGGCATGCTCAGTGTGCTCAGTGTGCCAGTGTTTTCCAGCATGGAAAACAAAGGTTTTCCATGCCGGGCTCCATCTGATGATGTCACCATTGCGTTACGGCCATTTCGGTTATATCGCACAGCTTAACACCAGGAAAAAAGGTGTCGTTATTTCCGGCATTAAACCATGCAACAGCATGCGTTATGCATTCGCACAGTGCAATATTGCCCCTCATTTTCATAAATCCTGCCCAAACTCCTCTCTAATCCTGCCCCTTCCCAAAATCTGCATTCGTGACATGCGCTAGCATTATCGCATGCATTATGGCGTTAATGCCATAATGTTTAGATTACTTACCTGGTAATCTTCTTTTCCTTAGTGTAGACAGATGGACTCAGTACGAATGGGATAGTATCCGCGTGCTAGCAGTTGGAGACGGATCTGACGTCAGTACGGGGGCGTATATAGCCCCACAGGAAGCGCAGCGACTCAGTAATCTTCCTTGCAAAAGCTGTTATGGATGTGTGTACTGACACTCAGTGAAAAGTGAAAAGTGAAAACAGGAGTCCCCTGACCGATTGACAGTGGCTGGAGACCGCCAGCATTCCCAACCGGAAAGCGTTGACACCTGGCAAAGTGCACGCTCTCATGTAAACAAAGGCATGGCTTACCTGGAACCGGTGAAACGCATGCACACAGGCAGCGGGGCGGGATGCTGAGTCCATCTGTCTACACTAAGGAAAAGAAGATTACCAGGTAAGTAATCTAAACATTTCCTGGCGTGTAGCCAGATGGACTCAGTACGAATGGGATGTACAAAAACTTTACCTCCCACCTGGGCGGGAGGCTGCCTGAGGACCATGCAAAACCGCCCTCGCAAAAGCTGAGTCCTCCCTGGCCTGGACGTCCAGACGGTAAAACCTGGAAAAGGTATGAAGGGAGGACCACGTCGCTGCTTTACAGATGTCTGCCGGAGACAGCATCCGTGATTCAGCCAAAGATGCCGCATGGGCCCTGGTAGAATGAGCCTTGACCTGTAGAGGCGGAGCCTTCCCAGCCTCCACGTAGGCGGCTCGAACGACTTCTTTAATCCAGCGGGCGATGGTGGGCCACGAGGCCGCTTCACCTTGCTTCTTCCCGCTGTACAGGACGAACAGATGGTCCGTTTTTCGTAGGTCTTGTGTAAGTTCCAGATACCTGGGCAGCACTCTGCCAATGTCGAGATGGCGTAATAAACGATCTTCTTCAGATTTCTGCAAACCCGCCGTGGTAGGCAAGGATATGGTTTGATTAAGATGAAACTGTGAAACCACCTTAGGCAGAAAAGAGGGAACCGTACGAAGGTGGATAGCCTCTGGAGTGATCCTAAGAAAGGGATCACGGCAGGACAGTGCCTGTAACTCGGAGATGCGGCGTGCTGAACACACCGCCAGCAAGAATACCATCTTCAAGGTTAGAGAACGAAGAGACAGGCCTCGAAGGGGTCTGAAGGTGGATCCCGCGAGGAAATCCAAAACAAGGTTGAGGTTCCACAAAGGCACAGGCCACTTCAGTGGCGGACGAATATGCTTGACTCCCTGCAGGAATCGAGAAACATCCTGGTGCCTGGCGATGGTCTTGCCATCCCTCCTGGGACCATAGCAAGACAACGCAGCCACCTGAACCTTGATGGAGCTGAGGGACAGACCCTTCTGAAGCCCATCCTGCAGGAAATCCAACACAATAGGGATTGTGGTTGCATGTGGATTGGTGCCATGAGTGTCGCACCATGCTTCAAATACTCTCCAGATCCGGATGTATGTGAGGGATGTGGAAAACTTGCGAGCCCGGAGGAGGGTATCAATCACGGGCTCCGAGTAACCCTTCTTCTTCAATCGAGCCCTCTCAAGGGCCATACCGTAAAAGAGAATTGAGCCGGATCCTCGTGAAGAATGGGACCTTGATGTAGAAGTTCCCGGAGAGGAGGCAGGGGAAGGGGCTCCCCTGCCAGTAGCCTTCTCATGTCCGCGTACCAGGGTCTTCGTGGCCAGTCTGGTGCCACCAGAAGAACTAGGCCCCGGTGTCTCTGAATCTTCCGGATGACAGCGCCCAGCAGAGGCCACGGAGGAAAGGCGTACAGTAGAGTCCCTGGGGGCCATGGCTGGACCAGGGCATCGATGCCGGACGAGAACGGGTTGCGCCTGCGGCTGAAGTATCCGGGCACTTGAGCATTGGACTTGTCCGCCAGTAAATCCATGGCCGGAATCCCCCAATGATAGACAATCTTCTGGAAAGCTGTGGGGGACAGCTGCCACTCTCCTGGAGTCAGGCTTTCTCTGCTGAGGAAGTCTGCTGTGGTATTGTCCTTCCTGGCAATGTGGACGGCGGAGATGTCTTGCAGATTCGCCTCTGCCCAAACCATCAGCGGGGCAATCTCCAGAGATACTTGTCTGCTTCTGGTTCCGCCCTGCCGGTTGATGTAGGCCACCGTGGTGGCGTTGTCGGACATCACTCTGACCGCTCGGTGCCGTAGCCTGTGAGCGAATCGAAGGCATGCCAAGCGGACTGCCCGGGCCTCCAGGCGATTGATGTTCCACGTTGACTCCTCTCTGTTCCATCGCCCTTGCGCGGTGAGTTCTTCGCAATGTGCTCCCCAGCCGCTCAGGCTGGCATCCGTGGTGAGCAAGATCCACGTGGGCGAGGACATCTTTGACCCCCTGCTCAGGTGGTTGGACTGCAACCACCACCGCAGCTGGGTCCGAACTCTGGCCGGTAGAGGAAGGTGCGTGGAATAGTCCCGTCGACGGGGGCTCCAGCGGGAGAGCAGGGAATGCTGTAGAGGTCTCATATGGGCCCGCGCCCAGGGCACCACTTCCAGGGTGGATGCCATGAGACCCAGGACCTGCATGTAATCCCAAGCCATGGGCCGACCGGCTCCCATCAGATACTGGAGACGATGCCGAAGCTTCAACTGTCTCTTGGTCTTAAGACTGACAGTGTTCGCCCGGGTGTCGAACTGTACCCCCAGATACTCTATGGACTGGGAAGGCTGCAGACAGCTCTTGCTGAGGTTGATCACCCAGCCCAAGCGTTCCAGAAGGGCGATCACTCTGTCGGTAGTCCGCAGACTCTCCTCTCGTGATTTCGCCCTGATCAGCCAGTCGTCTAGGTAGGGATGGACCAGAATCCCTTCCCGTCTGAGTGCCGCCGCTACCACTACCACCACCTTGGTGAATGTCCGTGGCGACGTTGCCAACCCGAAGGGCAGAGCCCGAAACTGGAAGTGGCGGCCTAGGACCTTGAAGCGTAGGTAGCGCTGATGATCCGGATGGATCGGGATATGCAGGTATGCCTCTGACAGGTCCAATGCCGTGAGGAATTCCCCTGGTTGTACTGCGGCCTTGACGGAGCGTAAAGTTTCCATGCGAAACCGCGGGACGCGTAAGTAGTGATTGACGGACTTGAGGTCCAGGACAGGCCGAAAGGTACCCCCTTTCTTGGGTACCATGAAATAGATGGAATAATGACCAAAATTCACTTCCCAGGGAGGTACTGGGATGATGGCTTTCAAGGACAGGAGCCTCGCCAGTGTAGCTTCCAATGCTGCCTTCTTGTGCGTGGGACAGGACGATTCCACAAACTTGTCCGGGGGGAGACGATGAAAATCCAGGTAATATCCCTCCCGGATCACGGCGAGGACCCACTGGTCCGACATAATCTCGACCCACCTGGGGTAGAAGAGAGCTAACCTGCCCCCTATGGCTTCGTCCCCCAGATGAGTCGGCGCATCCTCATTGGGAGGCGCGGCCGGGACCCGAGCCCGGGCCTGCTCCCCTCCGACGCTGCTTGGCCCGAAAGGACTGATTCCTGGCCGGAGGACGTGGCGCCTGGTAGCGACCCCTGTAAGGAACAAAGCGCTGTGAACCCCTGCCCCTGGAGGGTCTTGGAAAGGCGCGCTGGCCCCTTCGGAACCGATCTTCCGGCAATCTGGGCACTGGAGAGGTGCCCCATGCACTGGCCAGTTTGTCAAGGTTGCTGCCAAAGAGAAAGGAGCCTTTAAAGGGCAATCTAGTGAGGCGTGTTTTGGAAGGCGCATCCGCTGACCATTTTCGGATCCAGAGCTGCCTCCTGGCGGCCACAGAGGATGAAATCCCTTTAGCTGTTGTGCGGACCAAATCTGAAGCCGCATCAGTAAGAAAGGAAAGGAAAGAGTGGGTTCCATGTCCGCCGCTGGAGCGTTGTTCCGAACCTGTGACAAACAGGCACGTGTCACCACCGTGCAGCAGGTGGCGATCCGCAAAGATAAAGCTGCCACCTCAAAGGTCTGTCGCAGAATGGCGTCCAGTCGCCGGTCATGAGGCTCCCTGAGGGCTGTCCCCCCTTCCACGGGAATGGTAGTGCGCTTGACCACAGCGCTAATCAAGGCGTCCACCTGAGGGCACGCCAGCAACTCCTGTATAGCCGGTGCCAATGGGTACATGCCCCTCAGCGCCCGACCCCCTTTGAAGGCAGCCGCTGGTGCCGCCCATTCCAAATCGATCAGTTGTTGTGCCGCATGTAAGAAAGGAAAATGGCGGGCTGTAGGACGAAGACCTTCAGCAGGGGGTTCTGCGCCGGGGGCACCGAAGCGCTGGGACCTGTAATATCCAATTCCGCTAGGCACCGAGACACCAGGTAGGAGAGATCCTCTTTAGGAAAGAACCGCCTCATGGTTCTATATGGCTCAGTCCCTGGAGGAAGGTCCCCCTCGTCCGGGAGCTCGGAGTCGTCCGGCGAGACCTCCTGGTCCGACTGATCCGGACTGACCAGCGGAGGGAAGTCCCACTCGGGATACGGGCGTGATGGCCCAGGAACCGGATCTGCAGGAACCACCACCGCAGCAGCAGGCGCAGCAGGCGCTGCAGGCACAGCCACCGCAGGAAGGACAGGAACAGCTGGAACCGCCGGGCCAGGCTGGGCAGCCGTTTGCATCTGTACAAAAGCATGAATTCCCTTAAAGAGATCCACCCAGGAAATCGAAGCAGCCTCTAATCGCCGGGGTACAAGCTCCCCCGGGATTCCGGATTGGTCGAGACTGTCTCCTAACTCCGGGGTAGCCCCTGGGGAACTGTCCACAAACCGTGGCTGGTCCAGACCCGAGGGTCGCACGGCCTCTTCACATTGGGCACAAAGCGAGTCTGGCTCATCACTGCGCGTGGCCCGAAGCTGGCATGCAGAGCAGAGGCCAAGGGCTGCAATGCCAGAGGTAGGGGGCGCCGGCGCCGCAGACTCCGCTGCATCCCGCTCCATCGAGCGATAGGCGCTCAATAAGAAAAAGCGGCAGCAAGCAGCGCTTAATACAACAGGCGCTCAATAATCCTATGCGGCAGCAAGAGGCGCTTAATACAACAGGCGCCTATCAATAATATGCGGCAGCAAGCGGCGCTTAAAACAACAGGCGCTCAATAATAACATGCGGCAGCAAGAGGCACTTAATACAACAGGCGCTCAATAAGAATATGCGGTTAGCGCTAGACGCACAGTGTGCGGGCAATAGGCTCTCAGTCATAGGCGGGCAGCCATACACGCTCAATATGCATTCAATAGGCTTTCAACAATAGGCGGTCAGCAGTATACGCTCAATATGCATTCAATATGCTGTCAGCAATAGGCGGGCAGCAGTATACGTTCAATATGCATTCAATAGGCTTTCAGCAATAGGCGGCCAGCAATATACGCTCAATATGCATTCAATAGGCTGTCAGCAATAGGCGGGCAGCAGTATACGTTCAATATGCATTCAATAGGCGTTCAGCAATAGGCGGCTAGCGTTATACGCACAGTGGCATGCAACAGGCACACAATAAGCCAGAAACTCAAAAGGAGGAGGAAAAGCCGCGCCTATTACGGGCGCGGAGTACATGAACCAGGCCCAAGATGGCATCCTCCACAGCGTGCCACGCCGCCGATCCTCTGTGCTTCGGAGACCCGTAGGAGGAGCGGTGCAGCTTACCAGCGTCGGCGCTTCTCGGCTGGAACACAAGCGGTCTCCGGCTGCGGGGGAAGGGAGCACCTCGCCACCGCGATTGAGGATATGCACCCGCTACCTCGTCCACGCCGGGACCGAGGGCCTCGTAGGCTACACCCGAACGTCGTCCGGGGGCTATGTCACTGCCACGGCTCGGCAGGACCGAGGACTTTCCCACCGGGGGAGCACGGCAATCACCCCGGGAGCTCGCTGGGGGAGGAACCCGAGGGTATCTACCGCAGGAGCGCGGGGCTCTAAGCCTGAATAGGCAATAAACAACAAAGTAGAATCTGAAATGAGAAGAAAGAGAAAAAAAATCAAAGTAGTCTTGGAAAGCACGCTCAACAAGCTTGCAGGCACTCCAAACTGCTTTGGAGACGGAAATTACTGAGTCGCTGCGCTTCCTGTGGGGCTATATACGCCCCGTACTGACGTCAGATCCGTCTCCAACTGCTAGCACGCGGATACTATCCCATTCGTACTGAGTCCATCTGGCTACACGCCAGGAAATGCATTTTGATGAATGACCTTAATAGATTGGTGAGGCAGCTGATGCTTGTCGAATCCAGGAGCTTTTTGGATAAGAAACTGCATCCACCTTCTTATTGACAGGAGTCTCAGAGAGAGTTCAACATCCTCAGCAGTACCTACTAAATGTTCTCATGAACTGGGGCTCCAAATGCTGGAGGGTATCCAGCATCTTGTTCCTGGACTCTTCCACAATCTGCAACGTAATAGAATTCTCTCAGCCATTTTCCTCATAAAACCCACAAAGGTGAGATCCTCAGGAGACTTTGTAGATGATAGAGGACACAGGTGTAGTTATTTCCGGCATTAAACCGCAGGGTCATAGCCGTAGCACCAGGAATTCTGAGAACCTGACTCACTGCATTCTGCAGGGGACAATTCTCTTGGTTCTCTGTCCTCTGTCATGGGAGTTGCTAGGGCCTGGACCCTAAGGAACCATGATATCTCATGGAAGCTTCC
Organism: Rhinatrema bivittatum; assembly: GCF_901001135.1. NCBI lineage: Eukaryota > Metazoa > Chordata > Amphibia > Gymnophiona > Rhinatrematidae > Rhinatrema > Rhinatrema bivittatum. Next base: position 67,146,705 of record NC_042618.1, on the reverse strand, counting down.
TTCCTGAAGAGCCAGAAATCAGCCCTCTGGACATTGGCATCAAGCAGCACCAATAAGCACCTGAAGGAAATCAAGCAGCAGCTTGAAGCTAATCTACACCATTCCTCTGTGTTCTCAAAGTCTCAGCACAAAGTCTTAGCAGCGCTTTTTCCACGGCCTGCTGGATCCTTTTCTCCAGTTCCTCCTCAAAAATTCCTGATGCCAGCAAAAAGTGGGAGGCAGCAGGAATGACTAACCTCTACAGACCTGAGAAGAGGATCAGTGGCAGAAGTCTCCAACATGTATACAGTATGAGCTCTTTTTTTTGCCACAGGACCACTTCGGGGGGGGGGGGGGGGGTCTCAGTAGGTGCAGAATCATCCCCTCTCCTGGCAACGTGTATCTATGGGGGTCAATGCCAATGCTGGTCTTCCCTTGAAGCTTGGCATGGTCTTCTCAGATGCAGAGGTTTAAGAAACATACATAGAAACATAGAAATGATGGCAGAAAAGTACCAAATGGTCCATCCAGTATGCCCAGCAAGTTTAAGGTAGTAATGTCCACAAAGTGTAGGTTACCCCCATGTTTCTCTTAAGGGTAGTAACTGCCGCTCTGTGCAGTTATCCCCAAGCCTTATAACAACCCATAAAAATTGCAGCTAGCAACATTTTTTTTTTACTGGGTGATGAGCTTTCTTGAAAATTCAGACAGTACTGCTTGAAGTGCTTATGGTCTTGGCCATAGAAGCAGCCCTGTGCTTTTTCCCTTATGTCTGTGCATGAGTACCCCAGACTGCAGAAGTCTGAGCCCTCTTGGTTGTTGTCAGAATCCAATTCCCCTTTTCCCCCTGCCGATGAAGTAGAGAACCATGATGGAATTGCATCAACAGTATGAAGGCTTATTGGTTAAGAGTAGTAACTGCCGCACCAGCAAGTTACCCACATGCATGCTTTCCTCATTTCTGTCCTCTAGCCTTTAGAGATCCATAGTGTTTATCCCATGCCCCTTTGAAATCTTTGACTGTTTTCATCTTCACCACCTCCTCTGCAAGGGCATCCAGGGAATTCATCACCCTCTCCATGAAGAAATATTTCCTGACGTTAGTTCTGAGTTGTCCTCCCTGGAGTTTCATTTTGTGATTTCTATTATTTCTTTCTATTATTTTTTTTTCCAACGGAAAAGGTTCGAAGTTTGTGCATCATTAAAAACTTTTACGTATCTGAAGGCCTCTATCATATGGCATATCTTATGTTCCTATAACTCCTTTCCACGTCCTCTGTTCCAGGGTATAATATTCAGATCCTTCAGCCTCTCCTTACAGGTCTTCCAATATAGACCCCACATCATTTCGGTCACCCTCTCTAGACTGCCTCCATCCTGTTTTGAGATATAAGTTCCAGAACTGAACACTACTCCAGGTGAACTGTACAAGGTCATTACTGAACACTACTCCAGGACCTTTACAAGTGCATTACCACCTTTTTCTTACTGATTATTCCACTCTCTATGCAGCCCAAAATTCTTCTGGCTTTAGCTATCACTTTGTCATTGCTTTGCCATCTTCAGATCACCAGACACTATCACCCCAAGATCTCTCTCTTGGTCTGTGCACATCAGTCTTTCACTCCACATCACATACACTCTTTTGGATAACCGCATCCCAGATGCATGACTCTGCACTGCTTGGCATCGAATCCCAGCTGCCAAATCAACCACTCTTCAAAGCTTTCCTAAATCACTTTTCATTCTCTCTACTCCTTCTGGCATGTCCACTCTGTTGCACATCTTAGTATCTTCCACAAATAGACAAACTTTACCTTCTATCTCTTCTGCAATTTCACTCACAAAGATATTGAACAGAACCGGTCCCAATACCAATCCCTAAAGCACTTAACACAGATCTCACTTCAGAGTAGGTTCCATTTACCATTACACACTATCAGTCAACCAGTTTGTAATCCATGCCACCACCTTGGCGCTCGCTCCCAAGCTTCTCATTTTATTAATAAGCCTCCTGTGCGGGAGCGTATCAAAAGCTTTACTGAAATCCAAGTAGATCACATCGCGCATTCTTCCTCGATCCAATTCTTTAGTCACCCAATCAAAAAAAAAAAGTCAATCATATTTGTCCGACAGGACCTTCTCCTGATGAATTCACACTGCCTCGGGTCCAGCAACCCACCAGATTGTAGATAGCTCACTATCCTTTCCTTCAGTAGAGTCAGATGAGGTGGAAACTTGACACCTTCTGTTGCAACCGTCCCTTCCCGACGGCTTCACTCCGCCTACCTTTCTTTCTTTGCACCTCTTCTTGCTGTGGATGGACGCCTGGCTGCCACGGCGTCTGCCTGCCGTCCTCTCTGGCGTCCCTGGACTGGCTTGGGCGCTGCCTGCCGCCAAGCTCCATTAGTACCTTAGGGCACGCGCACCGCGCAGCCCTCACTCTTATTTCCTACTTGGCACGAACCTCAGGGGCGTCCCCCTGTGATGATGTCACGCTGCCCTGATATTTAAAGCCTACAATGTTTGCTAGCCTTTGAGTTAGCAAGGGGATTCTTACGGATGGGATTCGCTCTCTGTATCCAGCTGCTCTGCCTCCAATTCCATTGGACTCTTAAAGCTAATGGGGTACCCGCTCCTCGGGGGCCTCACTTGCTTTTCAGGTCGCTATCAGGAAACCGGTACTAGCTCCTCAAGGGCCCATGTTCCCTGACTCGCTGCCTGCTCCTACCTTCTCTTCTGCCTGGAAGGATTTGCTATCTTCGACACCAGTGAGTACTACCATCTTAACCTAAGAGCTGTTGCCTGGAACCAGGTACTCGCTCTTCGAGGGCCCATGTTCCCTGACTCGCTGCTTGCTCCTACCTTCTCTTCTGCCTGGAAGGATTCGCTATGTTCGACACCAGTGAGTACTACCATCTTCACCTAAGAGCTGTTCCCTGGAACCAGGTACTCGCTCCTCGAGGGCCTGCCTCCGTTCCAGCCCTGGTGCCATCTCCTACGTGGAACCGCTGTGTGAGTACATTACCTTCAAGCCTCTCAGCTCTCAGGGATCAGGTACTTGCTCCTCGAGGGCCTGCTCTCCCTATCCTGGGGTTCTCCATACTGGGGCTTTGTGCATATTCCACTGTACTCATTATTCTCAGTCTTTCCACTACAGCACTGGAGGAGTCGCTGTTCCAGCGCCTGAGGGATACTAGCCCAGCCGGGCTACTTCTACTGCTCACCACTGCCACCTCTGGTGGCTTCATCACATTGTCTAATAAAAGATCAATCTCTTTGTTTGTGTGTCCAAGCTGAGCCTGACCTGTGGCCCCTCACGGGACTTCCCTCCGTGGGCGTGGTCAGCTGCCACAGTGTCCAAGGGTCCACCCAAACCTCATTAATTATAACACCTTCTTCGAACAGGAGGAGTCTGACAGGTTCCTTTCCAGCCACTGACAGCCCTCCTACCATTGGTACAGTTCTGGGGTCTTTTGATGTCTCCAGTGCTGATTGTTCGGGCACCTAAAGACCAATCTGACCCTTCTGGTGTCATTTCTCCTCACTTACAACACCCTCTGATGTCATGCGATGCACCCAAGTGTAGTACAAACCTATCATGGGGATCTGTGATAGATATGGTTCTGCTGCATTGAGGGCACAGCTGAAGCCTACTAGACAGAGCAAAAACAAAAGAGATGCAAAATCGAACTTAATAGCGACAGAGGGGCGATGGCTGGCAAGCATAAACAAACAATCTCACTGCCCTGGACAACAGCAACAAATGGAAACTTGAGAAAAAAACAAACAAAAAAAACCAAAACAACAAACAACCACATCTAGGAACTACAAGGGACAAAACCATGGAACTCCAGTGATGGAGAGCCAAACCCGAAGAAAAAATGTCAAAAAAAAATCCATACAAAAAATCTTCAGTATAAAGCGAAGAGGCTCAATCCACGGAAAAAGAGAGACTCTGAAGGGACCCCGCGAGGACATGTAATACAATAGCATGCCTTGGGCATGCCCAGTGAGGCTCAGTCAAAGTTCTAGAAACTGATATAGTTTTTCCATGTTCGACTCCCACAGACAATGTCACCCATACGTGAGGGCTGCCATCCTGCTTGTCCTTAAGAAAATTATGGAAACCATACAATTAAACTTGTTTTTTTTGGATTCTAAAGTTCTAAAGATGAGAGGCACAAGGCGACAAATGTCTTACATACCGGAAATAAGGTACATCATGGCTTAGCTCTTCTGACTTCATAATGTTTTCTTTTATTGAAGGTTTTGAAATCATTCCAGATGCAGGAAGATCTGAACACATTACTATAGGCATACTTGAACTCATTTCAATGTTGGCTTTTGCTTCTGCAGAGCAATCTGAAAAAATAAAATTTAAATTCTGATTTGGAGACTCAGCATAATTCTGTAAATCTAGTAAGGCCCCTACAATCAGTTATGAACTCTAAGCATATTAAGGGGGGGAAGAGGAATAAAAAAAAACCCTATAGATGTTTTTCTCTTTTATATTTTATAGATTTTAAAAACTGCATCTAAAATGGATTTCCATTTTTGGCTCGGCAATTACAGCTTTGCAGCCCTTCCAGGATGGAGATAAAAATTTGATCTTATGATGACTCAGAGCTAGAGGTGTATTATTTTATGGTATATAGAGCCATTCATTCCTAACACCAGCATATAGGAATCCTTGAGAAATATTGTGGTATTCTAAGCAGGAAGGTATAGTTCTTCATCTTAAAAAAAAAAAAATCAACTTTTTCTATCATTCCCTACACAAAAACTAACAAGTATCTTCAACGCTCTGTGCGAACAGGCCTCCTCCAACATGGGACATTATCTGCAATGCACTTGCAAGTTTGCTAGGATCCTGGATATTGAGGTGGCTACCTTTGGGAGACAGATAGGTGGATAAGAAAGATTAAACCACAACAGGATTCAAGCTGCAGGCAGTTTCTATTCAGAATTCAAGAAGGCAGACAAAACCAGAAACAGAACAAACTCTGGCATACCCAACAAAGAAATCCAAAACAAAGTAGCTTTACAAGCTCTGATTGCTGCTTACATAAAAGGACAGTTAGGACTCCAATCCTTAGTGAGGCATCTTATCTAGGCTTTCACACTTTCCTAAACTAGTGAAATGGCAGCCATTAGTCAGCAACATTAATCTTTAGAGTCCGTAAAACTTAGCTCAGATCACATATAGGTGGTCATAGGGGCCAGTTTGGCAGATGTAACTCTTCAGTTACATCACATTTGTCTTCACCATACAGCTGTTTAAATAGGTTTATTTTTTTATATAAGGCATCAGAAAGTTAATATGTCTGATCATAGCTCCCACATAAAAATATATAAATGTGTGCATTTTAAAACTTACTTTTTTACGAAAATACACTTAAAGGAAAAGATGTTGAAAAAAAAATCACCTCATCAATCCGTCCACCAGCGGATGGGAAAAAATTGTAGAACCATCCAAACCCCGATGGTATGTTCCTATGGCATTGAGGTGAACTCTCACAGACGTGGTCTGCAGACCAGATTCAGAAAGGAAGAACAGATAGTCTAATAGTGCTGAAGAGGAGCAAGAGAAGGGGTCTAGGCCGCGACCCTCGCACCAGGAAGAGAACCGCTTCCACTTTAGATTACAGGAATTTCTAGTGGAAGGCGTTCGTGACTCCAGAAGGACATGAGATACCCCCTCCGACAGCCCGAGGGCCTCTACAGTGATTGGTCAACATCCAGGTCGTAAGGGCCAAAGCCCGCAAATTGGGGTAGTGGTGCCTGCCCTAGTCCTGGGTGATGAGGATTTGATAGACTAGAACGCTCATTTGATAGAATCCCCCATTTGATAGACTAGAACACTCCTCACAGAGGAGGGTCTCGCAGGCAAGAATGACTGGCGATAGCAGTCCCTAAGAAAAGACGGCCACCGAGGCCAGCAGGTATCTGTTATTTATCTGTTGCAAGGAGTTGGCAATCTGTAATAGATCTGTTGCCTGATGGGAGGAGCAATCAGATAGGAGTAGCAAACTGTTATGAATCTGCTGTAGTTGTGGGTGAATCCCTGGGCCGGTAGCAGATGACCACGCTCCTGGGAGGATATCTCGAGAGGGACCACTGGCTAGGCTTGAGTATGGAGACAGACACACATTAGTTCTTTTATTAAACAGGTTTTTGAAACCACCAAAGGTTTCAAAAACCCCGGCAGGGCTGTAGTCCCTCAGGCACTGGAACAGCGATCCAGGATGGCTGAGCTGTTGAGAAACTGTAGAAAGTGAGTAGGCAGAGTTCATGAACAGAACTAGATGACAAAACCCGCATAAGGTCTCAAGGAAGCTCAGGAGCTGGAAAGATGTAGGCCCTCGAGGATAGAGTACCTGGTTCCAGGGAAAGCTCTGAGAGAGCGATGGTAACTCACAATTGTTTGAAGCAGCAATAGCTTCCAGGCAGTAGAGAATCTTCAGAGTGTCCAGGAACATGGGCCCTCGAGGAGCGAGTACCGGTTCCTATCTGTAATCTGAAAGTAAAGAAAAGAGCGAGGCCCCCGAGGAGCAGGTACCTCTGGTAAGTCCGAGGAGGCAGAGTAGCTAGAACGAATCCAATCCGAACCCAATCCTCGCTAACTCAAAGAGATAGCGAAATAGAGACCTTTAAATATTGGAAGCGGATGACGTCATCTCAGGGGGACGCCCCTGAGGTTCGCGCCCTTGCTGGTACTTCAGAGCACGCGCGCCATAGGTCTTTAGGCATCATGGCGGATCTGCAAAGTCAAGCCAGTCCGGGGGACGCCGGAGGGAGACGGCATGGAGACGCCGTGGCAGCCAGCCATCCATCAGACCCGGAGGGAGTCGCCACAGAGGTAAAGAGGGCGGAGTGAGGACGTCGAGCAGCGACTGTCGCAACAGTATCAAAGTGACTCCGGAGCAGGGGAAACCCTGGAGGGCCTCCTGATCTTAAAAGACCTCTTAAGTCCCCAGAAGAGAGTTGAGGCACAATCACTGATTGCCGAGGTGCCGAAACGACCAACCCACCACAGGCAGCCAGCCTCGGATGGGGGAAGTTGCCACTGTAACCCACAGAGAGGCCCCAGCAAAAACAGTCCAACGAACGCAGTTGCCAGTCCCCAGCCCTGGCCTCCAAAGAGATGTGCAGATTCAAGAATTGAGGCCCAGGTTCAGAGAAAACCTTACCAAGGACGGGGCCTCCCCACAAAAATGGAGTTTTGGACATGGAGAGGTCTAAAGACACATTCCTCTGCTAAGGGAGGAGATGACTCCTGAACCACTCTCCCGATGTCTATTCCCCTCAGGGTCTGACCAGGAACGCAGTCCTAGAACAGTCCTGTTACTGTGCAACACAACCTGTTGTGTCCGCCTGGAGGGAAAAACACACACACACACACGTCCAGACAGCAGAGGGTGACTGGAGGAACGAGCCCTCTGCTATAAAAACACGCTGAGCGGTACTCATGCAGTGGGATCCCATCCTAAGGATGGCAGTATACCTATGATCTCATGCTCCGTGCCTGTGGGCAGAATCCCACGCCACAGCTAGGACAGCGCACCATGTGCCAGAGTTGGTGGCTACACGCTGCCCCACGACAAAGCAGAGTGTGTGATGATGCTTCCCCCGACAGTGCTAGTCAGTACTGTGCAGTGCAGAACTGATGAGGAGGCTGGGACCATGACGGGATGATGGCAGAACCCTGGTATGGCTGAGAATTGCACAGACAAGGAGAAAGCCATCTGCCATTGCCCGAGGCACTTGGAGTAGATGCCTAGCCTTCCCCGACCACACATATTGTGCAGTCACATTAACATAAACAAATTAACAAGAAGCTTTGACAACAAACTGAATCACCTTTTAATTATGCTTGATCTATCTGCTGCATTTGATACAGTAGATCATAGTATCCTAATATCAAACCTCGCCAACATTGGCCTTACTGGAAGTACCCTCGATTGGTTCTCTTCATTTCTAAATAACAGATCTTTCAAAGTTACCTTCAATAACTCTTCATCAGATCCCTTCCCCCTCGAAACAGGAGTTCCGCAAGGATCCGCACTATCTGCCACCCTCTTCAATATTTACCTTCTACCACTATGTCAATTCATTTCTAAGCTTGGAATCACCTTCTATCTCTATGCCGACGATATCCAATTACTAATCCCTATAACAACCACCATCGAAGAAGCCATAAGCCTCACAGTAAACTACCTTAAATCAATCAAACGTTTTCTAAACCAACTAAAACTTAGCCTAAATATGAACAAAACCGAATGGATACTTATAAAAAGAAACATATCAGCTCAATCCTCCCTAATACCCTGCATTCAAATTGACAACTCCTTCATTCAAATGAAGAATCCAATAAAAGACCTGGGTATCTGGCTAGATAATGAGCTAAGCTTTAAAAACTGTATAGCCATAAAAACGAAAGAAGGTTTTTACAAACTACAAATTCTAAAACACCTCAAACCCCTTCTTTACCCGAATGACTTCAGAACGATTCTACAATCCCTTATTTTCTCGAGTCTAGATTACTGCAACGCAATCTTTCTAGGGCTTCCGCAATCCACGCTAAGACCACTGCAATTATTGCAGAATGCAGCTGCACGAATTCTCTCCGGCAAAAGGAAGTTTGATCATATCTCTCCTACATTAAAAAACCTGCACTGGCTACCAATCTCACAAAGGATTAAATACAAGACTTTATCTTTACTACATAATGAAATCTACAAAGACTCATCTCTAAACAATATGATCGCAATACTCAAATCACCACGTTCCTCAAGGTCATCTGAAAAACTACAACTAGTAATTCCCCCCCTGTCATCTGCAAAATTATCCACAACTAGAAATAGAGCCTTCTCAATAGCAGGACCCATAGAATGGAACTCTATTCCAAATCACCTAAGCTCCATCAGTGATTCCAAATCCTTCAAAAAAGAATTAAAAACATGGTTGTTCAGACAATCATTCACTGACTGATTTGAATAAACACACTCCTCATCTCGAACTCCAATACCTCGGTAATAAACTTATATCTCATAATAAAGTTGTAAATGTAATATTATATATAAACTGTATAATACTAAATTGTTACTCTCTGAGTTGCTCTCACATTTCTATGTAATTATTTACAAGTTTAATTGCTGTTACATGTATGAATTTGTTACAATGTGAACCGGGGTGAAGGCTTTCGGCTATACTTCGGTATATAAAAGAATTTAAATAAATAAATAAAACTCAACTGGCATGAAGAACAGTGCGATGACTGCATTCCCAGAACCACTGGTGATTTGAATAAAGCATGACAGCGGGTGGTGGTCTATGGCATCATCCCCTCCAGTACCCTTAGAGAACGAAAGCAAAGAAGTTCCTGCGACCAAAGGTGCCCATAGGGTTCTGTGGTCATGTCCTGCAGCCTCCGATTGCAGCCATTGGTGCCCAGAACAGTGAAAGTGCCCATAGGGCCCATGGCACTTTTAAAATCACCAATGCAAAGCCACAACAAGTGCACCCAGCAACTGTGCACCCAGGGCTTCGATGGAGCTTAACTGAACCGTTCGCCGGCCTATAGCACCATCCCTGGCATCACAGGCACCCGCAGACACTGGTTGCCCCGATGGAGATGCCGGTGCCTGAAGGTATCGATGTACCAGTGGTAGCAAGGAGGCCATGGGCGTCTGCAGGGAGGATCACCAATGCCCAAAGGAACGGATGACAGCCAGCGCCATCGACTGCTCCCCTAAGCTTACTAATTCGTCCAAGGGTGTCGATGCAGTGAGCTCGATGGTCTCACAAGTACTAAGGCTCCAATAGCCATAGCCCATGAAAGGACAGTACAGAGCTCCTCAGTGCCTTGTAAAGGACACTACCAAGGAGCCTAGAGGGCACGGGACCACAGCGCTCGAATGCTCCAGCTTACCAAGGTCTCATGGTGATCCCACAACTGGGCCATCACAACCCTCGCCTCATCTCCGAAGAGATTCTCTCCTGTACACAGCGAGTCTTTCCTGTACCTCCAGTCGGAGATCCGAGGCCCGCAGTCATGCCATTCTGCAGGCGCCAATTCCCACTGCAGAGACTCTTGCTGCTGTCTTGAAAACATTATATATTGACTGAACCTTGTATTTTCCACACTCCATGCCCATAAGCACCAGTGATAAGATGTCTTGCTGCTGGGCTATTTTTTTTAACTTTTTAAACAGTTTCCAGTGCAAAGTGTTGGGTTTGTGGCATATTGTGGACTCTTGGTCGAAGTGGCGATGACTCCTCCCACGGGGAGGGGCCCCGTGGGGAACCACAGCGATAGGCTAGACTCTAGTAAGCAGACACTGAGGGAAGAAAGCTTTATTATACTGCTGATGTAAGCTGAATCTTGCTTCAAGGAAGGGATAGTATTGTAGGCCAGCGATTTCACAGTAAGCTCAGTCTCTATAGATGAAGGTCTCACCCGGATGTTGCGAGGTTGGTAGTGTTCTGCAGCACGGAATAAGCTGAACCTGAAGGGTGGAATAAGGAGAACTGGAGTGTAGCGATACTCACAGAGTGGCAGTGCTAGTAACTTCCTTGTAGAAGAATGGAGAGAGGGACCAGAGGTCCGAGTTGCAGAATACCCTCGAGGAGCGAGTACCTAGGAGCGCCGAAGGATCCTGGAAGAAAGTAGATAGGAACCCCGAGGAGCAGGTGTCCTAGTTTATGTAGTAGAACCCCGAAGGACAGATAGAAGCGAGAGGCCCCTGAAGAGTGGGTACCCAGAGCTTCCGTAGGAGCAAGTTACCCTGAAAGGTAGAGAGGAATCCAAGCAAGCAGCTTAGAAGCGGTCAGAGTAGCAAAACCGAAGTCCTTGCTAACTCACTGGGCTATAGTGGATCGGAGGTTTAAATACCCGGAGGTACTGACGTCATGCGGTGGGGATGCCCCTGAGGTTCCCGCCATGACTTGTTCAAAAGTGTAGGTGGCGTGCACGCGCGCACCTAGGAGACCTCAGGAAGAAGCAAGGCGGACGGGGACACCCATGCTGTGTAGCAGACGCCGAGGGTTTCGGCAATCAGCACCAGAGGCAGCCATCCTTCCCAGGGAAGAGGAAAAGGGTAGAAGAGAGGTGAGGCAGAGCAGTCGCAGCTGTCTGCGACCGACGCAACACAAAGATAAGAGAACGAGAAAAACAAGGGAAAAAATACCCCAAACCCACCCTTAAGACAACAAAAACTTCCTTCCGGAAGGAATAAAATCTGGCAGACAATCGCTATTCATGTGAGCGACAATACAGGTTTTCAGTAATCGACATCATCATGCCCTCAAACCATGACTAGCCTCCTGTGATTGTGCTAAGTAGTCTGGTACTCCCAATAGAGGGGCCCATACTTTGGTTTAAAACATATTTTGTTTGAGCAAATGGGTGAGCTTCTCCACCAAAGCAATTTCATGTACCCGATTCTGCCACCTACTTAGTGTTGGATTAGACTTCCACATCGAGGCTATCGTGAACCTCCCAGCAAGTAGTAATTGATCAGCCAGCCTTCTTTGCGGGGTGGTGAGATTGTGTTCCCCCCAGATCCCCAAACAAACATAATTCAGGCTTGATATTAATTTCTTGTCCTAATATCAAGTGGCACTCCATCTTAACCAATTACAAAAATGTACAAGATGTTTGCAAGACTACCAAACATGTATATAAGAGCCTAATTGGCCACAACACCACCAACAGAGCCCAGTTGAGGTTGGGGAAAACAGTGTAGAATAGGGGGTACCTGACCATCATTTCAAAGCAACGAGCACATACGGATATCCTATGCACCCCTTTTCCATATACCTTCCCATTGCTGGTAAGTTAATTCCATGTGGAGATCCCAATTCCATTGCTGTATGATACCCAAAGGTGGATCTCTTTGAATTTGGCTTTTCTGCTAAGCTTTATAGAAAAGAGAAATACCTCTGTGAGGTATACAGGAAAATATAAGCATACGCTCAACCGGATCAGGAACTTGGGGTTGCATCCCCTATCCTCAAATCGACCCAGCTGAGCCACCAAAATTATTGTAAAAAATCTGACTCTCCCTCTACCTCAAATTCATCCCTGAGATCCTGAAAAGATTTAAGCTTAGTACTGTCATCTTTCCATAGTTGCCTCAGAAATTTGAAGCCCAATTTTATCCAATTGGAGGCATCCCGAGACAGCATGGATGTCGCCAGTCTAAGGTTGCGACGCAAGGGAGTGAGCGCAGAAAGACCCTGCTCAGGCCACTTTAATTTCCTGCTCATTGCTATCCAGATTTTTAAGGTGTATGTAATATGAGGACTAGCCCCACAAGCTTTCTTGGCACCTACAAGCAATTCTGGCTGCAATAGCAACATTGGTAAATCCACACTCCCCAACAAACTTATCCTCAAGCGGATACCAGGGCACCATCTTTTCCCTATGAAGCCACACCATAGCTCCCACCAGGCCACAAGCCCAGTGGTAACTCTAGGAAAGCCATTCCACCTGCCACCATAATGTTCACAACTTAATGAGCGCAGGCTTCTGGTGCCAAATACATTTTTGCATGGCTCCATAGAGAACAGAAAAAAAACCTTCAGGCAAGTAATAAGGAATGTGTTGAAACAGGTACATCAGATGAGGCAATATATTCGTTTTCAGAACATTAATCCTGCCAGCCCAATAAAGGAAGTGATTGTCCCAACCCGTGAGGTCCCTCTTAATCTTGGTGACCACATGTGCATAATTAAATTTGTAGATGTCCCCTGTCCTGCATGGTACCCATATATCCAAATATTTAAAGCCATCACTTGCCTTCCTAAAAGCAGAGAAGCATCTTGATATCTGCGCAATCCCCAGAGGCCCCAAGGGGAATACTTCAGATTTAGTAGATTAATTTTATATCCAGAGATCTGACCATACTTGGACAATATAGCTAGCACTTTTGGGCTGGATAGCCCAGGATTGGTCAAGAAAAGAAGGACGTTGTCCGCATACAGGGAAATGACATATTTTACTCCTTCCACTTGAAATCCCGTCACATCAGGATTTTCTCTGACCTTGTGCGCAAGAATGTCAATGGCCAAATAGCAGAGAGAGAGAACCCATCGCGTGCCCCTAGCAATGGGAAAAAACTCGGAACAATTGCCATTAGTGAGCAATTTAGCACAAGGATGAGCATAAAGTATCCTTATCCAATCCCGAAATTCCACCTTCTCTAGCACGTTAAATAAAGCCCACTGGAGGCGGTCAAATGCCTTTTCAGCATTTAAGGCCACCGCTATGCCTGCCATGTGTGCTTGCTTTGCCAAGGCTATGATATTAAAGAGCCTCCTAGTATTCATGGATGAGACACACTGTTTAATAAATCCTGTTTGATCATCTCTGATTAGTGTGGGCATTACCATCTCGAGTCGTAACTGCAGTATCTTCGCCAAGATGTTAACATCAGAGTTCAAAAGCAAAACCGGGCAGTACGAACCTAGATCCGATCCATCTCTGCCCAGTTTATGAAGCAGCAATAGAACCGAATCAGACATGGTGTGCATAGCATCAGGATTACTCCTCAAGTATTCAAATGCCTCTTTCAATTTTGAGCCTAACTTGAAAGGGAATTTTTTTTTTTTAAAGAAGTCTATATGAAAGCTGTCCGGCCCCAGGCTTTTACCCTTAGGAAGACCCATGATGGTCCTATACACCTCTTTCTCCATGATAGGGGTCTGTAATCTATCCATTTGCCTTTCAGTAAGTGATGGCAATTCAATGCCCATCAGATATTCCTCTCTCTCACCATCCAAGCTTTGCTCATTTTTGCCATACCGGGTTTGGTAAAAGCCCTTGAAGACATCATTATTGGACTGGGGGCTCGGACACCTCTTGCACATGCTTCCAAAGGTTACGTGAGTTTTGGCTCCTGTAGAGCTCTTAGGAAGTGATGTGGGCCACGAGCATGGCTCCCGGAATACTTTTCTCCCAAGAGCATCCATCGCTCTATGACCCTTCCCCAGGGTTGCTGAGGCATGTGTGCAAGAGCGCTTGGCCCTCTTGAGAGCGGATTCGACCACTACTGACTGGTGTGACAGCTGAAGCTTTTCAAATCAAATAGCTTACTGGATGAGGTAAACCCCATCCGCCATCCTGTTTACAGGATACACTGTGAGGGGGTGCTCCCAGATCCTCAGCAGCAACTCCTTAAAAGATCTCGTGCACCAGGACCGCTATGATATCTTTAAGAGTCTCCACGAACTGGAGAATTTCCAGCATCTTGTGCCTGGACTCCTCCTCAGTCATCAAATGAAAAGAGATGGCCTCAGCCATCGCCCTCACAAAGCCTGCAAAAGTCACGTCCTCTGCTGGATACCTCCTTCATTCCTCTGGAGGAGACTGTTCTGAGGGGAGTTCCTCTCAGTCCTCTAAGGAGGATTTCGCAGAGTCATCCTCCCAGGGGTCATACAGGGCTTCATCCTCACTATAATCCACAGGGAATGGGGCCCTAGGTGCTCAGCCTTCGTCCAGAGGCAGGCATCGGTGGCACCAGCGCTGTACCTGGCAAAGCTGTATGGGAGGCTGCAGACCTCAGTGCCTCTGCCGGCCTTGATGGAGTTTCCTCAGAGGAGGAACTTGCAATGAACACTGGATCAGTCGAGGGAAGCATCGGTGCCCCACTGGGCATCAATGCCTCCTGGGAATAGACGCCAACTGGGTTGGTAACACACCAATGAGCACACAGACATTCCAGCAGTGGTTGCAGCAGGGAGAACGAGGGTCTCTGCACAGTCTATGCTACCAGCTCTATGCCCGTTCAACTGCCAGCTGGACTCTGCACTCTAACTCCTTCTCGAAACTTACTGATGCAAAAACAGACTAGGAGGCAGGAGAGGTTGCCCGATCTTCCTCAGATCTCAGAGGTAGATCGGCAACCAACACCAGGACAAGTGGAGACAGTCACAGACCCCTAGCATCGATGAAGGACAGGCACTCCTCACCTCAGGCTCACTTTGGGGGCATCATGGCATGCGCCGGCACCATCCAAGCCCAGCACCGGGCATTCAAAGGTGACCAGTGCCGATGCTTCCTTGGCTTTCCTCGGTGCTTGGCTAGGTCTTTCCCCAGTGCCAAGGTCGATGACAATGAACCAGACGTCCTTGAACTGGAAGAGAAAGACATGGGCTGGTCCCCGGCGCCAATATCCGCCTGCATTGACGAGACCAAACAGCTCCACCGATGTCGATGGCTTGATGTCCATCGGAAAAGCTCCAAGGTCCTTTGGTGCCAATGCCTCAGACTTTCTTGACCCAAAGAGCTTCTCCATCTTGTTGAATTGAGTGCAACCTCCCCTTTGAGGTCATCTGGTTGCACAAGCCGCAACCCAGATGTCATGCGATGCCCCAAGGCAGAGGATACACATATTGTATGAATCCGTGATGGACATGGTCCCCGGGCACTGGGGGCATCAACAGAAACCAGACGAGACCATGCCGATATAAACACAGAGGGAAAAAAACGACAGGAGATGATGGCAGGCAACCAACGCCAGTGGGCACTGAGGCGGGAACGGAAGCAAAAAAACTTATCGAACCACCAAAAAACCTGACTGAGAGGCTAAGGAGAACCGAAGAACTCACAAAGAAAACATGCGAAAAACCAAAAATTATTGGTGGAAAAGTTTTCCAAGACAATTTCAGAAGAAAAGCCACAAGCTCACTTCACCACAAGGCGAAAACTCTGCGGGGAAAAAAAAGACTGAAGAGGGACCCCGCGTGGACTCATGGAATATGACATGTTGGGCATGCTCAGTGTGCCTAGTCAAAGTTCCAGAAACTTTGACATAAGTTTTCTGTGCCAGGCTCCATCCAATGATTATCATCCATGTGTAAGGTTTACCATCCTGCTTGTCCAAGGAGAATCAGATCATCCAAATAGTCACTTAAAATTTCTTTGTTTTAATAACTTCATCTGCCAAACTGAAAATCTTTCTGGGCTCTACCACGTACCCTCTGGGGCTGGGAACCTGCTCATGAGCCTGGAAGAACCAGATGCCTGGCCTTGTGGCCACTGAGAAAAGGAAAAACCCTGCCTAAAAACTCCAAAAAGAAAGGGCAACCCAGTGTGTAGAATCCTGTTGCACCACCAGAACATCCTGACAGAGAATAAAGTATTTTCTGGATTACACTATAGATAAGTAGAAGTGATATCACAAAGAAAACTGTGTTTTCTGCTTCCATCTAGTGGAAGGAGGCAAGGGAGGGGGAGAAAAACCCACTTGTCTAGACTGGTGTAGCAGGAAGAGAAGGAAGTAGCCTTTTCAAACTGTAAAACAGAGTTTCTTTCTTCTTACTATTAGATTTATTTTCCTGAACTATTTGGTGCACTTACCCTTCACATACCCTTGTGAATTTTGTTTTGTCTGACATCAGTAACCAGTAAGGAGAAATTGCTACTTACCTGATAAATTTCCTTTTCTTACAGGCTGATTCAGTAAGGGGGTCGAAGAAGCACGTCCAACCCCACCCCCCCCCCCCCCGAACCTAATAGCGCCCGCAACATGCAAATGCATGTTGATGGCCCTATTAGGTATTCCCGCGCGATTCAGAAAGCAAAATGTGCAGCCAAGCCGCACATTTTACTTTCAGAAATTAGCGCCTACCCAAAGGTAGGCGTTAATTTCTCCGGCCACCGGGAAAGTGCACAGAAAAGCAGTAAAAACTGCTTTTCTGTGCACCCTCCGACTTAATATCATGGTGATATTAAGTCTGAGGTCCCGCAAGTTACAAAAAGTTAAAAAAAAAATAAAAAAAATTTGAAGTCTGCCCGCAGCTTGAAAACCAGACGCTCAATTTTGCCAGCGTTCGGTTTCCGAACCCATGGCTGTCAGCGGGTTTGAGAACCGACACCGGCAAAATTGAGCATCGGCTGTCAAACCCGCTGACAGCCGCCGCTCCTGTCAAAAAGGAGGCGCTAGGGACACGCTAGTGTCTCTAGTGCGTCTTTTTACCGCCGGCCCTAATTTGAATACTGAATCGCGCGCACAGGAGAGTGGCCTGTGCGCGCCGTTCACCCGCTCTCCAGCGACTTTTACTGTATCGGCCCGTTAATAAGGAGAGGTGAATCCAAAACCAATGGGTTATGCACCTCTGCCAGCAGATGGAGATGGAGCAAAGCTGACATCACAGTATATGTACCTCTGCAGTGACATCAGCCTGACAGTATTCTACGCAAAAGCCAACTGTGGACAAACTAACAAAACTTGATTAACAGATAACCATTCCAGCATTCAGCCAATGGGAAAACACTGAACTCAGACAAGGCGTGTAATAACACTACTCTAGGGACTGGACTGACACCAGTACTCCCTAGAACAGGCAACCACGCAGCAGGCAAGTGGGGGGAGGTGGATTCACTTGTCCTTATTAAAAGAAAAGGAAATTATCAGTTAAGTAGTAATTATTCCTCTCTTAGCATATGGACAGGTGAATCTAAAACCAGTGGGATGTACCAAAGCTACTCCTGAACAGGGCGGGAGGTTGTCCGTGGTCCAATCCAAGCCACATATGTAAAGGCTGTGTCCTCTTGGGCCTGCACATCCAGGTGATAATGCCTGGAAAAGGTGTGTAAAAAGGATCACATTTCAGCTCAGAAAATGTTGAGACAACAATCCAACCTCTGCCCATGACACTGCCTGAGCCCTAGTGGACTGAGCCCTAACCTGACTAGGCAACAGCTGCTCAGCATGCACATATGCGGCCATGACTACCTCCTTAATCCAGTGGGCTAATGTAGCCCGCAAAACCGATTCATCCTGTTTACTCCTGTTGGAGTAAAAAGAGCCAGACCATCTTCCTGAAAAGTTCAGAAACCTCTAAATACCACTTGACATCCAAGAACCGTAACAGGCAATATTCATCCACATCTCTTGCCCTGTCCAGAGGTAGCAGGGAAATAGTTTCAAGTAAAAATCCAAGACCACTTTTGGCAAAAACGAAGGAACAGTATGCAGCTCTATCGCCCCTGGAGTCACTCGTAGAAATGACTCCCAGCAAGACAAGACTGTAGTTCGAAGACTCTACAAGAAACATTTTTAAGGTTGAAAAATAGGACCCACTAACAAATCCAAAACTAGATTGAGACTCCACAAGGGCACCAATAACCACAAGGGAGGACGAAGATAATTCACTCCTTTCAAGAAATAGGCCACATCCAGATAAGCCCACAAGGGTCCACCATTCATCTGACCTCAGAAATAGGCAAGAATAGCCACCTTTACCTTTAATGAACGAAGGGCCAACCCTTTACTCAATTCATCAAGCAAAAATTCCAAACTGAGTGGGATCTTAACCTAACGAGGAAGAACCAGTCTATCTTAACACCAAGCCTCAAACACTCACCAAAACCGCACATAGGCTAAGGAAGTGAAGAACTTTCTTGCTCATAGCAAGGTGGCAATTCCCGCAGAGGAATATCCATGCTTCAGCAACCGGGTCCTCTCAAGGGCCATACCGTAAGACAAAATTGATTTGGATCTTTGTGACGAGCAGGTCCCTGCCGTAGCAGATCTGTGTGTGCCAGAAATCAGTGGGGAGAATCTACCAGGAGCCTTTGCAAATCTGTATACCATGGTCTTCTGGGCCAATCATCCCCATACGACTCTCTATCTTCCGAATCATCCTGCCCACTATGGGCCACAGGGCAAAGGCATACAGCAGCTTGTCCACCGAAGGCATCAATGCCCAAAGACTTTGGATCTCTCCTGCAACTGTAGAAGCGAAGGACATTTGCATTGCGAGAAGTCACTAGTAGGTCCAAAAATAGAAGGCCCCAGCGATCCACTATCAGCTGAAATGCCTTGTTTGACAATTCCCATTCTCCTGGATCCAAACTGTCTGCTGAGAAAGTTGGTCTTACTTTGTCCTTTCCTGCAATGTGTGAGGCTGGGATCTCCTGAAGATGCAGTTCCGCCCATTCCATAAATTGAGCTATTTTCTGCGACACTTGCTGGATCTTGGTTTCACCCAGCTGACTGATGTAAACCACTGTCGTTGCATTGTCCAACATTATCCGGATCACCCGACCCTGCAATCTGTCATCAAACTGCAAGCATGCCAACCGGACCGCATGGGCTTCCAGCCAATTGATACTCCAGAGAGAAACTTCTGTACTCCAGCAACACTGGAATTTGTTGCCAGAGGATGTGGTTAGTGCAGTTAGCGTAGCTGTGTTTAAAAAAGGATTGGGAAGTTCTTGGAGGAGAAGTCCATTACCTGCTATTAATTAAGTTGACTTAGAAAATAGCCACTGTTATTACTAGCAACAGTAACATGGAATAGACTTAGTTTTGGGGTACTTGCCAGGTTCTTATGGCCTGGATTGGGCACTTTTGGAAACAGGATGCTGGGTTTGATGGACCCTTCTCTGACCCAGTATGGCATGTTCTTATGTACCTTGCAGTTAGCTCCTGAAAGTGAGCTCTCCAACCCTGGAGGCTAGCATCTGTTGCGAGTACTAACCAGTCTGGTGATCTTAGGGAAACCCCCTTTCTTAGAAGATCCACTTTTAACAACCACTGCAGTTGAGTACAGACCTTCATCGGCAGGTGGAACCGAATCAAAATAGTCTTGAGACCGTGTGCTCCAATGAGACAGCAGAGCACACTAAAAAGGATGTATATGCGCCCTCACCACCACTTCCAGTGTTGCCGCCATCAATCCAAGCACCTGTAGATAGGACCACACTGTCGGGTGTATTGTGTTCGTGAATAGATGCACTTGCGCCATTAGCTTCTGAATACAGCCCTCCGGCAAGAACACCCTGCCCTATTTCATGTCGAACTGAATACAGAGATACTCTAGTGACTGTGATGGCTGAAGATTGCTCTTGGCCAGTTTCATGACCCAACCTAGCTCCTGCACTAAGGAGGTAACTGCGTGAAACCTGGAAGCTCTCTTCCAAGCTCTTGACCCAAATCAGCCACTCGTCCAAATACAGGAGTACCAGGATCCCATCTTTTCTCATTTCTGCTGCCACCGCCACCACCACCATAATCTTGGAAAAAGTTTTGGGCAAGGTGGCCAAACCAAAAGGTAGTGCTTGAAACAGACGATACCTCAAAACTGCGAAAAGCAGAAATAGTTGATGCTCTAGTTGAAAGGGAATATGCAGGTATGCCTCAGACGGATCCAGAGACATCAGGAACTTTCCAGACTGTTCTGCCATTATCAATGAGCGCAAGATTCCTATGCAAAAATGAGTCACATGCAAATGATGGTTAACTCCTTTGAGATCCAGGATAGAATGAAAAGAGCACTCCCCTTTTCTTGGGTTCCATCTGATGATGTCACCCATCTGTGAGGACTACCTTCCTGCTTGTCTTAGGAGAATGTACACTCCACTGCCTGGGTATTCTGCGGAGAGTACAGGCACACACTATGAGTACGTCCTGAGGAACACTGCAAAACTCCAGTGCATAGTCTTATCACCTCCACAACCCACTGGTCTGTCGTGAGCTCGACTTACTTCAGATAAAAAAAGAGAGGCAACCTATCTCCTGTTCCCGGAGGTGGGTCAGCACACCTTCATTGGGAGGTTCAGGTGCTCCACTATCTGAGTCTGCGCCTCATCTGAGCTACCTGGTACAAAAGAATTGAGATCTACCCAAAGGTAGAGTCCTCTGAAAAGCTGCTCCTCTAGAGGGTCGAAAAAGTCTGAACCCTCTAGTACAGAGCTTTCCAAACTTTTCATGTTGGTGACACACTTTTTAGACAAACATAATTTCACGACACAGTAATTCAGTCTAATAGCAAATCAGAGGTTAAAGGTTAAACAAACGAAACATATTTCGACAATTTATGTAAATATATAAATATATGTAAATATATATCCTTAAATATATAAATTTATATAAAATATATATCCTATAATATATAAATATATATCCTATATATAATATATAAATTTATATAAATATATAAAATATATATAAATATATAAATTTATGTAAATATATATCCTTAAATATATACATAAATAAAATGTTTCATGACAACCTATCTCATGAAAACCTCTCATTTATATTAAAAATATATAATAATCCAAGATTAATGTTGTTATAATTTATTAGTAACAATAATAAAACAAATTGTCTGTCCCCCACACACTCATCTCTCTCACCCACCCAAGCACATGTCTGTCCCCCACACACTCATCTCTTCCCCCCCCCCAGCACATTTCTGTCCCCCACACGCTCATCTCTCCCCCCCCCCGGCACATTTCTGTCCACCACACACTCATCTCTCTCCCCCCCCCCCCCCCAGCACATGTTTGGCCCCCACACTCATTTACCTCTTCTTTTTGATTGTTGCCAGTTAAATGCTTCACTCCCTTCAGGGTTCAAGCCTGCCGTGCAGCATAAAACCTTCCAGGATCACCAGACACTGTTGCTTGCAGTCAGTACTCCTCATGGCCAGGCCTCCATCGGCAGCAGCAGCCAATGACAGGGACAGCTGGGCTCAAGTCCCACCCAACAAGCCCAAAAAACCCGTGATTGACAGCAAAAATCGCCCAACAATAAGCAACCCACGAACTGGAAAAAAAAAAGTGACTCTCTAGGGAAAAAAAGCCCAAACTCGCCTTGGAGTTGACTGGGCTTGCGCGACACAACTGCACACTGCGACACACAGTTTGGAAAGCTCTGCTCTAGTACAACCTCTCATGCCGAAGGATTGCGGTACCTGTTTCTTATCCTCTGGTAATCAAGGAACCATGGACTCACCCCACTTATTGGCCATTTTCTCCAGCTCACTCCCAAACAAAAGCGAGCCTTTGAAGGGCTACTTCGTGAGGTTAGACTTCGAGGTTGTATCGACCAACCAATTTCTTAGCCTTAGCCGATGCCTAGCCACTATTACTGAAACATGGACCAAATCGCAGCCCGCATCTACAAAAAAGGCAACTGCTGCTTCCATTAATGCCCTGAAATTTACACTAGATTCATTCATCTCCTGAAAGAGCAATAAACAAGAGCGAGCCACCAGGGAACAACAGGTAGCTATCTGCAAATTCACTGCCATTGCTTCAAAGGCATGTTTAAGGATAGCCTCATTTCTCCTATCCCATGCATTCTTCAAGGCCAACACCCCCCCTCTACAGGAATAGTAGTCTGCTTGGTAATAGCACACACAAGAGCATCCACCTTCAAAAAAAAGCAATTGTTCTCTCGCAACTGGATCCAGGGTGTACAGTCCTTCCAAGACATGTCCTCCTTTAAAATTAGCTTCCGGGGCACCCATTCAAGATCAGTTAACTCCTGAATGGCCTGAGTATTAGGTAACAAACATGAGGCTTTATGCAAGGAAATCAAAATGAGATCTTTCTTTGGCTCAGATATGCATTCATCCTCAGGTACTCCTAGCATCTTCAAAGTCTAGGAAATCAAAGCTGGTAACTCATCTCTATGAAAGAGCCACAATATAGTTCTATACAGCTCCAATCCTGGAGGAATTTCCCCATCCTCCAGGGAGTAAGGATCTGTCTCATCATCTGTGCCATCTGGGTTCTTATAGGAAGACTGGCTCCAGGCATACCCCAACACTTACCCACAGCACCTGGAATGTGGGATTTTACCACCAATGATCCTGACTTGTTAACTTTGGCCAGGGCCGGGGACTATGCCTGAAGGAAGAAGTGCAGTCCTTGAAAACATTCTACCCAAGAAAATGCAGAAGGATCCATGCCAAAACCAAGGGGTAGCTGTCCTGGGTCCACTGAACTACTTTTCCTCACTGATGAACCAGTAAGGGGAGCTCCAGAATCAGGTGGCCCTTCTGTAGCAGTTTTTCTATTGCCGCACCAGGCTGGGAAGAACTAGGCTAGTAAATCAGATGGGGATAATTCTGCCTGAGCCTCCAAACAGCGCAGACACAAATTAGAGGGAACAGATTGAGATGCTCGAATATGACAAGCAACACATAGGGCAAGGCACTTAGGCTTCTTCACTATGGGTGCCATCAGACTGCCAGTTCACCCTAATAGGCACCTAACATAGTGCAACCTAAAATATTAGACGCTCAACACTACCTAAGTGACCAAACTGAGTTCCCCAGGACGCTCAGACAGTGTGTGCAAAAAAGCACATGTGTGTACGCTCAAGTGGGCATCCCGGAAGGCACTCCTATGTGCCCAATGAGCCACACAGTCAGGCACACAAGCACGATCCGACGGAAACTGAAGAGGGCAGTCTGCAGCACACAATATTGCACGAAAATGCTGCAGCGGCCCACCACGCAGTGAACCAGACGAGCCTTAGAGCGGGACTTGGTCGGAAGGTCTGCTCCCACCCCCTAAACTCCACTGGAGGTGGGAATGACCGTCGGATCGCACGCTAAGCATAGAGACAAGTGGGGGAGGGATCCTTACTCAACTCCCCTTCTCTTTATCATTTATTTTAAAATTATCCTTTGCACTCAGCCGGTACAAGCTGAGCTCAGGTAAAGTTGGTCTCCAGCTGCGGGAGGAGAGGGCATAAACATTCACTGCCGCGCTTGGCTTCCTGCACCCGCTTGCCTTTCAGCTGGTTTTTTTTGGTTTTTTTTTACAGCTAAGTCTACGCCAGTTGAAAAACCAGCTACCAGACCAAGGTACTCATCTTAGGGACCACAGAAATCACCTCAGGAATTCACAACTAAGGGAGGGACCATAAGGTATCACCATAGGATATTTCGCCCTACTCTTTTTTTTTTTTTAAGAAATCCCCAGTAGGGAGATGCACGTCCACCATCTGCAGGAAACTGAAAATACTGGTGGGCTGATGTCACTGCAAGGGTATATATATTATGATGTCGGCTTTGTTCAGTCTCCATCTGCTGGTAGAGATACATAACCCACTGGTTTTGGATTCACCTGTCCATATTCTAAGAAAAGACTTTAGACAACTTTCGTGTGCAGTGTGGTCTTTTGAGACAGATTGGAATGGTGTGCAGAAGATCTCCCTAAAGAGAGGAAAAATTCTAAGGGCCTTGAAAAAGTGATTTTCCCCCACACCTTATGCAGGAAGGACCAGGGAGGCATGGATACAGTAATCGCCTATGACCCTCATCAGGGTAGTGGCAACATTTAAAAACATTAAAAAAAAAAAATGCAATAGTACTTCCTCAAAAGTTCATACTTAAGGGTATATCAATGAATTTAACTGGGACTTCCTGTGTCATAGTTCTATGATCCTTTTTTTCTGTTTGCCATTAACTTTACTGCATATTATAGTATTTTTCTCAAATTAGTGGGAGATACAAAAGAAAAAATTAATCTTGCCAAGGCCAGTTTAAGTACAAAGTAAATACTTTCTAATCATGGTTTAATATACAGCTATGACTGAGTATACTGCCTCACCTTTTTCTGGAGTTGACAATGACACACCAGACATTTTTAGCTCATGACTGTCTGGATCTGCTTTTTCTTCATCCGGTGAAACTTGACACACGGATGTAAATTTTTCTGTCATCATTAGATTTGTATCTTCAGCAGGATTACTAAAAAAGTGAAAACTGTGTTAAAAAAAATCTCTCACAAGGATCAAAACTATATTATGTTGGAGATCATTAAATTATATATATATATTTTTTTTTTTTTTTAACTGACCATCCCTCAGAACTGGAATACCAAGGTAGACATCACAAAATCAAGTTTAATTGAAACCCAGCTCCAAACCTCTCTCCCCGCAATGCACCCTCCCAAAATAAATTACATTAGAGTAGCGACAGGAAACTTTGATCCTAGACTGCAGCAAACAAGTTGGGTTTTCAAAATTATATATATATCTCAAGAGACAGGGGAAAGACGCACGTATTGTCTTCATTATATGCAAATCTATCGTGTTCTCATTGTGGATTTCCTGAAAGCCCAACTAGCTAATGCCTATCCCTGCATTAGTAAACACAT